>NC_051158.1:144365309-144685308 GCF_013339745.2 Dermacentor silvarum
TGTACACTTTTCTTTTCAACGACAGTGGTAAGCTCCCAGTCAGGATTTGGCAATGCCTGCCGTATGCACTCCAACCTAATTTTATTCTTCTGTAAATTTCTCTGAGATATCTCTGAGATCTTCTGAGATATTCGCCATCGATCCTCACTCCTAATCATTCCCAGTCTAAGAGCTTGAATACTTCTTCTAAGCATGCAGTGAATAGCATTGGAGAGATTGTGTCTCCTTGCCGTATGTTAGCACCGGTAGAATGCAATGATTGTACACTTTTCTTTTCAACGACAGTGGTAAGCTCCCAGTCAGGATTTGGCAATGCCTGCCGTATGCACTCCAACCTAATTTTATTCTTCTGTAAATTTCTCTGAGATATCTCTGAGATCTTCTGAGATATTCGCCATCGATCCTCACTCCTAATCCTTCCCAGTCTAAGAGCTTGAATACTTCTTCTAAGCATGCAGTGAATAGCATTGGAGAGATTGTGTCTCCTTGCCGTATGTTAGCACCGGTAGAATGCAATGATTGTACACTTTTCTTTTCAACGACAGTGGTAAGCTCCCAGTCAGGATTTGGCAATGCCTGCCGTATGCACTCCAACCTAATTTTATTCTTCTGTAAATTTCTTTCTCATGATCAGGGTCCCCTGTGAGTAATTGACCTAGATAAACATATTCCTTTACAGATTCTAGAGGCTGACTGGCGATCCTGAATTCTTGTTCCCTTGCCAGGCTATTGAACATTATCTTTGTCTTCTGCATATTCATCTTCAACCCAATTCTTGCACTTTCTCGATGAAGGTCCTCAATCATTTGTTGTAATTCCTCTCCATTGTTGCTCAATAGGACAATGTCATCTGCAAACTGAAGGTTGCTGAGATATTCGCCATCGATCCTCACTCCTAATCCTTCCCAGTCTAAGAGCATGAATACTTCTTCTAAGCATGCAGTGAATAGCATTGGAGAGATTGTGTCTCCTTGCCGTATGTTAGCACCGGTAGAATGCAATGATTGTACACTTTTGTTTTCAACGACAGTGGTAAGCTCCCAGTCAGGATTTGGCAATGCCTGCCGTATGCACTCCAACCTAATTTTATTCTTCTGTAAATTTCTCTGAGATATCTCTGAGATCTTCTGAGATATTCGCCATCGATCCTCACTCCTAATCCTTCCCAGTCTAAGAGCTTGAATACTTCTTCTAAGCATGCAGTGAATAGCATTGGAGAGATTGTGTCTCCTTGCCGTATGTTAGCACCGGTAGAATGCAATGATTGTACACTTTTCTTTTCAACGACAGTGGTAAGCTCCCAGTCAGGATTTGGCAATGCCTGCCGTATGCACTCCAACCTAATTTTATTCTTCTGTAAATTTCTCTGAGATATCTCTGAGATCTTCTGAGATATTCGCCATCGATCCTCACTCCTAATCCTTCCCAGTCTAAGAGCTTGAATACTTCTTCTAAGCATGCAGTGAATAGCATTGGAGAGATTGTGTCTCCTTGCCGTATGTTAGCACCGGTAGAATGCAATGATTGTACACTTTTCTTTTCAACGACAGTGGTAAGCTCCCAGTCAGGATTTGGCAATGCCTGCCGTATGCACTCCAACCTAATTTTATTATTCTGTAAATTTCTCTGAGATATCTCTGAGATCTTCTGAGATATTCGCCATCGATCCTCACTCCTAATCCTTCCCAGTCTAAGAGCTTGAATACTTCTTCTAAGCATGCAGTGAATAGCATTGGAGAGATTGTGTCTCCTTGCCGTATGTTAGCACCGGTAGAATGCAATGATTGTACACTTTTCTTTTCAACGACAGTGGTAAGCTCCCAGTCAGGATTTGGCAATGCCTGCCGTATGCACTCCAACCTAATTTTATTCTTCTGTAAATTTCTCTGAGAAATCTCTGAGATCTTCTGAGATATTCGCCATCGATCCTCACTCTTAATCCTTCCCAGTCTAAGAGCTTGAATACTTCTTCTAAGCATGCAGTGAATAGCATTGGAGAGATTGTGTCTCCTTGCCGTATGTTAGCACCGGTAGAATGCAATGATTGTACACTTTTCTTTTCAACGACAGTGGTAAGCTCCCAGTCAGGATTTGGCAATGCCTGCCGTATGCACTCCAACCTAATTTTATTCTTCTGTAAATTTCTCTGAGATATCTCTGAGATCTTCTGAGATATTCGCCATCGATCCTCACTCCTAATCCTTCCCAGTCTAAGAGCTTGAATACTTCTTCTAAGCATGCAGTGAATAGCATTGGAGAGATTGTGTCTCCTTGCCGTATGTTAGCACCGGTAGAATGCAATGATTGTACACTTTTCTTTTCAACGACAGTGGTAAGCTCCCAGTCAGGATTTGGCAATGCCTGCCGTATGCACTCCAACCTAATTTTATTCTTCTGTAAATTTCTTTCTCATATCAGGGTCCCCTGTGAGTAATTGACCTAGATTGAGGATTGAGGATTGTGTCTCCTTGCCTGACCCCTTTCTTGATAGGTATCTTTCTACTTTTCTTGTGGAGAACCAAGGTAGCTGTGGAATCCTTGTAGATATTTGCCAAGATATTCACGTATGCCTCCTCCACTCCTTGATTACGCAATGCCTCTATGACTGCTGATATCTCTACTGAATCGAATGCCTTTTCATAATCTATGAAAGCCATATAGAGAGGTTGATTGTACTCCGCAGATTTCTCGATTACCTGATTGATGGCATGGATATGGTCCATCGTAGAATATCCCTTCCTGAAGCCAGCCTGTTCTCTTGGTTGACTGAAGTCTAGTGTTGTCCTGATTCTATTGGAAATTATCTTGGTGAATATTTTATACAATACTGAAAGCAAGCTAATGGGTCTGTAATTCTTCAATTCTTTAACATCTCCCTTCTTATGGATAAGTATAATGTTGGCGTTCTTCCAGCTCTCTGGTACACTTGAAGTTGTGAGGCATTGCGTATAAAGGGCCGCAAGCTTTTCAAGCATGATATCTCCTCCATCTTTGATTAAATCTACTGTTATTCCATCTTCTTCAGGCGCTTTTCCCCTGGTCATGTCTTTCACGGCCCTTCTAACTTCATCGCTAGTTATAGAAGGAGCTTCTGTATCCGGTTGATCACTATTTCGAATGGAAGAAGCTTGGCTGTTTTGGCTACTGTACAGGTCAGTATAGAATTCTTCTGCTGCTTTTACTATGTCATCGAAATTGCTGATGATATTACCATGCTTATCTTTCAGTGCATACATCTTGCCTTGTCCTATGCCTAGTTTTCTTACTGATTTCATGCTGCGTCCATATTTTACGGCTTCCTCAATTTTTCACACGTTATAATTTCGAATATCCCTTACTTTCTTCTTGTTGATCAGTTTTGACAGTTCAGCGAATTCTATCTGATCTCTTGAGTTGGACACTTTCATGTTTTGTCGTTTCTTTATTAGGTCCTTTGTTTCTTGGGAGAGCTTCCCTACAGGTTGCTTTGGTGCCTTACCTCCCACTTCAATTGCTGCTTCTGAGATCAGCCTAGTTACGTTTTTATTCATTAGCTCTATCTTCCTGTTCTAAAGCTGCATATTTGTTTTCGAGCACCAGCCTGAATTGGTCTGCTTTTACCCTTACTGCCTCTAGGTTGGCCTGTTTCCTCTTGACTAATTTCACTCTCTCTCTCTTCAAATTGAGAGAAATCCTTGACCTCACTAACCCATGGTCACTGCTCTTAACCTTACCTAACACTTCTGCATCCTGCACAATGCTTGGATCGGCAGAGAGTATGAAATCTATTTCATTCCTTGTTTCTCCATTAGGGCTTTTCCAGGTCCACTTCCTGTTGCTGCGCTTCCTGAAGAAGGTATTCATTATTCGGAGCCTATTCCTTTCCGCGAATTCTACTAACATCTCTCCTCTTGCATTCCTAGAATCGATGCCGTAGTTGCCAATGGCTTGCTCACCAACCTGCTTTTTCCCCACTTTTGCATTGAAGTCGCCATGACTAAAGTATACTGAGTTTGCACCTTTCTCATTGCTAGTTCAACATCTTCATAAAACTGTTCTATTTCTTCATCATCGTGACTAGAGTTTGGGCCATAGGCTTGTACTACCTTCATTTTGTACCTCCTATTCAGCTTTATTACGACGACTGCTACCCTTTCATTAATGCTGTAGAATTCATCAATGTTGCCCGCTACGTTGTTATGCACTAGAAATCCTACCCCGGACTCTTTCTTATCTGGAAGACCTCTGTAGCAGAGGACGTGGCCGTTAGTCAGTACTGTGTAAGCCACCAGTTCTTCTAACCTCACTAAGGCCAATAATATCCCAGGAAATGCCTGATAATTCTTCAAATAGTCCTGCTAAGCTAGCCTCATTCGAGAGGGTGCGCGTGTTGAACGTTGCCAGGTTCAGTTTCCATTGGCGGCCTGCCTTGACCCAGAGATTCTTAGCACCCTCTGCCGCGTAGCAGGTCTGACCGCCGCCTTGGTCAGGTGCTCCGCAGCCACTGGGAACTGAGGGCCATGGGTTAATTGTCGGAGTCATGAGGGAGGTAGTGGCCGAATACTGCACCAGGGAGGCCAATTCCTGTTCTGGTGAGGGAGTGACTTTGATGAAGCTTAGTGGGCCTGCCTAGTTTGGTTGCACCTGAACTAGTATAGCCCCACTAGCTCTCGCCAATATGTATTTTTTATTGCGATAGCAATTATATGGACACTTCAACCGGATTTCTGCCGTCGTCGTCGCCGTCGCCGTGAGGTTCCGTATAGATAAAATCTTCACCGCGCGCCGTATGTCCTAGCGCAAGCGTGCTGGGACGCACGCTATCACGGAGAGCGAACGCACTCAATCCCCCACGCGCAAGCAACGAAGCGGGAAGCCAGCGCCGGAGGGAGCGGGGGGGGGGGGGGGGGGGGGAGGGCACTTCTACTGTGCCAAAAACCGCGCTCGTCGCTGGGCCGCGCGGTCTCTTATCTCTCCCGCGCGCAAGCAAGGAAGCGGGAAGCCAGCGCCGGAGGAAGCGGGGGGGGGGGGGGGGGGGCGCACTTTTCTTCTGCCAACAACCGCGCTCGTCGCTCGCCGCACCGTCTCTTATCTCCACACGGCTCTGACCTTTATGAGCCGTGCATTCGCGGCTCAGTTCCTGTTGAAGCGATAGACCGCACGTACCTTCGCCCGCAGCGGCGTATGCTTGCTGCCAGCGTTTTGACAGTCGTTGTCTGCAGTCATTCAGTGTGATCTCTTCATGTTTGTTTGTGCGCGCTCACACCACGCTTGTTCATTCAGTTAGTAATAGTCGGGTCACATTTTCCAACGCACGCTACACATGTAATGCTGCCCGGATCGGCAGTGCAGCGCTACAGGTGTGTCCCTTCGCACGCGCGCTGCCCACGGGAAGCGCTTCTCATCAACACCACCGTTTCACACGCGCCTTCTCGTGGTCATCGAGTCTCTCTTCATGTCGGTCTACTTACGCCGCAGCACACCTGCTTACTTAATCAGCTCATGTTTACTACAATTCATATTGTTACCAAAGCCGCTCACCTTACTTCGTATGACATTGCTGTGTTGCTATCGCATTCATTGCTTCGCCCTTAGGGCGAAACTGTGACATTTTTTTCTTTGCCGTTGTGAGGCACCACTCCATGCCTGAAAATGTAGTGGAATGGAGCAGGATTCGAACTTACGACCTTCAGATTTGAAGTCGGGTGTTCTACCTCTACTCCACGCCACTACATATCCACTATCAAATCTCTTAAGCAAACTTGAGTGGACTCTGGGCTCGGGCTCCCGTGTACTGGTGAGGGATAGTGCCCCTCTATATAAAAAGTAGCGACACGCTTTGAAGAATGCCGCCTCCTCCTCGTACGCCCTGTCCGAGGCGGACGCCGCGTCGGTATTGGCCTAATGGCATCAGGTGGGCCGTCGCGCTGGGCCGGTATTTTGTAGCGATGCCTTTAAATTAATAATGCCTTTTCGAGCTTATCGCGCTTTGTCAGTGGTCAGATATCAACGTTGATAACGCGAGCGGACCGTCGCTCTGACCACTGACAAAGCGCGATAAGCACGAAAAGGCATTATTACTTTAAAGGCATCGCTACAAAATCGCGGCCCTGCCGCGCGCTGGCTGCATTTGTTGACGATCGCGATCCATCGCCATTTTCGCCCGAGAACCGTCTAGCAACTGGCGAGAAGCACACCGATAGCGGCGAACACAGTCGGCGATTGTCGAAATCTGATCAGCGGCGAAACGCGTCGGCTTTGATCACGGAGAAAGAATACAGGAGGCGCAACTCGGCTCGTTCCCACGTCGTCATAATGTCACACAGGAGCACAGGACTGCACAGGACCATGCGGCGGCGGACTAGGGTGCCTCGATGCCCAGCGCCGCCGTCCAGGGTGGAGACAACCCCGCTGGCGCCGCCATATTGAGTCGCACGAGCTGAGAGACAGCTACGCTTGCGTTCACAAATAATGTTATTAGCGGCGCACTTCCAAGTGCTTTGCCTTGATGAGGATTTTTTTATCGGTATCGCATCTGCACATCTTTATAACCAATAGCCGTTAACTCGTCGACGGTCCAAGACGGAAATGTATGGCGCCGGGAACATGCCCCAAGTTGCCTAAATCAATTTACATTTAACATGCCGTGTGTATGTTTGAAATACGCACTATTTTTTTTTTTCTGGGGGGGGGGGGGGCTTCGATGCTTGGTATATAAGGTTTGCGACCCCCTGTGTGTGGAAGTTTTTCTTTTTCGCTGTTGTATTTTGGTTTACACGTCACGCCTCCTTTACCGTAGCCAGCGACTCGCGCACGGCGGTTAGTTTCCCTTGCGTTGCGCGTGCTCTTCGCGTTCGTTGGAATTATTTGACGATATCTACGCGTAATATTGCTTTTTTTTGCACACAAAACTGTGTGCTCACAGGATTAACCTGGTGTAAAAATAACTGCGATGTGAAAATAAGGTTTAGTTAGTGCTGTAGAGAAACATGTAACGTAACTTGTCTGTGTCAATCGTGCGTAGTACACACAAGAAACCAAACGATGCACAAAATACATTTACGTATGTCTAGTACAATCAATCATGAAAGAGACATGTACATGAAAAATTATGTGTACTGTGTGGCGCCTGAAGGTTATGTTGAAAGACGAGATAAAAAGAAAATTGGCAAGGTAGGCTCGACACACAATTCGGGATAGTGAGAGTTTTTTTTTTAATTTATTCATTACTTGGGGGGGGGGGGGTACAAGTGAGTACATCAACCTTATTACACACAATATAAATCTAAAACAAGAATGCAAACAAGAAAACGCAACCACGGGGTAATATTAATCAAGATATCCAGCCAGAATACATCAGCTACCATCGAATACGTCGCATCAGCCAAACACATCGATGGCGAGTACAGAACATTTTATAATAACCATTAGAACACTGATAACTACATTGAAAAAATAAACAACACTGCATACATATCGCGTACAAAAACCGTAAATGAAACTAAGACAGTCAAATACAGATTAGCAATGTTTTTCACTTCGAAAATATAGTCCATGATGATGTAAGGCTGTTGAATTTAACAGACGGCGCCCATCCTGTCGATTTCCCTCGTACTGGTCCTCTTCAAAGTGTTTCGAAGTACAAGTAAAACAACAAAAGTAATTATTGATATGAAAAGTTGCCTTGTAAATACAGCTAGAGGACCCATTACAGTGCTTAAAAATAAATTTTCGCAGAAGTAATGCTGTATTACCTCGCTTCACACGTTTCGAAGAAATGCACAGGCTACAACAGACACCATGCCAGAAAGCGCCGAAACATTTTGGTCCCATGATGCCCCTTAACTCTACTACACCTGGGCATACTGTGCACAGGCATTTAAAGACCGTCACAGTACCCACTACGATCGGGAATGAGCACGAATGACCATCGGCTTACGAGCACCACGCTACAGATATATTCGTCTAAAAAATCATCTATTTAACGTAACAACCTGAGATCCGCAAGATATCTGCTGAGAATAGAGAAAATCACAATGCTTCGCTTGCCACGTACACAACAGCCGCTCTCCCCAGAAGAAGCACTGCGTTCTTTAGTCCCAAATAACCAGTAGCGAAAAAAGAAACTGAGGGAAAAAAAAAAGAGACACATGATGTGTGCTTCCCGTGAAAAAGTAAAATAGGTGGTTTACATGACGATTTGTAGCTAAAGTAAGGCTATTTTCGTCAGTTCTTAAAATAAGGGTACTACTCGCATAGACTGCGCTGATCAAAACGGCAAAAGCCTATGCGATGCGCGCTCGCAAACCATAGGCTACTCAGCATCGGTGCAGTGCTTAGTTCGTGAGCGAACGTAGGTACGTGAGCGAGGATCAGTGAATACTTTCTTATTTATGAAAAACACAATGCGATAGTCTAAACTTTCTTGACACTTACCTCGCAAATGTAGGAGCTATCCGTTGCCTTCCATTGATACCGCTTTACTTTGGCTTCCCATCTCTTCCTTCGCTCTGGGTCCCGGGGGAAGCGTAAACAACGAAGCCCTTTACGCGTCGATCCGGTGCACTTGGGAACACAACAGCCCGTCATGTCGACTCGATGCACTTGACAAGCTTATCATTCATGCGGCTGAACACTGTCCAGCAAGTAGAAGCGTCAGCGAAGCATCCGCGCGCACTGTGTCTCGAACTAAGCACCGGCACCAAGAACTCGCAACCGCTCGCTGTGACTCAAGATGGCGTCGCAGCGAGAAAGCGGCGGCGCGGGGGCGGTCAAAGGTTGGCACCACCCTGAACGGCGGCGCTGGCATCGAGGCACCCTACGGCGGACGTCGTGACAGCGCCCCCTACGGAACGCCGGACGCATGACGTATGGTCACGTGATGGTTTGTCGAAGCGATGCAGCGGATCCGTGATGCGACGAGCGCGCTCTTGTCGTCTGCTCGCACACGGCGGCTTGATGCCAGTGCGCCGCCCTGGCTACTATCGCAGATTGTCTGATTTTTCAAGTTCCTTGGTCTTATTGCCACATAAATAGCATGTGATCCTAAATAATAATCTGGAAAAAATATGCATACTAACACGGTCTTCTATCCCTGGATTGCAAACCGCGCTGGATCAAAACTTTTGGGCGGTATCCGACAGTAGCAGACGACGCCGGGCGCCGTCGGAGACCGCGGCTACCGCGGCCACGCGCGCGTCGCTCCGACCGCGAGGGAAGGAGTTCCCTCCGTCGCCGCAAGGGGCGCTGCGCCAATGTTCACCACCAGCGCGTCTCCTCCTCTCCCAGCGTGACATTATCAGGCCCCGGAAACTCCGCTGGTTTTTTGTCCACGCGAATTAAAGCGCCATCCATGAGATGGATGCGGAACCAAAATCGCTTTTCCTTTTTTTTCTTGTCAACCCTCTCTCAACTTTGTCGTTTCTCTCTCGCCTGCAACTATCGGTGGCGCGGCCCGCGCTCGTCGTCGGCCATGCTGATAACGGCCAAAACGGCAGAAAATTTTTTCAGGCATTATGCGGTCAGTTTTTCGCCTTCCGTGCTAGCAGTGTGGTCCGTGTGGTCCGTGTGGTAACCTACCGTTGCACGTTTGTCGGCTTTTTTCCGCCATGTCTCGCAGCTGTCGCTGTTCGTGTGTGGTTCCGTGGTGTAGGACCACATGAAGACGAAGTGAGCCATGCGACGTGAAATTCTACCGCATCCCTAAAGACAACAGGTGAGCACCGTGCTGTTTACTTCCCGGTTGTTATTTGTGATAGTAATTGTGCGCAGTCGTACATGGCTGTCCGATGGTGAGGCAGCAGTTGGCTGATTTAAATTAAATTATGGGGTTTTACGTGCCAAAACCACGATCTGAGTATGAGGCACGCCGTAGTGGGGCCTCTGGAAATTTTAACCACCTGGGGTTCTTTAACGTGCACCTAAATCTAAGTACACGGGTGTTTTCGCATTTCGCCCCCATCGAAATGCGGCCGCCGTGGCCGAGATTCGAGCCCGCGACCTCGTGCTCAGCAGCCCAACACCATAAGTTGGCTGATTTGAAAACACCACAACGATGCAGTAAATCGTTATGCCAACAAGCAGCTAACATAAAGCTCCTGATAAATATAGTACCACGTGCACGTATCGCAAGGAACACGTGTGTAGGTGTACGCTTTGCACTTATTTCTATCTAATTGGTCGCGATCGTTTAAAAATGCGTTTCTGGGAATTAAGGTTAACATATCACAACTAGTACTCTGCCATGATGCGAAACGAGTTCTGTTTTGTATGTTCCAACTGCGATGTTATAATTTATGATCTTCACTGTTCTTCAGGATGGAAGCGTTTTTAACCCACGCTGGAAGGATGGACCTAATGGGTTTGCCCAGAGACAAGGTCAACAACCGCAGAATATGCTCGGTGCACTTCACGGAGGTGGATTTTATATACCGAGCGAAAAGCAGCGCGTGAGAAGCTATTCTGCGCATTGGCCATTAGATCAATTACAATAAATATTTTTTACATGTGCGTACATGGAACACCATCCACGTTTTGTTGCATTCTATAGTGTGTTGCACTGTCTGCTCCAATTCTGGTTTTCGCAAACGAACACAATAAACTGAGTCCAAAGAACTGTTGTGTTTTAAGTGCAATTATTTTTTAAATATAGTTTGGGCACATGCTTGCTTGATACTAATAATGAACGGCACTGCTTGCATGAAAACGCAAAAACAATCCACTGCGCACAAGCGCGCAGCACGAATGCACGAATGGCACGGCCGGACAGGAGAGAAGCGCGGAGCGCGCGCTTCGGTCCGGCGGTGCGTCTGATAACACCCGCGAGAAAAAAAAAAGCTCGCCGCGGACAGCTAAAGAAATAAAAAAAAAGAGCATTGCGCGTGCCATGAGGGGAGGGTGAGGCGAGGCTTGCGAGGAGGAATAGGAAAGACAAGGGGGAAGGAGAAAAGAGCGGAACAACGTTATCATAAAAAAGTTAGAAAAAAAAGTGCTATAGCGAAAGGGGGAGGGTAAAAAAAATCGCGCCGCTTTTCTTTCTTTTTTCTTTTTTTCGCCACCGTAGTACCGGCATCCATCCGCTAGGGCGTAACTGAAGTGCGCTTTGGCGCTAGCGTCGACTGAGCGTCTGCTATAAATGAACCAATGGGAGGTATAGGAAGATTCACCCCCCTGACATTATCACGACTAGAGTGTACGAGAATGGTCGAGTGGGCCGAACGGCGCTCTCCCGCTGAGGCGCCGCGTGTGGAAAAATTGTGCGAGGGCGCTGCGAGCGAACTAGATTGGGGCGGAGACGCGCTCCGCGGCATATTCAACGTACTTTCGCTGCGGGTGCCGAGGCCGATTGCACATAGTACGCTCTTTATAGTGCTTTATTTCATCTGCAAAGTTATGTGTACGTACACCATTTTGCCAAACATATATATTTGAGGCATGGATTCTACAATGCGACGTCATCAATTTTGCTGCCGTTGACAAGCGCGTCGTCTGCTAGCGAGCGCGCGTTCGCTATGCGGACGCTGGCGGACGCCAAATTTTTCTCGCAGAACGTCTGTGCAGTACATATTCTATGTTTTAGTTGCTTTTGTGCGCCTATGACTCTTGACGGCCGGCACCAGATGTAGTTTTAGCCAGGTGAACTGCTGTTTTTACCACTGTCTTCTAAAAGTAACTGGTATCTCTGCAAGATGAAGCTACGCAAGAACATTTTATTATTGCTGTCGTGTCATTTTGCACGCGCTTCTTGTTGGTGGATATTGATCAGGGACAATTATCGAAGAAAACAATATTAGAGTGAAATAAATCAGGCTTATTAACTGCGTGGCGCGAAGAATGGCGAATATACTTCTAGGCAATTAAATCAAAGGGGACATAAACTTGTATATTCACGATACATGTGTAAGGGAAAAAATAACAAATATTTTAAGTGCACTAATTGAAAAAGTGAGAAGTCCCGACCGGAATAAGCGCACGTGTTTGCAGTAACAAACACACTTATTAGTGAATACTGCACATAAAACTCTCATTCGCAGAAATATGCATAGCAGGAAAATCCAGCGTATATATATATATATATATATATATATAATATAAGCAAGTGTTATTGATATACCGTAAGACGCCGAATAGTCGTTTCCGTTCGAATATAACGCATAACAGCACCATTCACGTCTCGAAGGTGAGTGACCGATGCAAGTGCGGACTGTTATTCCGTATGATTGTGCTGCCGGGGAGTCGTGGCTGTAGCACAGAGGCGCAGTTCCCGAGAGAATTAACGCACGGGTGTTAACCAGTCCTGCTTAACAAGTTCCTAGCTGTCATTCAATATAAACGCACCCGTTTGGGGGCAGCCTGTAAATCTGCTCACTTGATTCAGGCAATGAAAACTTTTTTTTCACAGTCTCACCATGTTTGCAACCCATTAAAACTGGGTGTCCCGTGTGATACCCCACTTATCTTTTTCAACGAACGCAACAGATATGCACATATCTCTACGTGTGAGACATGCCGTTCCTTTAATTGTTTCATTATGGTCGTTATGATAGTGCACCGGATAACTGAAAGCAGCCGTTTATAATATACGGAGCTGCTGAGTTGAGCGGTCATACATTTGGGAACGGCATTACATTTATGTATGAAATATAGCATAAGCGTAGCATGTTTTTTCTTGGAAATCAGACTCGAGAATAATTTACAACTATTTTGTTTACACCCGTAGAAAAAAGCCGAACAACGCAGCCACATGCTTTTCTCACTCTTTTTTAATTTAAATAAATTCTTCGGTCTACGTGGCAAAACCAAGATATGATTATGAGGTTTAGTTTTCACCACCTAGGCTTCTTTAACGCGCACCTAAATAGAAGTACACGAGTGTTTTTCGATTTCGCTCCCGTCGAATTCCGCGACCTGGATTGAACCCGCGAGTTCCATAGAGTTTAGCAGCCCAACGCCGTATCCACTATATAGCCACTAATTAGGCTACCGCGCCAGTTTTCTTTCTTTCCTTCTTTTTTTTTTGAAGTATTGACTGGGGAAAAAAATCCACGTACGGCTTATACGGCCAAAGATGAGCATATAGAATGACTAACTAAAGCTGTTTTCGGCGCTCGGGGTCCTACCGCAATAAATGACCTCGTACCAATTTTACTCCGCTTTCTGCTACGCGAGGAAGCCGGAAACTTGAATGGAATGTTGCGCTGCAGTTTACTCTTTTTTTTAATCTACAATAATGCTTCCCGTAAATCTGAGTACAAGGCGCAGGATGGGGCAGATATGCTGTATACATGTTTGAAGCGGCAAGCAGAAATGTTACATGTGTTTCTCCGTCTGCGTTTCGCAAGACCTACTGATGGAAAACTATATGTGCAGCAGCACACACGAGATATACATGCTGCTTGAAGAACGAGAAAAATATTTGTTCTCCAAAGGGAACCGTACAATATCATAGTGGAATGAAAGCCGACACTGCGGCCGCACTGCACGCGCATCACCGAGCGGCATTAAAAAATAAAATAAAATAAAGAAGAGAAAGTAAGGAACTTCTTAAGGCCTAAATACATGTCATATGCAATTATGAACACCATTTGAGCGGTCTGAACGCAAATATCAGCGCGCGAAGTAGTACGAATGACCCTGCCGAGCTGTATCGCCAGCAGTTTCCAACGGCGCGACTTTGATGCGGCCCAATCCACTTCGATCGCAGCGCCGCCACAGTATTTTTCCACATCGGGCGCCTCACTGCAAAGCATGCGCCGCCCCAGCCGCTCGTCCCACTCGACCTTGTTCTAGTACACTCTAATCACGACCAATGCTCGCGCTGGCGCCGGCCCCGAGTTTCGCCTCGTGTTATTCTTTCTCCGTGGCTTTGATACATGAGTGATCGAAGGTTCGACAGTAATCCCTGGTGCCCGCGTGTCTTCCAGAAAGTACTACACAATTCGCGACACTCAAACAATCAGATTACATAAGCGTCGCTGACAACAGACAACGGATAGACGCATCGATAACGTTCGATAAACTTCCGATACATGTAGGCACGTCCTGCGCCTAGCAATAGCGCTTAACATTTGTTAGCCAGTTAAAAGCAGTCAACGGTGAAAGATAAAGAAGTGCATGTGTCTCAAGTGGTGTAGGCGGTGCCACGGTCGAGAAAGGGGCGCGAAAGAGAGGAAAAACGAAGAGGAGGGAAGGCGGAGGAGGAGAGTGTCGCTACTTTTTGTATAGAGGGGCTTTGTGTATACGCAGGGCCTCCCTTTTCCTCGCGCCACCGGCACCGCCATTGGCCGAGCGTCGTGACACCGTGAAAAGTGATATGAGTCGTTCTACTCGGCACAGAGCAGAGAACATGGCGGAAACAACGCCGGTATACCACTTGCTTCAGCTCTTGTGCCATCCGTATTGGCAAAGGCGCGTTCCCACCAAGGCGTTAGGAAGCACTTCTCGAGGAAAACTTCGATCGCGCCCTGCGGAGACGTTTTTGAGGCACGATTTTGCTTCGTCAGTCAGTAACTGGTCTCAATAATGCCGTTTTGGAAGTAGCAACGCGACGATGCGAGACGGCGCAAATATGAAGTCTGCAACAAGCGTTTGCGCACGCCGGATGGTAAACAAAAAAAGCCTTTTGCCCTCGCCTTGTCGGTTGCGGCAACTTAAGGCGCAGCAGCATGCCATCACAACGAAGTTCTTGTCCCTAACACGTTTGATCCGTTTGTGAGTACAGCACTTTCGTCGCACAGGCCCGAGAATGGCAGTCGGAGCGCGCTGGAAAGAAAAAAATATACAAAAGCGCGACGCGAACTTCCACGTGACACGGATTGGCCAATGGGGGAGCGGAGGAGGCTGGGGCGACAGGAGGCGGCTAAGAGAGGGCGAGGAGGAAGCGCCGGGGTGAGCGCGGTGGCGGCAAGATCTAAGAATGGCGCTACTTTTATAAATATAGGGGCTTTACTTCTGGCCGCTTAGGCCGGAGCAGGGGTCTCACTCTATCGCGCGCATTGGAGCAGTATACACGCTCGCCCTCGTCGCCGCGCGAGAACTATCTGCAGCAACTCTGAGCATGACGGGACGCCGCGCACCAGGGCTGCGCAAATCGCAGTGAAAGTGGGAAAGCTGTTTACTCTGTGCCGTGCAGACAGACCGTTGCCGTCTACAGTAGTCATTAATGCGAAAGCATTACATGAGCAATGAGGCAGAAAATCCTGCGTCGTCCACAACGAGTGGTATCAAAAGTTGATGTGACGTCATCAGCGTCTTGAATGAAATCAGTAGTAACAGAGAAGATAGTAAATGGTATGACAACGTTAATTAGTAGCAATTATGGGTAGTTATTGTGAATTAAGGTGAATTACAGTGAAGGGAATTAAAGTTAGAAGTAGTTAGAGTAAGATGACTTAAGGTAGAGTAAAGTGAAGTAAGGTGAAGTAAACTACATTATAATGGTTTAAATTTGGTTAAGGTGGATTAAAGGTGAATATTCACTCGTAGCTACTTGGCGAGGAGTTCTGAATGGTTGTGGTCTGGTAATTAATGAACGCAGGGAAAAGAAAGCGAAGGAAGGATCGCAAACAGGGTGTAATACTTAAGAAGTCTCTATTGGTAATGACTAAGGGAAGTCATAATGCTTTCGCATTCCAATCACGTAAGGATACTTAAGTGACAATTATTTTTGCGTATGGGCCACCACAGGGCTATTGCTTTAAACCCCACCGCGCCTCTACCCGCCACACAAATCTTTGCAGTAAACCTTCTCTGTGATAGCGTTCATGATCCATCGTTGAAACCCTGTTTGGCTACGTCATAGTGCACGGCTATCGCTTTAATATCAACAATCCTTTTAATCTTCGGCGCGAACGTCCGTCACATCCAATTATCCTCGCGTTCCAACGGGAGCCCCCGCCACATCCGAGTTGCACCCCACCGCCCGTATACTTCGGCCGGCAGCATGCTGCACTGTCATTGCTTGAAGGGGCCTGCTGCGTCACGGTGCGAAGCTTCCCTCTCTAGAAACCGGAGTAGTTTCTGCGCGCTCTAAGAGTGCATTTTCCTTTCCCCTTCACGACGATTAGCAACATCTAGGTTAAAAATGTTAAATTTAATTATAGGGTTTTACGTGATAAAACCATATTCTGATAATGAGGCACTGCGTAATTAGGGACTACGGAATAATCTAGATCACCTGGGGTTCTTTCACGTGCACCTAAATCTAACTAAACGGGTGTTTTCGCATTTCGCCCCCATCGAAATGTGGCCGCCGTGACGGGAATTCGATCCGGCAACCTCACGCTCAGCAGCCCAACCCCATAGCCACTCAGCAACCACGGCGTGGAACATCTAGGTGGCTTTGTTATTAGAACTAGGAGTGTCTTCACGGCAACACCTGAAACAAAATGGCACACCATTACTCAACTCTTCGAATGAGCTATGTTGCTTAAGGGCTCATTCACACTTGCGACTAGGCGAGGTCGTGCGACCAAGTTAGTCGCAAAGCGACCAGTCGCAAGTAGTCGCAAATGGTCGCTTTTTTCGAAATGCGACCGTTTCGCGTCAGTCGCTCACTGCTCGATTTTTGAGTCGCGCGACCGCAGTCACAAAACAGCTGAACCAATCAGATGCGAAGGAACAGGACGCCCGTAAATGCTGACGCTTATTTTACGCGGCGATGACATTTCAAGCAGACGTGAACGGCATAACGTGAGACATTTCGGTTTAGCGACTCGTCGGTCGCATTCGTCAGTGTTCGTTCGTCGTCTTGAGTAGCTTTCTGGTCGCCAGTCGCAATCGGTCGCACGACCTCGCCTAGTCGCAAGTGTGAATGGGCCCTAAAAGTACGAGCACATTGAACTAGTGATCACTAATGACTCGCCATCATCAGTTAATAAATCTAAACAAAGATACTCATGTAATCCCTTTTTCATTGATGCCAATGACGATGTGCCCGAATCAAGGCTACCACTGTCTTACTAAAAAAAGTGATTTGTGATAGCAAGTGACTTGGTCCTACCATCTCCTAGTTTTTATAATTGAATCAGTGTTTATCTGACTTTTCATTTGATACCCATTAAGATGTACCGCTGTCGTTGAAAAGAAAAGTGTAATCATTGCATTCTACCGGTGCTAACATATGGGGCAGAAACTTGGAGGTTAACAAAGGAGCTCGAGAACAAGTTAAAGACCACACAAAGAGCGATGTAACGAAAAATCTTAGGACTAACGTTAAAAGACAGGAAGAGAGCGGTGTGGATCAGAGAACAAACGAGGATAGACGATATTCTAGTGGACATTAAGCGGAAGAAATGGAGCTGGGCAGGCCATGTAATGCGTAGGATGGATAACCGGTGGACCATTAGTGTTACAGAATATATACCAAGAGAAGGGAAGCGCAGTCGAGGATGGCAGAAAACCAGGTGGGATGATGAAGTTAGGAAATTCACAGGCGCAAGTTGGAATACGCTAGCGCAAGACAGGGGTAATTGAAGATCGCAGAGAGGCCTTCGTCCTGCAGTGGACATCAATATAGGCTGATGATGATGATGAAGCTATACTGTCACGAGGGAATACGCTAGCGCAAGACAGGGGTAATTGGAGATCTCAGGGAGAGGCCTTCGTCCTGCAGTGGACATAAAAATAGGCTGATGATGATGATGATGAATCTATACTGTATAAAATACGAGAACATTAACTGAGCCTAATACTAGTGATCACTAATGATTGCGCGTAATACGTCAGCAGTGGTAATCAAATAAATAATAATTTAATGACTTTTGGATTTACATCAATGACGACGTATATCAATAAAGGCAACCCCTTTCACATTAAGTAAAGTTATCCGTGATCACTAGTTATCATAATTTCGTCACTGTTTGAATGACTTTTCATTTGATATCGATGACGCAATGCTTTATGAAAGGTAGACTTGGCAGTTATTAATGTTAAGCTAGATTCTCATTGTTTTGAAGTGCGAATGGCCCCAATAACGACGTACACGAATCAAAACAACTGATGTGCCAGTAAAATAAGTGATTGATTTTTACTACTGACTTTATCATACATGTTCCCAGCAGGCCTCATTGTTAAATTACTTGTTTTATATTTCATTTGATATTCATTACATTGGAGGTGTGTAAAAGCGAGAGACCTAAACATAGTATGTCAGTAACTAGTGCTCACTAGTTACTATATTTCTATTAATTAGCTTACTGTGAATTTACTTAATTAATTGATCAATAATTCAATGTAACTACTGATGGGTATTCATACCTTCAGCTAGAACGTAATGCTTATCTTTATAAATACGAAATAAAACATTTTAACATGCGCTAAAAATTGACGATATATAATGCGCGTAGACGGGCTTAATGCTTGGATGTCATTCCATAAAGCAAATCGGTCCGCTACTTGTTGCAGAATTGGGCGGTGTCATCTTTGCTTGTACATCTGAGCACAAATGTGCATCATAGCTGCACATTCAAGTCTATGAGCTTTAAAGTGATCAACGAGCTCCTTTCCTTTGAATACAACGACAGACGAATCTTTTGCACCTGTAGTGCTGCTTCGCCACATAGTTGGTGAAGAAAAGCGCCCCAGGAAAAAAATTCAGCGAGCCGAATACAACCAAACTTCACCTAAATATTGAGGGAGACCTACATTATATGTCACTAGAGTGCAATTAGCGGATGAGTTCTCGCTGCGCTGCAATCAGCATTTAAAAAATAACCCCATCCATTTTAAACAGGTCTACAAAAGCGTCCCAGGAAAAAAATCCAGCCATTGAAATTAAAAGAGACGCCACATATGGCGTGAGACCGTTATCAGGGACTGTATCCCCGTCACAACCTATATCACATCGTATTGATCAGCTGTACAAAATACGTATCAGATTTAGTCACATTAACTTGCTTAAGCTCTTTCTGGCCTCGCATCGCCCCAGGGTCGGCTTCGCTGCAGTAGTTGATGTCTCGGATACCTGGACTTGTAATGCCACCATCCTCTTTCAAGTTTCCACTAAAGAACACTAATAGGAACAAAATTTTCAGTATGCATCAGTATGCAGTATGCTACTCTAACGTCAAATAAAATTAAACTTGAATGTGTAACTCTTAAACTGATACAGTCGAACCCCGAAATATCGAATCTGAAGGGGATCACAAAAATGTTCGAAGTATAGGTAATTCGATATATAAAATAATAGGCCCTGATGCAAACGGTGGCTTAACGATTGGTGCGTCCGAGAGCCGCTAACTTACTGCACGCAACTCGGGGAAAAAAAAGCCAAGCACACATTATTTACCCGCAAAAAATTGCTGGATCACTTTCAACTTCATTGAAAAGTCCAAGCTGATTCTTTTCTTTACACTTGTAGCGGCCATCGCTTGCGGAAAATAAACTCGTGAATCGGCACTGGACCCACACGACGACGCCTCGAAAATCGAAGGAATCTTGAGGTTCGAGGTAGCATGCGGGCTAGCCGATGAGCTCGACGGGGCTCAACTAACTGCACATTCTCTTCTCCAACTCCATGGGCCAGAATACCTCAAAGTGCACAAAGAAGTACACTATGAGCTATTCTGCGTGGCGCCGCGTTCGATATATCGAATGTGCCGGCGAACGGGCGTTCTATATACGCGTGAACCAGCCCGATAAATTTGCATGGAATTTTCAAGGGGATTTCACATTGGGTCGATATACAGAATAATTCGTTAAAAGTTGTTTTGATATATCCGTGTACGACTGTATCCCCGTCACAACATATATCGCATCGTATTGATCAGCTGTACAAAATACGTATCAGATTTAGTCACATTAACTTGCTTAAGCTCTTTCTGGCCTCGCAGAACCCTTGACTGGTATCGCCTCCCCAAAGATATGCTAAAGTGTACTAATAAACGCAAGTTTCATGAAATATCAACTAGCATATGTTGTGTAATCTGAATTGTAAAGCTGCCTTCCTGGTGGGCACTGCAGTTTTTGCCACGTATCACCAGCTAAAATTACATGATTAGAAAGTTACTTTTTAATCATTGCATTATTTGTTTAGCCTGCTCAACCCACTCTCTTCTGTAATGGTAATGCCTTCGAGCGCTGACGGCACAAATAAATAAATTATTAAACTGTAAGAAGTATTTCTTGGATGACGGACGGTCACCTCAGGCAATATTTCATCATCATCATCAGTCTATTTTTATGTCCATGGCAGGACGAAGGCCTCTCCCAGCGATCTCTAATGACCCCTGTCCGGCGATCTATAAAATATTTGCATTATTTAAAGCTATATTGTTTAACACTACATACATAAACTCAGTTTTTCCTTCTGAAATAACTAATCAATTGTCTCTCTTAGCCGCTTATTTTGTCTATGCACGAAAGTCTCTCGTCTTCTTTGCTCAAATGACAGCCTAACCAGCGAGCTCTTGAAACTTATATCGCTTTGTTAAATAAGTTGCTTTGTGTTTTTGGACTGACGCCCTAAAATTAAAAAAAAACGTACATTCTTTTATAAATACAATGGATTAAATTGCTGCGAAAAGACAAAGCTTTGTAATACATTACATTTGTAATGTAATGTGAATGATATGGGGTTTATTGGCGTTAGGTCCAGCTCAAAGAGCACCCGAGCAGTTCCAGCCAAACGCCAGCGTGAGGCAAAAACCAGCGACACCGATCCGTTCGTCTTTCTCTTCCTCACTTCAGCAGCCATGCGACCACAGCGACGCTTGTGCTAACTTCGTCATTACACATTACATTACATTTCATTACATTACAAGCCTATAGCCAGGAAGTTTATGCAAACAAATGATTGTGTATTATTACATTCTCAAATTCTTACGGCATTTCCCCTACGTGGAAAAGCCAGTTTTACTTTTAACTGATTCACAATTTGACTTAGTGACATTTCGACCATATATTTGATAGAGAGAAATGTGCATGAGCAATAGGAACATACGTTGGAGAAGAAAATTCTTATAAAATTTTGCAAAGTAAACTACGTTGACCATCTGAACAGCATATTTCTACCCTGGAAAAGAAAGGATATTGAAATGAATCACATGCATCAAAGTTTGCATTGCGAGTATTATAAAGTACAGTTTCAGTTTCTTTCTTCTTGCAATTTATGATATATGACAGTCTCTGTGATGACTTCAATTTCCTGTTTTACGTTTAGGCTACTGACACTGCACAAACTATATTTTTTGTCATAATACGGAATACAGGCAGCAGAGTGCGGCTCATAAGCACATCGGGTTAATGAGGTGTAATTTGTGGATACATTTCTCGCTATGGGTAATATAGGAGCTCCTTTCTCGCAAATATGTGTCTTGGTTCAGAGCGCATGTGCTAAAAGTGGACTGATTGTCCGCGCTTTCCGTGCAGCTACCAAAGTGACTGTGAAAGCCTTTCGCTGTTTAAAGGTGTAAGCCTTTCGATGCCAGGCTCCTGAATTATACACAAAGAACGCGCTCATCCGGAACCAGAAAGGCCGGAAGCATCATGCCAAGATCGGGATTACCCTTCTACGGGTTAGTCGCGTCCTTGAGAAAAAAAGAAAAACCGGGGAGTGACAAGCCATTTTTAACGACGGGCTGTCGTTCTTATCGTGATCACAAATGACGACTTGCGCCAACGTACTGCGCTTTGTCGGAAAGCTGTGATGCTTCATTCTTTAAAAAGAGTTTTTATTTTTGTTCCGCAACGTAACTTACGTCATCGGCGCAGATTTAAAAATATAAAGGTCACGAGTCAGGCGGTGGTACCTAGGTAAAATGAACGCCGGGAGAAAGATGGACTTGTACAGTCACTTTCTTTTGGGAGCGCTGATAACATTGCAGTTTAAACCATAATAGAACTACGTACACGGTATTTTTCCCAACAGCTTAACAGAAGGCTAATCAGTCCAGATATTATTAAACTTATAACTTTTTTGCAGAGACACTCTCACATGACTTCAATATACAGGGTGTCCCAGCTATCACGCAGCACCATTTAAAAAAAGAGGAACGGCGTTACGCGAAGCAAGCCTAGTGCGTATTGTTTCCAGTACAGTGGAGTAGCCGCCAGTAATGTTTTCGTTACTAAGATTTAAATAATTAATTCTCATTAATTATCTAACTTGAGAAATACTGTCCTAATTATCAAAGTGTCAATGAGAAAGTTGTAGCGCAACAAGAAAAACTACCGATACAGCTCTCTGTTGCTGTTTTTGCGACTGTGAAAATGTGTTTTTTCGACTGTGAAAGAAGCCCGCGAATCCATGCAGAATTGACGCACGACTGGCCGCTCGAGGCACTTTGCGTGTATTCGCGGGCTTCTTTCATGCTCGGAAAAACACTTTTATGTATTGAGCAACAGAAAGCTGTATCGGGAGTTTTCCATGTTGCTCTACAACTTACTCATTGACACTTTGATAATAAGGACAGTACTTCTCGAGTTAGATAATTAATTACAATTAATTATTTATATATCAGTAACGAAAAAATACTGGCGGATACTCCACTGTACTGGAAACAATACGCAGTAGGTTTGCTTCGCGTAACGCCGTTCCTCTTTTTTTAAATCGTGCTGCGTGATAGCTGGGACACCCTGTATATACAATAAAGGGCTCTGTAATTTCCACTGTGACTTAACCTAGGTACGTTGGCGTACTTCATGTAATAATCCCAATCAGCCTACTCACATGTACCGAATTACTAATCACATCTACCATGGCCTCGGCTACATCCCAAGAAGCAATTGCCTACCTCTTCTCATTGCTAAAGACTCGGTAGGCGTAAGACAGGCCAAAATTCGAATATGAATGCCCTGTATGGGATTAGCATGAAACCTTCAGTCATATAGAACGTATGCATTGCACTCCAGTCTGTCCAGAAACGGACAGTAACATTCATTTGCTCTGACTATTCATTTATCATCAGTGCTAATAAACAAAAGGCATGCTGAGCTTCTATTGCTAGGTTTGCGTCGTGAAGTCACCTGACCTTGCACAAGTTCTACAATTATACGCTCTACTATTCCACCATCAAGAGCTCGGCGCTTGTCAATTAACACGTATAAGCTAAAAAGCAACCTCGCCTTCAGAACGTATAGTCTGCGTCAAATGCTTTCGCACGCCTGAAGCTGAAAAAATGGTATATTTCTACGCCTGAGGCACGCATCGTGGTATTCGAATTGACAGCGTATACTGGTGTAGAGTAAACAAAAGTTTTGCATACTTTTACTGGCTGCGGGCGTAGCTGCGTTGAAAATGAACTTATTCGCAGAACCTCGGCCGCGTGAAAGTTTGACGGCGACTGTGCCATTGAACACCTGTATTTTCTTTATTCTGGATACATTTTTTTAATGAATGGCCTTCCAGCCAACGTCATGCAATGCTTACACCTGGTTAATTTTCAGGACAGCCATCTCAGACATGATGTATTAAGTATAAGAACGGAACTACTATGTAGTTAGATAGATAGATAGATAGATAGATAGATAGATAGATAGATAGATAGATAGATAGATAGATAGATAACTTTATTGAGGTCCTGAAGGATTCCGCCCCTGTTTTATAGGGGGAGGATCGCGGGCCGCTCCCACGTAGGGACGGGAAGGCCTAGCCTCACCGCCGCGTCGTGGGCCTTCTGGACAGCCTGGAGTTGTTGTAGTAGTACCGGGCTCTTGATCATGGAATCAAATTCATCTTCAGAGAAGTCGTGATGCTTTCCCTGTAAAGAGGGGCACCTCCAGAGCATGTGTCTGAAATCACTGCGATCGTTACAGTCTGGACAATGTGCTGAAATGTCTGAGTAGTGACTGTAAATGGAGAGGCTGAGGTATGTCTCCGTCTGAAGCATGCGAAGAGAGATTGCTTGTGGCCGAGACAACTTTTCGTGTGGGAGTGGGAAGGAATTACGCCCCATTTGATAGTGTTTCGTGACCTCTTTGAAAGTAATGTCCCTAAAATGAAGGCTGGGGGCTGGTTCCTCCGCCTGAGCCGCGCAAGTCCCGGCGCGGCCAGTGAGACCTCGCGCCTGGGAGTGGGCTAGCTCGTTGACATTGGAAAGGCCCCCGACCCTCGAGCCAAGATTAGCAGAGAACCAAGTGATGGTGTGGTGTGTGAGTTCCTTGGGAGCGAGAGTTCTAAAGACGTCCTTGCAGACGGTAGTACATTATTATCACCACTGAGGTGTAATAAATTTGTAAACAATAAAGGATAATAACATTGCCTATGATATTTTACTCGAATCTCAGGACTACTTCAAAACTTCGCCTGTTCATTGTGTACCTCCCTATGTTTTCTAGGAAACTGAAAGGGCGAAATTCAAGGGTGAAATTGACATGTGCTGTGGCACCATGGCAGAAAAGGGTAATTGTGGCTTAGTGGGACCATATGAAATTTTCAGCTGCCATTGTGCTACTCACGCACAAGGAGCGACAATTTTGTATTTTATTTACAGGCAGTAGACAAAATTTTAACGATGCTCAGTGGACGCTGGCGTGATCATGACAAAACGACCGTACCGATATGGGCCATAAACGATTCTAATAAGGGAACATTTTTGCAAACCCTCACGGTCCTTTCTCATGTTTCTTCAATTGTTCAAACACGTTTAATTTAGGGTAGGAGAATATTCTCACAGTATTACTGAAGAATTGCACCAGTAATTATATCATAGTGCTGCGACCTGATTCAGCAATACAGCTTGTCAAGAACAGAACAGCAGAATGCTATGGCAACTTCGGTAATTGTAGCCGAAAAAAATGTCTTCTTGCACAACTTTGTGGGCATAAGTCAAGAAGGGTCAGGTCTGTGATTGGAATCGTTCCCTATTTTTACACGAAAGGCTACATTAACACATCGCGGTGTCTTTTCGCATAATTTCCAATACTCATCTGCCTAAGTCGTGGTAAAATGATGTGAAGACTTTTAGTATTTCTGGAATTTCGGGAAGGTTTATGGGAATGGTTCAGATGATAAGACACGTGCGCTTCATATTGTGGGTAGAATGTTGAGGTTTTGAGGCACCGGTTCGTACTAAGCAAACAAGCTTGTGCAATAATTCGGACAGCCTTCATTTGCACTGAAGATCAGGCACGCAAAAATTATGCTTTGATATAATGCAAATATACTCAGCCAAATAGCTTCAACTATATTCCTTTGTAAAAATACTAAGTCTGGGGCTGCAGCCAACTTTTGTACTTCTGTGTCTACATTGCACACACTGGACGCTATTTATTTTTGTTCGCAGAAACACGCCTTTCCCATGACATAGATGAAGAGGCAAAAATATTTCTTCATAATGTCTTCGTAAATAGTCGCCTTAAGAAAGAAATGAACTTTCAAAACCCGTTACCTGGATTTATTCTCTAAAATAGATTATACTTAAAGTGCAAAAGAAGTTTGGAAGCACGTTAGCATGTTATCGAAAGCAGCCAGCTATTTTTTAGGAAGACGTTGGCACAGTAGAAAGAAACGAAAGAAGAACCATAACTAAATGACCTGCATTTCAGAATATGCCATCTGGCGGAAAACCACCAAAATAAGCAGCGACAAAGTGATAAAAAAAGAGAGCGCGTCAGCTGGCTTCGAAGCTGCGAAACCACGATCAGTGGTCGCTCGAAACGCTCGGCTACCGCTTCGAGGCGCTGCTGTTGGCAAAAACTAGGTTTATATATGTACCACAATAAATTCCGCGACGTTGTTATGAAAACTGCGATTTTGGCACGACTTCTTTGCCATTTCAAGAACTGCTGCTGCAACTAGCTGAAAGCTGAGTCATTGAAGTTGATAAATCCCCAGGAATACCTCAATCGATGCAATAGGTTCATCGCAAATTGCTTTTTACTGGCCAAAAAAGCCTCCAAATTTTTTACTTTTCCATAGACTCCCATACTTGAAACTTCTCCCGCAATTTGGAATGAGTTTTCTGCCGTAAGTAATGGTGCCGGTTTGCATGAGATGTCGGGCTAAGCGCCTAGAGCCTATTTCCACGGGAATATTTTGAAATATGGCTTCTATGATTATTTATTTGGGAAAAACGACGCTCTCCCATAGAAAACGCGTATGTTTTCAGAGGTGGTCACTGTTCGGCGACATTGTGCTACTAGCGGACAATAAAAAAGATTTACAGATACTTGCGAATATCTGTGGCAATGAAGCTGCAAATCTAGGCCTTAAGTTTAGCACAGAGAAATCATGAATTATGATCTTTAACGAAGAGACGAGTAACTTTGTGGTGTCACTTCAACAGCAAGTAATACCCACAGTGAAGCAATATAAGTACCTCGGCGTACACATAAACGAAGGAAAGAATTACTCAAGCAACCACCAAGATAATCTGAAAATAAATGGGAAGCGGAATGGAGCAATAATGAAACACAGAGCACTGTGGGGTCACAACAAGTATGAGGTGGTGGGTGGAATCTGGAAAGGAGCAGGCCGGTGCAAAGGTGCAAAGATCAGTAGGCCGCTTGGCTTTGGGAGCCCACGGTAACACCACAAATGAGGCAGTGCAGGGTGACATGGGTTGGGCCTCTTTTGAAGTCAGAGAAGCACAGAGCAAACTTAGTTTTGAAGAAAGACTCAGGAGCATGGATGAAATTAAATGGGCGGCTAAACTGCACAAGTATCTGTAGCTGAAAAGCATGGACACAGAATGGAGGAAGAGGTCAAGGAAGTTGGCAACCAAGTACAGGGTAATCAAAACTGTAAATAGACAACCAGGAGTCATCAGAAAGAAAGCGAGAGAAACAGAGACCGTGAATTGGATGCAAAGAATGGAAACAAAAAGGACAATGGAGATTTACAAGAATGAGAAGAAAAAAATTAGAAGGGAAAATCTGTACGATAACACAAAGGGCAGTGCATTGCTATTTGAGGCTCGAGCCGGTTGCCTAAGGACCAAAACATACCGGAGCAAATATTCAGAACTAGATGAGGCATATGCATGCTGCAGTAAAGATCCAGAGACCACTCAGCGCATCCTAATGGAATGCGACGGGATCCACCCAGCGAGAACCGTAGGTAACGTGCAACTCCCAGAAACGCTTGGATTTAAAGTGGAAGGAAACATCAACAGATCAGCCGTAGACATAAGCAAGAGAGGATTACAGTACTGGTGGAAAAAACGCAGGGAAAATATGGATACGACCTGATCTCTTAAAATCATAGGTAGCAGTACAAGGTCAATTTTTGAAAAAGTAAGAAAAAGATTAATGAGAGGTACACAAAAATGCTAGATAAAGTACATGTATGGTATACCTGATTAAATCAAGCAGGCTAGGTGACCACTTGTCGCCACGCCGTTTCAAAGGGGATGCCAATATATCATCATCATCAGCAGCAGCACCAAATTCCTGGTAATGTATAACAATTTTACACGCCTTTAATTTCAATATCTGTTTCTTTTAGGCTCATTGTAACTACTGTATGCTACATACCGGGGCCGGATTCACAAAAACGTTCTTACGCTAAAACCGTTCGCAGAAGCAGGTGTCAGCCAATCGTGGTGCAGCACTTACAATCGAAAAGCTTTGTGAATTCAGCCCGTTTTGTGAGCGCCCTGCGCTTTGTTTCTCTGTTTTAGATCTTGTTTGGTTTGGGTATCACTTCTTATAGTGTTACCTTGAAAAAAAGATTTAATGCGTGGATACATCCTCCTCGCTATAATCCTCCTCGAGCGAATATGGGACTGTGTGATAAATAAATGAAAGGCTGTTTCAGTGACTGAATCGTTCTGGTTCTCTTTTCAAGACGGCTTAAATGTGCGTGCGATGAGGCAAAGTTTAGTCATGGTGTTACGCAGGCCAATAACCAAAGTGGGCCAAGCAGCAATAAAACATATACGTGCCGCCGCAAATATACACAGGCTTCAAGCGGTGAGTTGTGCGAACAATGCTGAAAATTTGTTCCTATCATAAAGTTTTACTGCATGGCCTCCATATTGGTTCTTGGTTCACTAATGTCATGTTATTCTATTGATGGTCTAGTCGTATGCACGCCGTCATATGCATCAGTTGTCGCCTTGAGTCACCCTTGAATCACCTGTTAACAATAAGATTGTCAAACTTAGTGCGTCCTAGTGGTTTTCCCTCATTCCTTTGGTGTGAGATATCATTTTGAAGTTGGATTCATGATCTGTCTCGCTAGCGAGTTTATTGTAAGGATAAGACCATGCCACGTGCAGCTGTGCCTTTTTTCTGTGCTCTATTATGTCTCACTAGCGGTATTTTCAAGCTTAGTAGAGTAAATAAACGAACCAAATCAATGCAGCACTTACACCATTGAACATTGATTTGGAGAGCACTAATTTTTCATGTGGCACGAAAATGACAACGTAAGGGTGTGTAAATGGTGTCACGCCACTCAAAAAGCTTTTAGCATTTAACGAGAGTGCATCAATCAGCTGCTGAATATTATATTTGACCGTTTTCCCCCAAAGCTCTACACAACGCCGCCGCACACGTCGCATTGCGGGAAAAGGAGAATACTGACGAAAGTTTTTTAACAGCTTCATATTGAGAATGCTTATTGTAACCAGAAAAAAAATATTATGCCGACTTTTTTCTAGCGCAGCATGGGCTAGAAGAAAAGCAAGTGCTAAGATCCAAAGACAGAGAGTTGTTAGACTGTAACTATCCGCTTTCAAAAGCACAAAGTCAATTTGTATTGTTTGTGGTAAGGTTGTGACTGTTAGTTGACTGACTAGGGGGGGGGGGGGGGATAGGGGAGGGGCGGTTTTTCGGCGAGAAAACAATGTAGTAGCCCTGGCATTGTCCGATCAATGACCATACCCTGACAGTCCATGTCTCAGCCGCACGAGAGTGGAGCCACGTGTAACTTTCAACAAAAAACCACTACAGCGCAGAAGCTTGTAATACTCGCCTTCGCGCACTACCGTTAAATGTCGCGCGTTTAATAAAAGGAAAAGAAAGATGAAGTAGCACTGAGCTTGTTGATCACCTCGGCAGGGGACTACTTCCAAGAACGCCGAAGGCAGATGACTCTACCTACTGCAAAAATGTTTAGGTGTTTCCGACGAACGAGAAAGTGACCTTATGTTAATGTATTGAGACGCTGCCGTAAACAAACAGGAAGAAAACAACAAGAGACGGGAAAGCGCGCACACTACTTAATACCACCATTTTTGGGCACTTGTACTTTGGATTCACTTCTAAAGTTACGGCTTGCGCGAGAGAATATATCCATTTTCCCAACAAGCAATCAACCCACCATTTGAAATTCTCTTTCTGCGTGCTGATCTGCGCCATCCAATCGAAAACCGGATTTACAACATGTCTATGCCACCGTATCCCCAGTGGCAGACACCAAGCGGCTTTTTGTAAACGACACGCTGTGCCCCATTTGCTCGATAAAAATTATCGGCACTCAGTCGCAAAAAGACAGAAATGCGCCTGCATTCAAAACTTGTATGTGCATTGCGCCTGGCTATTGAGCGGAATAAGTAATAATAATACTAACTACAATAATAATAACAATAAAATCAATTTTGCCCAACAGCTAGGCGAATCACTGATTGCGACAGGAATTTATTAGACAGCTGTGCAAAATAACGTTAGTCGTTTTATCAGCTGCATAAACTGCTGTAAACATTCGCTTACTAACTAAATTAGCCTGCACGTTGTCACGCGCACACAATGACACACGAACACATCTCTCTCGATAAGCGCAGACACTCGCTGTCAAAACGATGGCGTGGGGGAGAGTGGCAGCAACAGCGAGCGAATTGTCCATCGTGCTACTTCTAGATTGAACGCGAACTAATTGCGCCGAGAACACACCGCACACGAAGGCATCAGGGACGCTTTAACGAAAAGCTATTAAAAACTGCTTCTATTCTAATTCTGCAATCATCATCAGCCTATATTTTATGTCCACTGCAGGACGAAGGCCTCTCCCTGCGATCTCCAATTACCCCTGTCTTGCGCTAGCGTATTCCAACTTGCGCCTGCAAATTTCCTAACTTCATCATCCCATCTGGTTTTCTGCCGACCTCGACTGCGCTTCCCTTCTCTTGGTATCCATTCTGTAACCCTAATGGTCCACCGGTTATCCATCCTACTCATTACATGGCCTGCCCAGCTCCATTTCTTCCGCTTAATGTCAACTAGAATATCGTCTATCCCAGTTTGTTCTCTGATCCACACCGCTCTCTTCCTGTTTCTTAACGTTAGTCCTAAGATTTTTCGTTCCAACGCTCTTTGTGCGGTCCTTAACTTGTTCTCGAGCTTCTTTGTTAACCTCCAAGTTTCTGCCCCATATGTTAGCACCGGTAGAAAGCAATGATTGTACACTTTTCGTTTCAACGACAGTGGTAAGCTCCCAGTCAGGATTTGGTAATGCCTGTCGTATCCACTCCAACCCAATTTTATTCTTCTGTAAATTTCTTTCTCGTGATCTGGGTCGCCTGTGAGTAATTGAACTAGATAAACGTACTCCTTTACAGAGCAGGGACGAAGTTTGGGCGTGTTGGTAGGTCATTGTAATTTTAACTGGGATTCATAGCGCTAAAACGACACAAGGACGAGGAATAACATGGGACGAGCGCTATAGCGCTCGTCCCGTGTTCTTTCTCGTCCTTGTGTCGTTTTAGCGCTATGAATCCCAGATAAAATTACAATGTCCTTTACAGACTCTAGAGGCTGACTGGCGATCCTGAATTCTTGTTCCCTTGCCAGGCTATTGAACATTATCTTTGTCTTCTGCATATTCATCTTCAACCCAATTCTTACACTTTCTCGATTAAGGTCCTCAATCATTTGTTGTAATTCGTCTACATTGTTGCTGAATAGGACAATGTCATCTGCAAACCGAAGGTTGCTGAGATATTCGCCATTGATCCTCACTCCTAAGCCTTCCCAGTCTAACAGCTTTAATACTTCTTCTAAGCATGCAGTGAATAGCATTGGATAGATTGTGTCTCCTTGCCTGACCCCTTTCTTGATAGGTAACTTTCTACTTTTCTTCTGGAGAACCAAGGTAGCTGTGGAATCCTTGTAGATGTTTGCAAGATATTCACGTATGCCTCCTGTACTCCTTCATTACGCAATGCCTCTATGACTGCTGGTATCTCTACTGAATCAAATGCCTTTTCATAATCTATGAAAGCCATGTAGAGAGGTTGATTGTACTCCGCAGATTTCTAGATTACCTGATTTATGACATGGATATGATCCATCGTAGAATATCCCTTCCTGAAGCCAGCCTGTTCTCTTGGTTGGCTGAAGTCATGTGTTGCCCTGATTCTATTGGAAATTATCTTGGTGAATATTTTATACAATACTGAAAGCAAGCTAATGGGTCTATAATTCTTCAGTTCTTTAACGTCTCTCTTATTATGTATTAGTATAATGTTGGCGTTCTTCCAACTCTCTGGTACACATGAAGTTGTGAGACATTGCGTATAAAGGGCCGCAAGTTTTTGAAGCATGATATCTCCTCCATCTTTGATTAAATCTACTATTATTCCATCTTCTCCAGCAGCTTTTCCCCTGGGCATGTCCTTCAAGGCCCTTCTAACTTCAGCGCTAGTTATAAAAGGAGCCTCTGTATCCGGTTCATCACTATTTTCAATGAAAGTAGCTTGGCTGTTTTGGGCACTGTACAGGTCAGTATAGAATTCTTCCGCTACTTTTACTATGTCATCGAAATTGCTGATGATATTACCATGCTTATCTCTCAGTGCATACATCTTGCCTTGTCCTATGCCAAGCTTTCTTCTTACTGATTTAATGCTGCGTCCATATTTTACGGCTTCCTCAATCTTTCCCACGTTATAATTTCGAATATCTCTTACTTTTTTCTTGTTGATTAGTTTTGACAGTTCAGCGAATTCTATCTGATCTCTTGAGTTGGACATTTTCATCTTCTGTCGTTTCTTTATTAGGTCCGTTGTTTCTTGGGAGAGCTTACCTACTGGTTGCCTTGGTGCCCTACCTCCCACTTCAATTGCTGCTTCTGAGATCAACCTAGTTACGGTTACATTCATTACTTCTATGTTGTCTTTACCTTCCTTTTCTAAAGCTGCATATTTGTTTGCAAGCACCAGCCTAAATTGGTCTGCTTTTACCCTTACTGCCTCTAGGTTGGCCTGTTTCCTCTTGACTAATTTCACTCTCTCTCTCTCTTCAAATTGAGAGAAATCCGAGACCTCACTAACCTATGGTCACTGCACTTAACCTTACCTAACACTTCTACATCCTGCACTATGCTTGGATCGGCAGAGAGTATGAAATCTATTTCATTCCTTGTTTCTCCATTAGGGCCTTTCCAGGTTGACTTCCTTTGCTGCGCTTCCTGAAGAAGGTGTTCATTATTCGGAGCCTATTCCTTTCCGCGAATTCTACTAACATCTCTCCTCTTGCATTCCTAAAATCGATGCCGTAGTTGCCGATTGCTTGCTCACCAACCTGCTTTTTCCCCACTTTTGCATTGAAGTCGCCCATGACTAAAGTATACTGAGCTTGCACCTTTCTCATTGCTAGTTCAACATCTTCATAAAACTGTTCTATTTGTTCATCATCGTGATTAGAGGTTGGGGCATAGGCTTGTACTACCTTCATTTTGTACCTCCTATTCAGCTTTATTACTACAACTGCTACCCTCTCATTTATGCTGTAGAATTCATCGTTGCCCGCGATGTTGTTATGCACTAGAAATCCTACCCCAGATTCTTTCTTATCTGGAAGGCCTCTGTAGCAGAGGACGTGGCCGTTAGTCAGCACTGTGTAAGCCTCACCAGTTCTTCTAACCTCACTAAGGCCAATAATATCCCAGGAAATGCCTGATAATTCTCCAAATAGTCCTGCTAAGCTAGCCTCACTCGAGAGGGTGCGCGTGTTGAACGTTGCCAGGTTCAGTTTCTATGGGTGGCCTGTCTTGACCCAGAGATTCTTAGCACCCTCTGCCGCGTAGCAGGTCTGACCGCCGCCTTGGTCAGGTGCTCTGCAGCCACTAGGGACTGAGGGCCATGGGTTAATTGTCGGAGTCATGAGGGAGGTAGTGGCCGAATACTGCACCAGGGAGGCCAATTCCTGTTCTGGTCAGGGATTGACTTTGATGAAGCTTTATGGGTCTTCCTAGTTTGGTTGCACCTGAACTAGTATAGCCCCACTAGCTCTCGGCGATATATTTTTTTTCTTGCCGGTGTCAGGCACCATCTCCATGCCTGAAAATGTGGTGGACTGTAGTAGGATTCGAACTTACGACCTTCAGATTTGAAGCCGGGTATTTCTGCAATCAGGCCTCCATGATTGCCCAACTTCACTTGTCCGTCACGCAACGTAAAGAAAAAATATTAGCGTTATTTGCACGGGAGGCGCAATGCTACAGAGACAGCGGAGCTGATGTACGCCTAGCTTGACTGACTGACTGACTGAACTGAACTTTATTTGGTCCTGAGAAGAGCAAGCACCTTAAGGGGGCTCGTCTGCGGGCCACGTCCACGAAGGGACCGGGAGGTGGAACTCGGTGGCCAGGTCGTGGGCTCTCTGGACAGCCCGAAGTTGGTCGTCCTCGTGGGGACTGGTGAGGAGAGCGGTCCATTCTTCCGTGGCTAGAGACCCTGAAGCCGCGCGCAGCATGGGGCATTGCCACAGCATATGTGGTAAATTACACCTAGCTTGGCCTGGCTTTTGGGCTAGGCTAAGCACTACCAAGTCATCCCCAGCATTTTCCGGAATTTATTGATCATTGATCGATTATCGATTAGCTACTGGTTGACTATCAATTGTCTATCGATGACTGATTATGCTTAAGTAGTCCCAAGCATGCTTAGCTAGACTTAACCAGGCTCAGCTTCGCTAGTTCACAGAGGCATGTGTCATTGCGCTTGGACCCTTTCTGCACTACTGCCAGGATCGGCCCACAATTTATGTTCGGACGTTACGGACTAACGCTTGGCTTAAACAGATCCGCTGTTAAAAAACCACGAAATCTACTCACTCTGATATGACGTGTGCGCACTAATTATGCATGTGAGACCGAACAACAGAAAAATATATTTTTAGATTCTATGCCTTTTTACCATCAGCCATCCGCAATTGGTCAAAAGTTTTCGGGATGCGTCCACTTCACCTGTCTGTCACTTGACGTCCAAAAACCGTGAAATATCACTGCGTCAAAGTGGCGTGTACGCATTAAAGATGCATTATTACGCCGATCAAAACTTAATTTTCTTCTTAATAGCCGGACACTTCCCCGTTTCGACATGAATAGAAGGTGAGTACCCGCCGATCGCTCTGGCACTGGCTCGTCGGAGCTGCTGTGGAGAATGGATTTATTTGCCTATATTAAAAATTTAGCGTGGCATTATATGGTTGTCGAGCCCTTTCAGCACGTAAACCACATCGCTATGTCACATTTTCTTCACTGAGGATTCGTTTTAGCTGTATTGTTACCTTTCCGTTGCACGCCGGCGTGATTTTCTAGCAGACACCGAAAGCTAAGTAAGAAGCAGGGAAAACGCAGACGCCGGCAACATCCTACTCATCAGGTTATCTACTTTCATGCGCTAGCCGGGTCCCACCTTACCGCCTGCACTTCTGCGTGCTCCGCGCCCTTGGTCAGCCAATCAGGTAAGAAATATATGTTAAGTTAGGCAATGCTATTCCTTTTGAAAGCAAACAACAGTTACCTCATATAAAATAGGAGAGCGTTTCATTAGTCTTCTCAAACAACGCTGCGAGTCACCGCCCGATGCTTGCGTTGGTGGTTACGTAAATTTGACATCAGGAGATTGGAACAAAAACAGATTGGAATAGTTTTACGTTATAGAGTCCCAGCCGTCGGCCCGCCTAGACTTTGTACCCAGCGCAGATCGCTTTCTAGATCGGCCCGCCTAGACTTTCTACCCAGCGCCGATTGCTTTCTAGGGCCGCGCGGCCGCGCTCAGTCGCGTCATACGTAGCCGCCACGGGAGTAAAACGTCCCCCACTTTTTCTGCGGTCTTGTGAGCTATGGAAGACGGAGCGCTTTCTCCCCGCCTCCCTTCCTTGCACGCGCGAGACTGAGCAACCATTCTCTGCTCACCATATCACGCTTTCACTTTCACCCACACCATACGGCGCCCGGCCACGGCGTTATCGCACTAGGACATTATACGGAACATCACGTCGACGACGATGGCGGAGATGTGCCTGGAGTGTCCATATATTTCCTATCGCAGTAAAATTATGTGGATCCGACTCAGTGTGGGAATAAATGTAAGCGAAGCTTTCTGTGCTGTTTGCTTTGACTGACGATAGTTTGCGGTGGTGTTGACGGTGAATGTTTAATTTCTTCAGCATTTAGTGCAGTGCGAAAGTGGTGAGTTGATGTTAAACGTTACCCTGCGTGCACCACTACTCTTCGTCCGTGTAATACACACAATACACAGCGAGACGTGCTCTCTTGAGGCATTGTTGTGTGCCATTTTTCATAACCTTCGAGATTGAGCCACCAGGCTTCTCGGATAAATCTCGCACGCTTTCACTCGCACCGGCAACATGCGGCATCCGGCCGCGATGTTATCGCACTTGGACTTTACACGGAACATCGCGGCGATAGCGAAAGCGACGCGGGTGAGGTCGGCGTAAATGCGCCTGGAGTGTACATATAATTGCTTTCACAATAATAAAAAAAGATTGTGTACGGGAAATAACGCCGCCATAAACTAGAAGCTTGTTTCCCCACAGTACGACTGAGTTTGTGGAGAAACAAACTTATTGTATGTTTTCTTCGTATTTCCAAGCGTTTTGGTGCGACAGCATTTAAAAGCCCGGAATCAGGTTAGTCGTGTCCGAAGGACTGTCAGACCAGTGTTTTGTTGCGCTACGAAGACATTGTAACAGTAACATTACGAGAGGAAATATTCCCGACAAGGCGGGGGTCCGAGAAGTATTGTCAAGCGATTACCTATTTGCGCAGCTAAGCAATCGTGTGGCTCACAGCAGGCCCTACAACAATTGACCCGGTGTAGTTCAGCGGTTGCGGCTCAACTTTCTCAAACCTTCGCAACCTTACCTTCGAGTATAACGTGCGAGATTTGGGTACACTTAACAGGCACGCATGACTTTAGTTATACTTCCGAACTGAAAAAAGAAATCACGCAGAAACTCCTCTGGGAGTTGCCTAAGTGTGCACAAGCATTGTGCCGCTTCTTAATCGCCAGGCAGCCTGGTGTCATTATCAATGTTATGAAATTTGATTCGACCAGCATAAACCCTTATTACCCTCATCGGTCGTTATCAACCTTATCGAACACGATCCGACCCTTATCAACGATTATCGGTCCTTATCAACCTGGATGTCCAGGTAAGCTTTTGCAAAACCACCACTACAATTGCTGAGGGGGACATGCAATGTTTTATTCATGGTTCGGATCCTTGTTTTGAACTTGTTCTTTGTTGAAACATGTGCTGTTCTGTGTATTGTATGGGTGATCTCAATGAACGTATGCGCTGTTCGCTTCACTTCGCTGAGCGCTTGTAGCCTCTGCCTTACGTGGTTATGATCCATTGCATTCGTCTTACGTGACGGACGGACAAATTTCTCATTTGGTAGGCATAGAAATGCTTTTGCATTTAAAACTAAAACAACATTGTTTATTAAACGAGATGAAGCTGATCATTTTCGCTGTAACACGGGGACTCTATTTTCCTCTTTATTCTGTTCCGTCACGCGTTCTATAGATAATAGGTTCTCCCTTTCAATTTTTTTACACTGATAATATTCAAACCTTCGCATTGTTGGCACATTGCACTATCAAGTAAACACACGAAACATGTGCTGTATTTGGCGATGTCCTTTTGTGTCAAGAAGAAGAAGAAGAACGTAAACTTTATTATCAAATCGATAAGATTTGAGTCCGGCGTACTTTTAGTGGGTCTGGGCACCCGCCGCGGACGCGGTTCCGAGACCTTGTCTCGAAGCGGCTTCCTCGGCTCGCTGGACGACCCAGAGTTGTACTGTCAGGTTCGAGCTGAGCAGTGCGGTCTTCCAACGCGAGCGGAGGCTGGCTGTGGAAGATACGGAGGTGTCGGTACTGCCCGAATTGTTTGTTATGTCCTGATATTCCCATAACATGTGATTAATTGTGGCAACCTCGCCACAGGATGTGCATCTGTTTGTAGTGTACATGTCTGGATACATGGCGTGCACGAGTCTTGGGTTTATGTAAGAATCAGTTTGTAATTGCCTGTAGTGTACTGCTTGCGCCCTGTCTAACCTAGCGTGAGGGAATGGGTATACGCGTCTCTGTAACTGGCAGTGTGTCGTGATGTCGTGGAACCTGGTCAAACGATCCTCCCACGCCCAGACGTTTGCAGTACCCCGCGGGGGCTCTTCCTCCGATGATGCTCGGTGAGTGAGGCCTCGACTTTTGTGTCAGAAATTTGACTAATAGTAAATCTTTCTAAATATCTTATCTTTGTAAATACCAAATGAAACACTTTACCATGCGCCGACACTTGAGAAAAGGGGCACGCTCAGCCGGGCTTAGTGCTTAGATGCCACTCCATAAAGCTATTTGGCCCGCTCCTTCTTGCAGAATCCGACACCATCATCTTTTCTTATACGCCAGGGCGCAAATATGCATCACAGCTGCACATTCGTGCCCCTTTTTAACATGGTCTACAAGCTCATTCCCATCAATTCAACGTCGGACGAATCTTTTGCCCCTGTAGAGATGCTTTGCTGCATAGTGCCCAAACAAAAGCGCCCCAGGAAAAAAATTCAGCCAGCGGAATAAAACCAAACTGGACCGACATATATAGAGAGACCTACAGTATGGGCCACTAGAGTGCAATTGCGGGATTAGTTTTTACTGTGCTGCAAATGACGTTTTAAAAATCGCCCCATGCATTTTAAATGGGTCTACAAAATTGCCCCAGGAAAAAAATCCAGCCCGTGTATTTAAACTACACTCGACATATACCATGAGAACGTTGTCGGGATTGAGTGCCTAAAGTGCTAATCGTGAAAAACGAACCATTGCAGAGCAATCGATTTTTAAAAAAATGCTGCCCATAGAGTTACGCCGACCGCATCGCTCCAGGGTCGGCTTCACTGCAGTAGTCGATGTCCCAGATTGCTGGACTTGTACTAGGCCTAGCGCCCGAGTTGGTCCCCTTCAAGAAACCTCAAGAAATCATTTGCCTCCTGCAACTACCATGGCCCCCGCGGCTCCAATGCAAGTAACCCTGCAGAACCCTATGGTTCCGGAGAGCTTTCATGGTGATGCCTTTGAAGACGTCAAAGATTGGCTAGACAAGTTCGAGCGCGTCGCCAAGTACAACCATGTGACCAGCTCGGCGGACAAACTATCGAGCGTCTATTTCTATCTGAAGGACAATGCTCGTACGTGGTACGTCAACCGGGAGAGAAGCTTTGCCACCTGGGACGACTTCTGCACACAGCTGCTGGACACTTTTGCAAGCATCGACAGGAGGGAAAATGCGCAACGTCTCTTTGAAATCCGCATTCAAAAACCCAATGATACCGTTGCTATGTTCTCAGTTGATATGGCCCGTCTTTCCCTTAGAGCAGACCCTGACATGCAAGAGGAGCGAAAGCTGCGGTATCTCTTGCGGGGAGTGAAAGAACAACTGTTGGCCGGCCTTGTGAGAAATCCACCAACAACGTTTTCTTCGTCTCCACGCTTAACCAAAAACCCCGCGCTACTTCAACCTCGTCCCCATTGGCACATACCCGTGGCAATATAGTTCGCTGCGCAGATATATCGGGCCCTACATAGTTCTTCGACGTATCAGTGACGTCACCTAGGAAGTCGTTCCAGACGGCTCTTGCTGTTCAAAGCGCCGACGGCATTTACCCGAGGTCGTTCACATGCTTCGTATGAAGCCGTACTATGATGACTGACAAGACTGCGCAGTTTCTTTTTTCTTTATCGCAGTTTTGCCAAGCCTCTGTCATCGGGACGACGATTTTTTTTCTACGGGGGGAGCCAATAGAACTACTATATTGCCGCGGGTATGTGCCAGTGGGGACGAGGTTGAAGTAGCGCGGGTTTTAGGTTAAGCGTGGAGACGAAGAAGACGTTCGTTTTTGTTGAAGACTGATAAGGTGTCCTTGTTGGTGCTGCTCCGCGTCCTCGTCGATCCCACGTGGTTACAATATTGACACGTATACATGTTTATCTTTCGCCGATGGCCGCTTTCCACCGGCTAACAAATGTTAAACGTTATCCCTCGGCGCAGGACGCGCCTGTATCGGAAGTTTCTAGAACGTTATCGATGCTTCTTTCCGTTGCCTGTTTTCACCGACGCTTATGTTATCTGATTGTATGAGCGACGCGAATTGTCTAGAACTTTCTGGAAGAGACGCGCGTACCAGGGATTATTCTGGAACCTTTGATGACTCAGGTATGAAAGCCGACGCGTTTTGCCGCTGATCAGATTTTCGACGATCGCCGACTATGTTCGCCGCTATCGTTGTGCTTTGAGTGTACCTTGCTTTTGTGGGCACAGGTTCGCCCAATAAACAACCAGTTTCGTCGTACACAGTTTTACGACTGTTTTCTTCAGCGTCACTACTACGTGACAATATTCAGGAAGCCCTTCCTTGCGCTGCGCTATGACAGCGCCGAGGCCAACACCTTTGGCATCTGTGTGTACCTCAATAGGTGCCGTTGGGCCGTAGTGGCGCAAAATGGGAGACGTCACCAAACGACGGAGCTTAGTGAACGCCTCGTCGCCCTCGGACGACTACGAATGGAGGGGTCCATTGCATTCAAGGAGCTTCGTCAGGGGCGATATGACAGCGGCGAAATTGCGAATGAAGCGCCTGAAGTAGCAACACAAGCCTACGAAAATGCGCAGTTCTTTGACGGACGTCGGTTTAGGGAATTCGGTGTTGGCACAAAGTTTGTCTGGATCAGGGAGGATCCCATCCTTCGAGACGACGTAACCTAGTATTGTGAGCTGCCGCGCTGCAAATCGGTATTTCGTTTGGCTCAGTTGGAGGCCAGCATTTGCTAAGCACGTCAAAACACGCCGTAGGCGTTTAAGGTGCGTGGTGAAGTCAGAGGCAAAAACAACAACGTCGTCGAGATAACACAAGCACGTGTGCCACTTCAAACCGCGCAGGACTGTGTCCATCATACGTTCAAAGGTTGCTGGCGCATTACAAATCCAAACGGCATGACATTAAATTCTTATAAGCCGTCGGGTGCGACAAAGGCTGTCTGTGGCCTATCGACGTCAGCCATGGGTACCTCCCAATAGCCGGAGCGAAAGTCTAGAGATGAAAAGAATTCTGCTCCTTGTAGGCTATCGATAACGTCATCGATTCGCGGCAGCGGATATAGATATTTGCGAGTGATCTTGTTCAGGCGCCGATAGTCTACACAGAACCGTACCGAGCCGTCTTTTTTCGTAACAACGACGACAGGAGATGCCCATGGACTGTTCGAGGGTCGGATCACTTCACGGCGAAGCATATCGTCCACTTGCTCATTAATCACACGACGTTCTGTGGCAGAGACGCGATATGGGCGTTGCCGCAATGGTGGTTGGCAGCCAGTGTCAATATGGTGCGTGACAGCACACGTCCGGCCCAGGGAAGGTTGCCCGACATCAAAAAAAGAATGAAATTCTTCTAAGATGCGCAGAAGCTGAGAACGCTAAGCTGGAGTGAGTCCATCGGCAATAGATGAATCGAACAAACCTGTGGGCAAAGGGTCGGACGTAGAAAGAGAACCGAGCGTGTTGTGACTGGCGCAGGACGTGACTTCGGGAACATCCGTAATTTGTACGTCGTCGATCACCTCTACATGGCCAAGACATTCGCCTTGAAGCAGCATCACAGGGTATGAGAAGGCGTTACAGACGAAAATAGCTGTGGCGCCCTGTTTGTCGTTCACAGTCGCAAAAGGTAGCAGCAGACCTTTTCGAGTATAAAGGCGGTCAGACGGAGAAAGTAGTATGACGGCGTCAGAGAAGCTGCTGCAGTGCATTGAGACAATCACTGACCAGTTGGGATGAACGTTGGTGTCGTGCCTGACGAGCAGTTCGTTCGCAAATGAAGCATTATCGGCAGGCGTCATATCGGAGATCGGCGACAGTTATAGTTCGGCCCGTGTGCAATGAATAACAACATTATGGCGGGCGAGAAAGTCCCACCCCAGGATAACTTCGTGGGAACACGAAGAAATCAATAAATTCGATGGCGTGCACAACGTCCTCGATGAGAACACGAGCGGTGCACGCCACAATCGGGTGAATACGCTGTGCGCCTGCTGTTCGGAGGGAGAATCCGGCATGGGGCGTCGTGAGCTTTCGAAGGAAGCGACAAAGCGTTGCGTGCATAACTGATACAACGGCTCCGGTATCCACGAGGGCATATGTGCGCACACCGTCAACTAACACGTCTATCACATCGGTCGGGCTACGTTGAGGACTTTAGTGTTTCGACGGAATCGCAGCCCTTCCCTCATGGACTACGACGATGAATTTTTCTCATCCCGAGCTACGGGACGAGGCCGCATCGGTGATGGGGAACGTCGGCGTGGAGAAGGTGAGCGGCGGATGTTGGCAGATCGGCGGAATGGTGGTGACGCAGCCCGAGGTTCGTCGTCGTAATATGGGCGCGGAGAACCCACCATAGGACTTGGCGCATATGGTGTAGCGCTAGGCGACAGGCGACGTGGCCTGCGTAGCCGCACGCAAAACATATCGGCCGATTGTCCGCTGTACGTCACCGAGTCGCTGCGGCAGGTCCCGTCCATGTGGGAGGACGCGTTGGACGTGGCGGCTGGTGAAGTGATCGCACGGCAGGGTGTTTGTCGGGGCATGGCGAGGACTTCGGTATGCGTCAGAGGTCCCCGTTGAGGGAGTTGTTGAGGCTGGCTGACGACTTCCGCGTAGCTGAGTGGCACAGTCGTCGGGATCGGTTGGGCCATGACTTCGGTGTAGCTGTGAGGCGGAGCCGCAGGAATGCACTGGTGGTGCTCAGGCAAAACCTCGTGCAGTTCTTGTGCTATGACGCGGCGAAGCGTAGGCGCAAAACTCGGCGTTGGCGCCTGTACCGGCTGCGGCTGTGCAAAATCCGTCAATGAGAGTTGCCGGGCAACTTCCTCGCGGACGAACGCCTTCATTTCTGCGAGCAAAGCGGTGTGCTCGGACATGGCAGCCAAACCAGTTAGGTGTTCGTCACGCGATAGAGATCGACGGGTCAGTGATCGCTGCCTGCGGAGTTCTTCATAGCTCTGGCACACTGTGATAATTTCGGCCACAGAGCGAGGACTTTTGGCCAGCAACATGTTAAAGGCGTCGTCTTCTATGCCCTTCAGGATGTTTCAGATTCGATCAGACTCCGCCATGGTCGAATCGACTTTCCTGCATAGGTTCAGGACTTCTTCAATATAACTGGTGAATATTTCTCCTGGCTGTCGAGCTCGTTCTCGCAACCGCTGCTCGGCAAGCAACTTACAAACAGCAGGGTGACAAATACATCGGCGAGGGAAGTCTTAAATTCGGACCATGTCTGGAACTCGGTTTCATGGTTGTTATACCACAGGCTGGCCACTCCAGCGAGGTAGAACAGAACATAGCTCAGTTTGGCCGCTTCCTTCCACTTGATATGAGCGCTTACCCGTTCGTACGCCGTGAGCCATTCGTCCACGTCAGTGTCGTCCGCTCCAGTGTAGATAGGAGGGTCGTGATAACGAGGCACCCCGGGACACGCAGTGAGTGCGGGAGGAGGCGTTTGCAGGGAGGCGTCTTGGGGCATGGTAGATGGTAGGGTGCGGGGCCGGAGTTCCAGGACTCAGGGTACCCTGCACGCTCCACCAATTCTAAAGGTGTTTATTGGGCAGGGCTCGGAGCAGCGCAACGTCGAAGGGCAAGGCAGTCACAGCTTCTAAGCACGAGAGCCGTTGCTGAACGAGAGCGCTCGACCAACTAGCGTCTCTCTTCTTCACTACAGCTTAGTCATTCATCGATAGCCAATCAATAGCAAATCGGTAATCGACAAATAATCAAGAAATCCTCGTAAATGCTAGGGATGACTTCTTAGTGCTTAGCCTAGCCCAAAAACGTGGCCAATACCGTGCTATAGCCAATCGATAGCCAATAAATAGCTTATTGATAATTGATCAATAATCAATACATTCCGTAAAAGCATAACCCGTAAGGCCAAGACCAGCTAGGTACCGATCAGCTCCGCTGTTTCTTTAGCCTTGCGCCACTAGTAAAAGCTACGCTGTGTTTTTCGTTTTCTTCAGTGCGACTGGCACCATAGCAGTTGAAAACGAAGCTATTGATTCCGCCCTGCCAGCAGAGAATCAAGTGTGGTCGAAAGTATTCAAGTGGGCGGCTGGCTTTCTAAGGTGTATTTGTTATGTGAGAGCACCAAGAAACACTACATAAAAATGTGACGCCAGAGTATTTCCATGTGTCGACTGAGGATATTTCAGCCTTTCAGATCACATACTTTAATGGACTGAATTCCTCTCTGCAGGTAAAAGAAACCAGTAATTTTGGTACTGTTCAGCGACATTACCACTTCGCTACAGAAATCCGAAATGTATAAATGTCCTCTTGAAGTGGTCTGAGGAAATTCTCCTCGTGGATAAAGCGGTTAACCATACAATCGTCTGCGAACAGATGTATGTTGGAAAAGAAGTCAATGGCAAGACAGTTATTATAGGTGAGAAAGAAAAGGATTCCAAGGCAGTGTGTTGAGGTACCCAGAGAGAACTGTACTTCTAGCAGAGGAATCATTGTTAACATAATTCAACTGCTACCTACTAGTCAAGAAATTACGGATTCAGTATACGACAAAAGGATTAAGGTTGATGAAACAAAGTTTAGAAGCAGGGCTGCACAACTCTACCAGCGGGAGGGCCGAAACCTACTTCGCTGGGAGCCGCATTTTAGCAAGAAATGTTGCACATTTTGCTAGCGAAAAGGTAGTCTTTTTTTGGTATCCTAACACTCTTGGATATCCCCAGCATGTCTTGTAATTCAATGCATTCGGCAGTACGACGCTTCGATTGCGGGTCGTATGTTGTGCAGCCTTAATTTCAGAAGAAGCCGTTAACATGAGACTTTGTCTAAAGCTATGTTGAAGTTTAAGAACAGGGTGTCAACTGGAATGTTCCCGTCAAGGTTAATAGTTAGGCGGTCAAGGCGTCATCGTTAATTGAGGGTCACAACATAAACCTTTGCAAGCACCACAGTGATTCGGAATGAAAAAGTTAACAGATAATAAAGATTCTAAAGTTGTGAGTAAATTACATGTTCAAAAGTTTAGAACACACATTGGTTAAAGAGATAGAATAGTAACTGAAGCTCGAAAACCGGCGGACCTTGCTTCGGGCCTGGAATTACCTTACCCACCTTCGGATAATCTGGCATCGCTTCTAAGTGACAATGAGCGCTGAAAGAGATGAATTAAGATTTCATTGACAATGCGTCTTGTATATTTTCAGAAATTTCGAATTTATAGGCCATCAACGATGTTCACCCAATGGAACTGGTACTCTTCTTCAACACATTTTAAGCAATATCCCACCAACGCCACGCGCAGGAGTCATTGATGTGCTTATCACTGATCATTTCCCCGTATTTGTAGCTTTCTCCACAAAACTACCTTGCTATAACGCGTGCCATTTTACTTCTAGCTTACATCAGGATAACTTTATCAATCAATCCATGGCATTGACTGGACTTCCATTACTAACTTGCGGGATCCTGAAAAAGCACTAGAGAATTTCTGCTCCTTGTTTCTTAGAGCAGTGTATGCAAACACTAAAACTGTTCAATGCAAGAAAATGCTTAAGTTTCCCCATAATCCTTGGTTAACAGAAGTTTCGTAACTAGCATGCGAAAGAAAGATAATCTCTATAGGAAAACCAAGGAACAGTTATACAATGCAGGTCTAAAACTTAGGTATAAAAACACAGTAATGTTTTGGATAACCTTCTAAAAAATGAACACAACTTTATTGTGAAAAATAATTTTGTAAGACAAAAGTAACCCCAAGAAAAAATGGGAACCTTTGAATGACTCTTTAGATAGACCACATGTTAGTAGAATAATTGATAAAATAAACTTTAAACAACAAATCTATAATGACGCATCCGGCATTCCTAACTCATTTAGTGGTTGCTTCTATGAGATATACAATAATAGGCCCGTAGCTTCATCCAATCCTCTTACCCTTTGTAACCATTCATATTTTTTCTCTTTCCTGTCACCCCTGATGAAGTGTTTTACAGAATACTAAATCTACAAGACTCTAGCGCCGGGCTAGATAATATTTATGCTGATCACTTAAGCTCGCTGCTCTATATATTGTGAAAATATGGAGCAACATAATTATTCTCATTTTTGATAGTGGTACCTTTCCAAACTCCCTAAAGAAGGCTAAGTTAATCACGGTGCACAAAAAAGGTGATATCACAGAGGTCCTAAACTATTGCCTTATCTGTATTTTGTCTTCAGAGCAACATTATTGAAAAGTTATTTGTGAAACGTATTGACAAGTAGCTCAACAAAATTAGGTTGCTAGAGCCTCGCTGATTCTGTTTCCGTGCAGGTAGCTCAACCAATTCAAATTGCTTTACTATCATTAACGAATTTTTTAGTCTTCCATCGACAACGGCGATTTCATCGGTTCTGTATTTATTGATTTCACTAAAGCCTTTGACATCGTTATTCATAAAATTTGATTTACTAAACTAGAATAACTGGGTATAACTGGCCCAGCTTTAACTTTTTTAACAATTACTTGATCGCGAACAATCACCCTGCAGAGGTGGCGTTTATTGAAACGTTAAGGTAGGGTATTGAAACGTTAAGCCGTGGCCTAGTGGTAGAGCGCCCGCCTCGGCTGCGGGAGGCTATGGGTTCGATTCCCACCGCCGCTGGGCACCCACTGGTTCAAATGGGTACGCGCGTGCCCCGGCCTGGCGTTCAGCTTTCTTCAGGGGTGATGCGCTTGGGAAAGGAGCCTGCGCCCTGAATTCCCGTCAAAACCAACGTGAGCACGGTCGCATCAAGGGGTATCGAGGGGTACCACAGGGCTCAATACTTGGGCTTTGATTGTTTTATGTCTACAATATTGATTTACCTGAGTGGATTATTAGTTCTAAATTTGATCTTTACGCTGATGATACCACCATTTCCATGTCACATAAATCGTTAACTATGTTAATCACGAAGGTCAACAACAAACTGACAAAAGTTGTTCAATAGTGTCGTTTAAATAACCTAATTTTAAGCCCACTTAAACTCAGTTCATGTTTCTTAAAACATCTCAAAAAGTTATCCCTTATCTACCAAATGTATCCATAGGCTATCATTTAATCCCAGCGGCTAAATATGTACCTTTCCTTGGCAAAAAATTAGACCCTATCTTGAAGTTTATTAAGCATATTGCTTATCGTAAACAAAAAAAAAAGCTTTTGGTAGAAGAGGTTTTAATAAATCTCATCTGTTTTTTTTTTCTGTTCAGGCATTAATGTCTTTATACTCTGCCTTCATACATAGTCACATTACATATGGCAATACGTCTTGGGGAAATACATATAACTGTCACCTTTCTTCCATACAGCACGTTCAGAACCAGGCCATTCGCACTATTACCAACAGTTCTTTTTACAGTAATGCGTCTCCGCTCCTGCAGGTTTTCAATCTTCTTGTACCTGGCTTGTTCAAACTTCATTTACTTATCCTTCTATTTAAGTTACTTAACGGCTCGCGTTTCAATTTATAGACGCTAGGTTGCTGACAAATACCAATAGCACTAGGTTTCCCCATAGTCACAACGTCCTGCTACCTAAATGTAACACGCACTATGGCACAATGACATCCTATTTCTCGGAGATTAAATTTTGGAATGACTTATCCTATGCACGTAATCATCATCACCTTTGCATGCATTCAAATAAGAACCTAATATTTTATTTTGTATAAATAGTTGTCCAGTTTAATTTACTTTGTATGCAAAGTGTGTACTTCGTTTGTTAAATAGGTTTTTACAATTTAGATTGATAATGTGGTGGTCGTGAAACGTTATTTCCGGAAATGGTCCTGAAGGAAACCCGACCGTTCGTCTAGGTGTAGCTGGCACCTCCCACCTCGGGACGGGGAACCCTAGGCTCTCTGCCACTTCGTGGGCCTTCTGGACAGCCCAGAGTAGGTCTTGGAGATCGCTGCTATTAAGAACGTCGTCCCACTTGTTCTTGTCCTCCAGATAGGAGGCCTGCGTCGCGCATCCCCACAACATGTGTCTCAAGTTCACATGTCCACCACACTATGCACAATTGAATATTCCGTCGTAGTCTGGGTTGATTTGGCCCATACGCCAAGGATTGGGGTAACCGCTCGTCTGTAGCAAGCGGAGTGTGACTGACTGCGCCCTGTTAAGTCCCTTGTTTGGTAAGGAGAATTCTCTACGTCCTAAATAAAAAAGCTTGATGAGCTCATCATATGTCTGAAGTTGATCTTTAAAGGCCCTAAGATGAGAGGAGGGGAACTGCGGGGGAGCGTGGCTGGCATGTCCCCGCACGGCTCGATGAGCGGATTCGTTAAGGATCCTCTGTCCTGCCAAGAAATCACCCATATGGGCTGGGAACCAGACTATAGAGTGGACACTAATGAATCTACCTTCGAGTAACATAGAAACCTTTGCATCTACGACTCCCCTAGCGAAGGCGCGAGCGGCTAGCTGCCCTAGAATCACTATAGATTATCGAGCGCTGTGGATCTAGCAGAGCGAGTGCAATGACCATTTGTTTGGCCACCTCCGGATTCTTGGTGTAAACAGAGAGTGCGTTGAATACTTTCTTGGGCGTCTATTACGGCTACCAAAAAAGGTTTGCGACTTTCCACCTGGACGGCGTCTACGAAGGCAGCTTCTGTGGAATCTATAGCAGCCTCGGTAAGAAGAGCATTCGCGGGGGAGAGCCTTCTCCCTTGGTTGAAGGCAGGGTGGACGTTCCTGGGACTCCTTGTACAGAATCGAATGTATTCCTTTCCTCTACTACGTTCGCTGTTTATTTACTTGTAGATTGCAAAAATTGCATATTTTTATACTGATCTATGAATTAATCATTTTGTTAAAAATTATGGGGTTTTACGTGCCAAAACCAGTTCTGATTATGAGGCACGCCGTAGTGGGGGACTCCGGAAATTTTGACCACCTGGGGTTCTTTAACGTGCACCTAATTAATCATTTTGTACCAATCTTTTTGTTAACCGAGGATGCAGTCGTTTGACTTTGGGACCCTCGCCTGTATACTACTAACATCAAACTATGTATCTTGTATGAATAATAAACTAAGACTGAAACGCCTGATAAAAATGTGACCTTTATGGAATCACTCATACTTGCCATGCCTGTCGTACTAAAGGTGATGTAGGGCACAGTGTGATGATCATAAGATGGAAAGTTAGATAAATCGTCATCAGGTTTATTGCTAAAAACTGATGTCAACAAGCGATTAAGTGTTTCGGCAGTTTCACCGTGAAGAATACGCTGGTCGTGGTCGTCGTCAGGGCCAATTGTTGCTAGCGAATAGGATACGAAACATTCTACAACCATTTTGGGCTAGTACGTAGCATGTTTGGAAGAGTGGTAGAGAAAGAGGAGCATTTAGTTCTGCTGGAAAGCTATTAGATTTTATTTTCGAGTTCAGTGGAGACACCATGAATACACCGTGTCATTGATTCGTCCGTGAGCGCCGAAAATGCACAGCCGGAAAGCCAACTTACACAATGGAACTATCTGCGCATCTGCGTACACAAGAGAACAAAGGTGCACGACATACGTATCGTAGAACACTACAATTTGCATTCGCAGTTGTACCGATAAGAACAATGGGAACTGCAACGCCACGTTACCGAGACGAACTTTATATTTCTGCATTGCATTTCGCGCGTCACACAATGCATTCCCGGCCGTCACCCTTAATAGGCCACGAGTGCAGCGCATGGCGGAAGAGTCTGCCGTACGCGAACGTAAGCGCGAGAGCAATCGTTCCCGTAAGGCCGCTCCTGTGTGCCGGCAACGGCACAGCTTCTGACCGTCTACCACAGCGATCACAAAGCAATAATGTGCAAGTGTAAGTCGCCCGTGAAAGTGTGAGTGTGTGCGTGTAATCAACGGCTACATGATCTAAGCTAAAGGCTATGCAACTTAACGAAATCTGTCTTCATTCAATTTCAACATTAAGAAAATACAGTCCGAAACAAGCAATGAAATGACATATGCATCACCGCGGATCTCAGCATTTCTTTGGTTCGTTGCGTGGTCATTGCCTTCGGACTTTGATTCAATTTGCAAGGGCGAAAGCTTCGAGTTCAACCACCTTTTTTTAAGAAGGGGGCGCTGATTTTTACAGCGTAAGCTGTTATTGTCTCGTTCCAATTGCCGTTTCGGTGGGCGACGATGCCGCCGTCGACGGCGTACGCCGCCGTAACAGATATCGCCGGAAATGCGAAAAAATACCCGATTCCCGCTGGCATCGAGCCCACGCCCACTGCGTGGGAACCAGATACTCGAACAGTGAGCCACGCAAGCGCTTGCCATCGGGCAACGGAAAAATGCTCCATAAGGCATGCGCGCAGGGGCAGACGGCCCGAGCCACCGCCAGTATGGAAGTCCCATCTATTTAAGGTGCCTGCAAACGCAGCGTGCCCGACATGTAAGTCGCAGTTGTCAGGCTTGATAGGGCTCAGCAGACTGCTGTGTACAGAGCATTACAAGCCGCCGCTCGCCATCGACGCCGGGAGGACAGTTAAGATCGTTTTCGTCAAAACGAGGCGAATAGACGGCGGCGAAGGCCCTGCTGTGCGTGGTACCCAAATTGGGCTACTCTTGTGCCGCTCCACTAGCTTACGCTGTGACTATACTGCGTGTGCCGCGGAGGCCTGTGACTTTTTTCTTCTCACGCTTTCGCCATACCCTCCTCCCGCACTTTGCACTTCACGGTTCTTCTGCAGCCTCCTCCGCTTTCCTCCTCACGCTTTCTTCGCTATCGCCGTCTTTCTTCTCCCTGTGCCCTCCGCGTTTGATTTCGTCCTTCGCTGCGCTCGTTCACTCGATGACGCCGAGGACGCCGACGCTTGCCGTTGGAACGGGCGCCTAAAATCTGCGCTCTAAAAAAAGCCAGCCTTTGTTCATCCGTTTTTTTTACATTTTAGTTAATCTGCAGAACTGATTCTTGGAGGTTATTTGAGCTCTTTTAGCACATTTATTGTATATAGCCGTCACGTTAGTCATTTGGAAGTTGTATACATTCTACAGGGTGTCCCATGTAACTTGCACCAGAATTTAAGAATGTGCGAGTGCCACCTAGCACAAACGAACAAAGGTAATGTTGTTTGCTATTGTTTGGAGCAAGTAAGACTTTTCATTGTAATTTGCCTATTTGCACAATTACTTATAATTATTATTTACCCTATGAAATAATATAATCAGAGCCAAAAATGTCACTCAGAAATGTGCAGGTCTTCGTGAAAATCTCTCGATCCATCTTTCTGTTGCTGTATACGTGCTACACAAAACCTTTTGCCAAGCCTGACAGAAGGCCGCAAAAGCACATGGAACGTGCCGTGCGAATAGTCGCGCGGCACATGCCGTGTGCTTTTACGGACATCGAAGCTGTTAGCCTAAAGTTGGGCATGAGTATTCGTGGGCTTGGTCTTTGCTCACCCAAAAGGAGTAGCGCTACCTTGCGGCCGGCGTCCACACAGACAAGAAGGGCTTTGGGTTTCTGTTTTCGCGTAGCCGAAATACGTTTTCTCGTATATTTGAATAACCATCGGAAACTATAATTTCTGTAGCTTGTGTGTAAGTCGTAATTTATGAATTCCTTGACGAAACTTATTTGAAAAATTGCATTGGTTCAATAGGGCACTTGCGCTTGGCGGAGTTCCTAGAAGAACGAGGATGCATGCTGCGCTTCCGCAGACGTGGGTGTGGGCGCGATGTACGTCGCTTGCGGTGGTGGTTCTTGTCTAACGTCATCCAACGTCGGTTCTGTGTGTCCAACGTCGAAAACAGCTTCGCTGTACATTCATTCTCACAGGGTAGAATGGAGGCGCGCTTCTTTCATTTTTGCGGGCTTTCAGACTACGGTCCACAGGAGTTAGTGAGCACAGCCTGTCGCTTACGCATTCATCACAAGTTATCGGCAATACTTCCTTATGAACATCAAGGCGGCAGATTAAGCGCCAACAATGCCACTAACTGCTATGGAGATTGTATCAGAACGCTTACTTTAATGCGGGCGGGCGGTCAGTAACACGATGTCTTAAATTTTCCTCCAGCTTTCCTAATGAACCTGAAAAAATGAACTTAGAAAAAGTACCTGGGTGAGAGTTAAGTTAAATTCTGTGGTTTTACGTGTGCCAAAACCACGGTTTGATTATGAGGCACGCCGTTGTGGGGGACTCCGGGGTAATTTTGACAACCAGGGGATATTTAATGTGCACCGAGTGCACGGCACACGGGGGTTTTATCTGGCTGAGAACATTCTACCACACCTTTCTTTCATTTATCCATATATGCTTCATTGACAGCACAACATTCAGGGCTGTAATTAAACATCAACAGCAGCAGCAGCAGTAGCAGCAGCAGCAGCCTATATTCATGTCCCTGCAGGACGAAGGCCTCTACCTGTGATCTCCAATTACCCCTGTGTGGCACTAGCTGATTCCAACCTGCGTCTGAAAATTTCCTAACTTCATCATCCCACCCAGTTTTCTGCCGTCGTCGACTGCACCTCCCTTCACTTGGTATCCATTCTGTAACTATAATGGTCCACCAATTTTCCATCCTACGCATTACATGGGCTGCCCAGCTCCACTTTTTCCGCTTAATGTCGACTAGAATGTCAGCTATTCCTGTTTGTTCTCTGATCCACACCGCTCTATTCCTGTCTCATAACGTTTGTCTTAAGATTTTTCGTTCCATTGCTCTTTGTGTGCTCCAAACTTGTTCTCGAGCTTCTTTGTTAACCTCCGAGTTTCTGCCCAATATGTTAGCACCGGTAGGATGCAATGATTGTACACTTTTCTTTTCAACGACAGTGGTAAGCTCCCAGTCAGGATTTGGCAATGCCTGCCGTATGCACTCTAACCCAATTTTATTCTTCTGTAAATTTCTTTCTCTTCATCAGGGTCCCCTGTGAGTAATTGACCTAGATAAACTTACTCCTTCACTGACTCTAGAGGCTGACTGGCGATCCTGAATTCCTGTTCCCTTGCCAGGCTATTGAACATTATGTTTGTGTTCTGCATAATAATCTTCAACCCCACTGTAATTCAACATAGGTAATCGCAATTATATATGCAATGGAATGTCATCAACAAAATCTTACTGACAGTCACTCTGGTTGACTATGAACAATCTGCACTTGCTTATGTTGGTGTAGAATGACCTGTGTTGTTTAAAAGCGCTATGTATGATCGCTGGAGAGAGAGAGAGAGAGCACTTTATTTGCACCCGTCAGAGAGTATAGGTGATCGGGGTGAGACGCAGCTCTCCCTTTCACCGTCTACCTCCCCCCCTTAACGTCAGCCAGAATCAGTTGGCTTCCGGCGGCGGCCTGGGCCTGACAGCTGGCTTGTTTTTGGGCTTGTTCTTCTTGGCTATGAAGGGAGGATTCCCATGACTCTTTGTTTCCATGTAGACCGTTTAGCGCTGGGCAAGCCCAGAGCATGTGATTTAGGGTCGCTATGCTTTCACAGTTTTTGCATTTCGAAGAGTGCACCTCAGGATGCCATTTGTGTGGGATATACGGGTTTGCGAAGGTACCTATGATCGCTGGAGCACCCTGTATGCATTGCAGGAAACAATTCCAACGCTGCACAAAGTTAAAAAAAGATATGAAGAGAGTCTGTCTATCAATAAAGGAAGTTTGGCGAGGCCTCCAACCTTCGAAGCGGCCACAGGTCTGCACTCCACGTGACAGTAAAGGGGATCGACAGCAGAGAAACAAATTGAAATTCTGGGTCAGTAAATGTTGAGCAGTATGTGCCGCGGCTTCTCTAAAACACGTCCTGGGCATAGAAGTGTTTTTTGAGAGTGCAGACACGAAGAACTTGAACAAAAGTATCAGGGACGCTCTCTGTTCCATTGCCCGCGATCGCACTCTGTCTTCTGGCTCCCATGCAGAATCCGCTGCTCTGAAAGGGAGCGGCCCTCCAAGCAAAATACTTTTTTTGGTAATTGCTTTACTCGTTTTGTCCTGCAGAACATTGTTTTATATCAATGACTGCACTATGCAACAATGCAATAGCTGCTGTGTAACAAGAATGAGTAGTATGTTTCCTTCCGCATACCTGTTCCCTTTTAGAATACTGCGAAACGTTGACGGTGCATAAATAAATATTCACAAAATGAAAGTGGGTCCGACCTAGGTGTTGGATAGCAGAGCGTGTAAATAAACAATCTTGATGTCCATCAGAATTCTCAGCAATAGGCATCCATAATCTTGATAAAAGAAATCATGATACGATGATTCATATATGTGGATTTTTTTAACTGTCCTGTATTACATTTGTCTGGGCAAAACATGCGATTACAGATCGCTTTACCCATCACACGCCAATCACTGCTAATAGTTTAGATCAGTAGCAGGTGCCCTAGATTTCAAGGGATTAGAATATTTCGAAGACTGACACTCTTCCTTCTGTGCTCTTACAGCTGAACGATACCGAAAGGAGCTGACTGATAAAGTTTTACAAAGCCTCTTTCCAGCCAGGCCCTCCGTTTTATTGCCAGATCATTATTTTGCTGTTCGGAACCCCTTCAACGCCAGTGCAACGCAATACAGATTCAACTTGACCGCCAGGACACTATACATGGCTGGCACGTGGGCGCACAGGAGGAACTATGATATATGCAAATTCAAACGTACGCCTTCACCAAGTGTGCATTGCATCCTTCCTGTCACGGGCTCTTTCGCCACTTACAAATGCAAACGTTCGTATGGAAAACCTGTCGTGCAAACATTTAGCATCACTGCAGCTGTCACACCATATCCTCAAGAGTGGAATAATCCTGCAGACGTGTCGGGATACTTCACGCTCTCGTCTCCACACGGTAAGTCGTTTTAGAAGTTTTTTTAACAGCAGAGCTGTTGTAGGTCGATTTAGGTGCGCCGTCCCTTCAGCCGCCGTTGTCATGCGGGTTACGCTCGAAAAAAACTCTCAATGGCCGTATGCTGTAAGTGCGATTGAAAGCGCGCGAGGGACGCGCACTTTCACGGGATGCGAAGGCATGGCTTCCGTCGCGCGAAAAGCCGTGGGGGTACGGGAGGGACGGAAGGGAGGCGACGTTTAGCTGGGACACCAAATGCGTATCTTGCGCCCAGGCGCAAAGGGAACTGGCGACTCAATCTCCCACGCGAAAGGATGGAAGCGGGAAGGCAGCGCGGGTGGAAGGGGTTGCGGCTGCTGCTCTGCGAGCAACTGCGTACTTGTACTTTGGGCGGCGACGGGCGGTCACGCCCACCGTGTCTTCAAAGTGATCTGCAACACGGATCCTACCTTTGTATGCGCTGTGTCTTTCGCCGCTCAGTTTTCGTTGAAGCGACAGACCTCACGAACATTCGCTCCTTGCTGCGGGCGGCGCGCTTTCTCACGCCAGCGTTTTGACAGCGAGTCTGTACTGATTGGGTGTAATCTATTCATGTTTGCTTCTGCGCACTGGCACTATGCTTGTTAATTCAGTTAGTGGGCGAATGCGTTCAACTTCATTCAGCCTATAAAACTACTATCCCTATTCTGTATAGCTCCCAACTAATTTTCTATCGCACTGACGCTTCGCCTTCCGAGCGAAACAGCGTCTTGTTTGTTTCGTACTTTTATTATTTCAGTATGAGAAGATTTAACATAAAAGGCATGCACTGCCGGTATTTTGTTTCATGACATTTCTTTATGGGCTGCCATTCTCAAAATTCTGAGGAGCTGTATAAACTTGGACATGTAGCAGCACAAGAAAGGCCTAGAACTGTTGTCGATCGCGGCGGCGTTTTGCCCGCGTTCGCACCAACGCGCGCGGCGTTGGTGACGTGTTTATGAAGAACGTGCCAACCTTTACGTACACCCTATGGCGGTGTACCGTAGTGACTATAAGGCCATCGTCCCTGTGGTCACTAAATAAATTAAAACCACCGGATCATATATATTTCTCATTCTTTAATAGTTATAATTTGAAATGCATAATTCCCACCATAGTACAGCGTCGCTGGTCTTCCATTTCCACCCCAGTGGAAAGGCTGACAGTTTTTTTTGTCTAAGCCCTAACAAATCATTTCGTAAGTTACTCAGTCAGAAGCCTAGAATGTTTGGGTTCCCACTGCGCAAGAACAGTTCGTACACAACGCGCATGGAATATCCATGTAAATGCGACAGTTATTCTTTGAAAATACTAAATGCAACACCCCCCGCTCAAGCTCGTTGCTCTAGAGGGAATTTAGACATGACACCGCTAGTTCACCGGGCATCCACAAGGGCCGCTCCTACCACCAGGACTAAATGGGGAAGGTAACTGTCTGTTCACCTTTGCCGAAACGCATCTACGAGATTTGAAGCAGCCGCCTGTAATTGACAATGTTGTATGGGAGAGGTGCAAGCAATTGACAGGGTCAAGGAAAGGCGTAGGCATAGGCACGCTAATTGGTTACATATGAAGTGGCAGGAGAAAAGCTGCTGGAGAAGATGAGATAACAGTATTTTTATTCAAACATGGTGGAGACATCATGACTGAAAAGCTTGCGGCCCTTCATACGCAGTGCCTCACGACTTCAAGTGTACAAGAAAGCTGGAAGAACGCCCAGATTACACTAATCCATAGGAAGGCAGAAGTTAAAGAAATGAAGAAATATTGACCCATTAGCTTGCTTTCAGTGCTGTATAAATGTTCACAAAGATAATTCTAATAGAATCAGGGCAACACTTGACTTCAGTCAACCAGGACAAACAAGTCAACCAAGACAACCAAGTCAGCAAGTGATATTCTTCGATGGGTCTTATCCATGTCATCAATCAGGTAACCGAGAAATCTGCGGAGGACAATCAACCTCTCTAAGTAGCTTTCATTGATTATGAAAAAAAAACATCTGATTCAGTAGAAATATCAATAGTGATAGAGGCATTGCGTAATCAAGGAGTATAGGAGGCATACGTGAATATTTTGGCAAATATCTACAAGGATTTCACAGCTACCTAGGTTCTCCACAAGAAAAGTAGAGAGGCACATATCAAGAAACGTGTCAGGCAAGGAGACACAATCGCTCCGATGCAATTCATGGCGCGCTTAGAAAAAGTATTCAAGATTTTAGACTGGTAAGGCTTAGCAGTGGGGATCAACGGCGAATATCTCAGCAACCTTTGCTTTTCAGATGACATTGTCCTATTCAGCAAGAATGTGGACGTATTGCAATAAATGATTGAGGACCTCAACCGAGAAAGTGTAAGAGTGGGGTAGAGGATTAATATGCAGAAGACAAACATAATATTCAATAGCCTGGCAAAGGAACAAGAATTCAGAATCGCCATTCAGCCTCTAGAGTCTGTAAAGGAGTCCGTTTATCTAGGCTATTTACTCACAGGGGACCCTGATCATGAGAAGGAAATTTACTGAAGAATAAAATTAGATTGGAATGCATACGGCTGTCATTGCCAAATCCTGAATGGGAGCTTACCACTGTCGTTGAAAAGAAAAGTGTACAATCATTGTATTCTACCAGTGATGACATTTGCGACAGAAACTCGGAGGTTAACAAAGTAGCTCGCGAACAATTAAGGATCGCACAAAGAGCGATCGAACGAAAAATGTCGGGCCTAACGTTGAGAGACAGGGAGAGAGCGGTGTGGATTAGAGAGCAAATTAGGATAGCCGACATTTTAATTGGCATTAAGAGCAAAAACAATGAAGCTAGGCCGGCCATGTAATGCGTAGGATGGATAAGAGGTGGACCATTAAAGGCCCAAGGTCCAGGTCCCGCTCCTGCTTGCGGCCCCAGCCTCACTTCCGGTCGCCCAGATGGCGATCTCAGTTGACGCACAAGCAACAGCAGCAGGGTGCACCCATCATAGCGGCGCCCAAAGACAAGGGGTCCCAGCAACACCAACGGAAGACCAAGGAAGCCTCACCCAAGAGGACTACCACTAAAAGAACAAGAGGTAAGGCGGGCAGCAGTAGGCTCCCCTCGTACAAAAAAATCACAGACGCCACCACCAACGAAATTCGAACAGGAACTCGTGAGCATGCGCGCACAGATACAAACTCTCACACAAGAAAACAGACAACTCAAAACCCACAAGGGATGGCACCACACCCGGCCATCATTGACCTACAAACCAATGTCGATACCATCCGCACCCAGATGCAAGCCTTCATGGATGCTACACGCACCCAGTTGGAACAAATCTACGACTGCACTACAACGCACGGAGGCAGCAATCAAACACATGGAAGCCACTGTTGACAGCAAGCATAAGGGCCAGCTTCACTCCACAAAACTACGAAAAACACTACGACCGAACCTCTGCAAAGTCACACTGCCGCAGGATCGAACCATATACCCCAGATCTTAACATCAGCGACCACAACACCCAACAATGCCTAGACCACACAAGCAAGTCAACGGAAACTTAGAAATTTGGAAATGGACGTGCCGTGGGTACCGAAGGAAAGAAGGGCTACTGAAACAATTGATCGCTCAATTCCCAAAGCCACCAGGGGTCATAGCCCTAGAAGAGCCCTGTACCAAGCCAACACTACATGGCTATGAGGCACACCACGCAAGTCAAGACGAGAAATGGAAGGTAGTCACACTCGTAGACAAAAACATCACAACCCTACAACACAAACCCATACACGACGTAGACGTACTACCTGCACTCTTCGAATTCGTCTACAAAGGCAACCAGAGAAAGAGTGCCTGCATTCTAAACGTCTGCTGCGCCCCCCAGCCAAAGGCGGACAAACACTGGAAAACTCTTCAGGTTTGCCAATGTTTGCCAAAGACCGCCCTCTGTTAATCATGGGAGATTTCAACGCTGAGAACCCGCTATGGGGATATCAGAGGCAGGACTAGAAGGGTATCCAGCTAGAAACACTAATGGAACAGAGTCACCTCAACTCATAACAGACCCGAACACTCCGACGAGGGACGGGAACCGCGTAACACGCCACCCCACTCACAACCTCACCTTCATCACACAAACCAGGCGAGCCGAATGGCTCAAGAGACTCAAAAACTTACGTCGCGGTCACTACATACTGAACTTAACGCTACAGACCGGACGCCTATGTAGGCAGATCGGCACAGCCAAACTCACTGACTGGCGAAAAATCAGGGAAGCTCAAGAAAGCACACAGACAGAATCACGAACCTGGAAGACTGGTGCGACAAACTCCGTTGACAGAAACAACAGCACACAAAGGAAATCGCCAGAACAGAAGAGACCCCAGAGGTCAATCGCCACTTACTACACCTGTGGGACGGCAAACGGGGCCTCACCCGCCACTGGAAAACACAGAAGCACAACAGGAAATTGAAGACACGCATAGCCCAAATAACAGAAGAAGCAGAAGAATATGCCATGCAACTCTCCTCGGCGAACTGGTATCGATTCTGCGACTCCTTCGGTGGCACCCTGGGTACCGCCAAGACGTGGCACATACTCAAAGCCATCCTGGACCCAACCAAAACCAAAGAAGAGGAGCACAAGGCCCTGGAATGGTTACTACACACATACCCAGGCAGCCAACAAGACCTCATCGACGCCATCAAGACCAAGTGCTATGGAGATCCAGCTTCCACACAACCATGTACAACACTATACATGGGACAACACAACCCATCATAGGACGCACCTATCACAGAAAATGAAGGGAGAGCGGCGATCGCAGCCACCACCCGTAACACAGCGGTGGGCACGGACCGCATCACGAACACCATGATCAGAAACCTCAGCGACAAGGCCATTTCCGTGCTCACGGCCTTTCTCAACCAACATTGGGAACAAGGTACGGTGCCCGCGATTTGGAAACACGCACGCATAATCATAATCCGCAAACCGGGCAAGAAATTGACAATTGAAAATCTCAGACCCATCTCGCTCACATCCTGTCTCGGCAAGGTGTACGAGAAAATCATACACAGCAGACTACAGAGACCCTTAGAAGACAACAAGCACTTGCCGGACACCATGTTCGGTTTCCACGCAGGCTTGACCACACAAGACGTTTTACTCCAAATCAAGGAAGAAGTCCTCAGCAACGTGCCTCGGAGCGGCGAACGTGCCCTCCTAGCAATCGACATCAAAGGAGCTTTTGACAACGTCAGCCACCAAGGAATCCTAGAAGGGCTCGCCAACACCAACTGCGGCGAGCAAACGTACAAGTACGTTAAAAGCTTTCTAAGCCACAGCATGGCAGAGCTGAAGATTGGGGAGACCCAGACTGCAGTTTACCACTCTCCCACAAGGAGCTGTCATCTCACCCACGCTCTTTAACGTTGCCATGATGGCCTCGCAAGATAACTGCAGGACGTAGAAGGCCTCCGACACGCCTTCTACGCAGACGACATAACACTGTGGACCACAACAGGGTCCCCCTACTAAAAAATCCTATTTAAATTCAAACAAGGTTATACAGGTTTAAACTGGTTTTAACAGGGACCTGTTTGGCAACATACACGTGTAAACAGGACCCGTTTACACACAAACGAGTCTGAACGGGGTCCTGTTTGGCTTGCAAATAGGTTTAAACGGGACCCTCCCACACAGAAATAGGTCTAAACAGGGGCCCCGTTTAGCGAACAAACTGGTTCATACTGGGCACTGGCACCAAACAGGGGCCTATTTGGCCCGCAGGCAGGTTTAAACAGGAATCTCCGACACAGAAATGGGTCTAAACAGAGGACCCGTTTGGAAGTTAAACCAGTTAAACTGGCTCATACTGGTCCCACTGGCACCGAAAAGGTCTACATGTAGCTGTCATGCTGGATGAAGTCATACCATGCAATTTAATGCTTGAACAGATTTACGGTAAAATTCGATTTGAAATTGGTACACACGAGTGAGCGCTCCGCAACACCCCAACGACAGCCGCTTCGCGTCGGCGCCGGGGCACAACAGACGGCGCCGCCAAACACAGAGCAAAAAAAAAGAAAGAAAAGATTAATAACAAGAAAAAAAATAAATAAGCCGAAACGGGATCTGAACCCGCGTACCGCAGATATCAAAGCAAGCTTCGTAACCACTCGGCCACACAGCACCGCAGCTCCGTAGATTGCTGTCCTCACTGTTGAAAGAACGTGGTTGGAAAACGCCGTATAAGACGCATAATATTGAAATACTACCACAGAACACCCATACAAACTACCACATACTACGCCGTCACGATACATGCGGTCACCAAAGTACAGCGGTGCCCCCAGGAGGCACTGCCACTGCCCCAGGGGCATAACCGGTAAAATTACAGATATTTTCCCGTCTTCTGCTGTTGCTCCCTGTTGCTGTGCGTGCGTGCTGCATTGAGGCAGGTCGATGTGGATTTTTAATCGTGTGTACGCTGTGCTGAGAGAAAATGTCGTGCCCCTTGTGTGCTTTGATGATCACCTAACCCCTGGGACCACGTAACGTAGCTCGCAGTACCTTTCGTGTGGTTCGCCGATGTCGATTATCGTAGTTATGGCCCGCTTGCGCTTTCTTTGTTCCCGGCCTCTGATAATATCGCATCGGATCACAGTGCATGGAAGAATTTGTTGAGCTATTACGTGATGTAGTTCATCCGAAATTTAACAGTGTTTACGTCGGAAGGATCGTCGTGCAGTCGACGCCGCGACCTCACATGAAGGAGCGTTTGCCGACTACGCCTAGAAAGGTAAGTCCGGCGCTTGCGCGCAATTTTGTAGTCAATGGTTCGTGAAGTGTGAATTGTTATACGGATCACGAGATGATTAGTAAAGCGACCACAATGATAAATGTGTTTTTCGAATGTTCGTTCATGTCGCAGTGTACATTTAGCGAACAGTCTCACAAAAAATGTCCTGAAACGTATTGGACGTTGCCAGGAGCTTTATCATGTATTTGCTTTCTGCTATAACGTATGCTAACGGTGATTGTTTGACCTGAATGGTAAAGAAAAAAATCAAGCAGGGAAAGTTACTGCTTGTGTACGTAATTTCTGTATAGGTATTTCTAGAAGTACAGCCTTCCGCATTTGTAACTATATTGCGCGAGCGTCGATCATGGGCCATTTTAGCGCCTTCAACGGCGATACTTAGCGAGACCGACAAAAGTAAGCAGAGGCGCATAAAGCACTCTCCAGCGCAAGCGTCATCTGCTAAGCTGCTCTTCTCAGGACGACGCACACCCATTTCATAGTATGCTGGTGCGATATAGTTAAATATGTGGGAGGCTGTACGTCAGCTAACAGCTGCGCGAGATGGTACTAGATTGTTGTGTCTGACGCATGGCCAGATTTTAGCTTGTATGCGAATTCTACAACATATAGTGTCGCCAGACAGGCTGTATTTCTTGTGTTGGGTGTCCTGGGTGTTTTCGTGTGTTTGTAAATGTTTATTTCAGAGAAGCCGAGATTACAACAGCAGTGTTTCTTTTTCATCGAATTTTTTTCTGCTGAAAATAGGACGTTTGTTGTTGTAATTTCCAGTGCATCGTCCTTCGAGGCAATGCTTTGTTCCACCGCATAAAGAAATTCGATTTTGGAACACTTTTCATGTGCTAAGGAATTTTCTTCGTAGTACAATTCACATTTCACTTCCTACAGATGTGCGTTTGTGTGAAGCTTTTGATAGTAGATATATGTTTGCTGCAGTTTCATTTCATGTTTAATAACCGCTTGTGATGTAACAATCAGATCTTTGCACAACCAGATGCAGCTTCGTGTAGTTTGGTTGTATGAGACTTTTCAGAATGTAACATGATCTTGTTAACTTGCAAGCTTGCAGTTTCAGCAGGGATTACAGTAAATTGAACATTTCTTATTGTTTAGGGATGTCAAGATTTCGTGAACCAGAGGCATCTCTACACCGCATAGGAACCTAAGACATTTCTGCAGCCGGAACAGCACGGCAAAGCATCTGATCTGCATGCTACGACAAGGTGTGTACAAAATAATCCCTGCCACTTACACAAGCTGTAGGTTTTGTTGGTATAATTCATACCTGTCAACTCTTGAATTTTTCGTGAAGATGTCTAACGAGTATACCAGAGGGGGCACTTGCTTTAGGCCAGTTTGTTCAGATAAATTTCTTAAACAGGCTAAATTGGCAGCAGCAAGAACACTGAAAATGTGCTCTGGTGATATAAAACAGTGTTGTCAGTTCTGGTGTTTGAAGTTCGCTGCTGCTTTGTGTGCTGTTAAATAATGGTTAATTATGTGTGTATCAATGCAACAGTGTGGGTGCTGAGAGGAAGCTTTAAAAAAATATGTGCTATCTCACCAATAAAAAATTTTTGTCTGCAGAATTTTTACAAAATATAAAGTTCACAGGTTGGCATGTATGACATAATTTACAGCACTGTTGCTATGAATATGCTATATTCATAACTTGCAGTTTCGGTCCACTTGAATTGCATATTTTGAATCTGGCCTACCTTCAGTTTAATCAATTCCTTTAAGTAGCCTCCTCTGAGTTAAATGTAATTGGAGGCTATTGTAGAACTGCATGATGTTCTCCCTACTGACTGCATTGTGGCAATTTTTTTAGGGACCATCTTGTGAGGCATGCATATCCTTTCATGTCTTGCTATGATTTGCCCAACAAAAGCAGCAGGGCTTTGGTTACCTTTGTTACTACGCATTCTTGTAGACTTCCGTTTCTCTCTCTTCTAACATATGTGCATGCGCAAATTCTGTGTTCTTAATTATATTTCTGTAAGTTGACCTAATTGTGTATTACATTTTTAAAAATTTTGGGGGGAGCGGGGTTATTGATTCCCGTAATACTAGAGAGAACGGGACCACAGACCAAAAGGCCACAAAAGGTGGCTTAAAGTGTTTGAAGCTCAGAATTTAACATTCTGTCTCCTAAAGCACTACCAGTATGAAACTGTTTCTAATTGCTTTGCTTTTATAAGCTAGCTGTCTGATTTGCAGCCACATTGTGAAAGAGTATGTTTTTTCTTCTTTTGTTTGAGCTCTTTTGTTGAATGTTCTCCTTTTTAGTTCAGAAATTTTTTCCTACCACCTCACGCAATACTCCAACTAGAGCCTATGAGGTATGTTTATAAATAAATAAGTAAATTCCTGAGGCACGCAACAAACCATGCAAACCAGTCCCTAAAAAGCCATAAAGAGGATCTATTATTTTCAGCAGCTGCCTCAGTCGTACTGGGCTCACTGGCGCACTGACAAAAAACCATTGCAGCAGCAAAGCACTACTCTAAACATTTCCCTTTCAACATTTTTAACTCTCATATGCTGTCTTCTCCAAATCGTGTTGAGTGCATCTGGAATGTTTCGGCAATTGTTTTTACCTCAACCATTATGGAAAGCAATCATGCAAAGGTTCAGCTTGTTGACTGTTGCTTATTTATACCTAGCCTGATCTGTGGAGTTGACTGTATGCTTTCTTCTTTTTTTGCATACCTGCCATGGTTGCTTAGTGGCTATGGCGTTGAGCTTCTAAGCACGAGGTCTCGGGATGAAATCGTGACCACGGCGGCTGCCTAGCTTTCCAAGGGGGTGAAATGCGAAAACACCTGTGTACTTGGATTTAGGCGCACGTTAAAGAACCCCAGGTGGTCAAAATTATTCCGGAGTCCCTCACTACGGCATACTTCATGATCAGACTGTGGTTCTTGCATGTAAAACCCCATAATGTAATTTAATTTTTTTACACAAGAACTAAGGTGGCTTTTATAGATGCCACCTTTTCACATTACTGCATGACCACAAGTTTGTCGAAATAATTGAACAAATGTCATCAGTCTTCTGTAAAAGCAAACTTGTCTTGTACAGCAGCTCGAGTAAGCCATTTTCAGTGTAATAGCAGGCTTAGGATGTTGCCAGAAAATTGTGTCGCATAAGGATGTGCTGCATCAGAAGGCACGTTTCTTGCTCATTGTATTCATCCTAGTATTATCTCGTCTCTATGTTCCTTTCAATGGTATTCACTGTGCACACATAAGAAAGAGATAAGGAACATCCAAAGTGCACGCACACCAAGGAAGTCACAGTCAGACAGAGAGCGATAGAGCACAGCACGCTTTCACTCTCTGTCTGTCGCTTATTTCCCTCACATGTGTTCATTGTGAGCACCACCAAAATGAAGTTACCGACTTGCCCAAGCTTCAGCTCTTGTGCTTGGTGTTTTTTGTCTACAAAATGCCCATAAGCAAGTCATAGTGGTGGTGATTTTCGCATGTATGGAAAAGGCTTATCCAATTCCAGAACAGCTTCATTTGTTCTAGGCATAGTAAAGAACTTGCCAGTGTTTATTTTAAACGCTGAATTGGTAGGAAACTATTGCGGTATTCCTAATGGCACCCTTTTGAATTAAGTTTGTGCAGATGCTTGAACCTTGTACTATGTTGATGAAAATAGAGTTGAAGCTATAGAAGCATATTTGTCAAAATGTAGTGAATGCTTCCCGGTAGAAATCCGGAGTTATGCTTCTTGGCACACTTATTGGTTAGCCTTATCGGGTAATGCGATTAGCCTTATCGACGCTATAACGTTGCAGGGTCTCCAGGATGGCCAACGTTACAAAAACATTAACATCATTGTAAGAATACATGTTCTGTAATAATATTAGGATTGGCCCCCCCAAGTGACAACGCTTGCTTACACTATATCTGGGATAAACCAGGTTTACTCAGCCAGACAGCCATCCCTGCATGAGGGGGAGGGGGGGACGGCAAAAAGGGGCTTTCGAGTAATCTTCTTCAAGTAGATGGCTCATACATCAGATCTTTCTTACTGTGCATGCTATGTTGCTCAAAGTCAACTTAGCTATGGCTACAATGTCTGCATTTTATTACTGTTTATGCCTAATGCAGGTTGCTTTGTTCACAGTGTCACTTTCTATATTGTTTCTCTTATGGCACTAAGCTCACTTGTTGTAATGCTGCTATAGGTATGGCTGGGCCTGGTGATGAAGTGTAAGCAGAACATGCTATGCTGAGAATTCGTGCCAATCTTCACATCCGAGTTGTTCCCACGACAGTCAAGCACCACTGTGATTTGCTTCATGGACAAGGTAATATAATATGGCGAGCTTGCACCTCAATATTGGTATTGAAAAATATGTCAAGTAAAAGACACAAGAGTTGGCCTTTATGACAGATACACTCATGTTCTTTTTTTAAAGAGCTCTTTTAGCACTGTTGTTTATGGGCATGTTTCCAGAGGATGCTTATACTCCTTTATTACAAACTGCCATGGAGCTAGTTTGTGTGTTAAACTAACACTCTTTCACTAAGAAAAAGTCCAGTTTTTACTCGCACAGCGATATGGTGCCAAGGACGAAAGGGGTGGAATGGATCAATCTGAATGCATGTTGCTCACACAAATACAGAAAGGGTGCATGGCAAGGCTAGCGCGATTTGTTTTACAGTGATGATAAGCAGTATCAGTGTCTAATAATTCTATTGATTGGGAGCTAACACACTGGTTCCCCGTCATTTGAATAAGGAAAATTCACATACCTCTGAAGCACTCTGGTCCTTATATTTTGCCTCAATCAAGTGGTTTTTAAATATGGGTGCACTTGCACTGAGAGCAGTGCAATACTAATGCCAACTGACCCACACATCAAGTTTGCGTGGTTACGCAGCCTGTCATTTATACATTTGGCTTCTTTAGCCAATGTAGCATCTACTGCACAATAATGGTATGTGATTGACACTGCACCTGTGTACTCTACATGCATTTTTTGCATTCTTTTTTTTCACAGCTAGTGATGCATGCCTTGTCATTGTTTATGTGCCTACACCAGCCAAGCTTGTTCTGGGCCGAGAAAGAATTCTAGGAAAAGCCTACGTGCTGCAACTTTTCTCGGAACGAAACTAGCTTGGCTCGTTGGGTTGGGTTAAATGGTTTTATGGGTTTTGGAGGCCATACGGGCTCCTTGCTCACACTAAGACACATAAGCTTGTAGGCTGTGCTTCTGTAATTTGTACAGCTCACTGACAGTGCAGGTGCGGGCCTCATCTTCACAAGGAAGCGGACTGACTGCACCTTCCACGGAGCAGGTGACTCGGGTTGAGTGAAGCACCAGTGTTGGTGTTTGTTCCTTTGTGCAAAACAGCAGCTTTAGGTTCATTGTAGTTGTAGGAAGGCAAGTTACACATAACTTGCATGGTTTGAGTGGGCGCATTTCTCTTGGGGCATCAAGCTTTTTTTTGCAACTGTCTGCATGGGTGCTTCAGTAGCATTGGTGGGAAGTTGGCATAGAGTTGTGCATTCAAGAACTTCTGAACAATGACCTGCTGTAGTTAGCGCTGTTAAGATTGCATCGTCTACCAAGCCTTTGGTTTTCTGTTGATGGATTTGTAATCGTGCTTTCAGTAATTTCTCGGCTTGCTGAATTATCTTGAGGCCCCACACTGACGCTATCGATGTCTTCAAGTGCAGACCTTTTAGGATAAGGTTTTTCGCTTTGCAAATGTGGTTGTAGGAAAGGTGGCACTTACAGGTGCGTATTCTAGACATTATTAAAACAAGCCAGCGAATCTTGGTTACGTCTTGCCCATAGTGTATAGCAGTTAGTCAAGGGTTGAGAAAATTGCTCTCAGTGGTAGCATGGTGGTAGTAACTTGGTCATTGACCACATCTTCATCATCATGTTACCTGATTAGATGCATTTTCGTTGAACCTTTGACAAAATTTCCTACAGAAGTTATGGATAACACATTTTAGCCAAGGTACATTGGTTCGTCTTACTCGTGTCCAGATTAGAAATCTATAAGTGCCACCTTTCCTTCAACCAGACTTACAAAGCTAAGAACCTTGTCCTGAAAAGTCGGCATTTTAAGACATCAGCCTCCGGATAATTCGGCCAGCCGGGCAGAAATTACTAATAGCAAGAGTTCAAGAATGCTGACAGAAAATCAAGGGCTTGAAAACTGACACATTTGCAAGATGCCAACTAGAGCAGCTCTATGTCCACTTCATAGCGAAGCTAAGGGACCACCTGTGCAAACTGTCGCAAGAAAGCTTGACATATTAAAACAAAAAAAGCCTGTTTAAACCAAGAAGTTAACTTCAGCTTGTCTTCCTGCAAGCCCACTAAACCTGAAACTGCCATTTTGTGCAAAGGACTGAACTTCAACACTGCAGGATACTTCACGATATCCTGGCGAGAGTAACCTGCACCGAGGAACATGCCTGCAGTCAGCTCCTTCTGAAGTAAAAGAAAAGGTCCACGTGCGTAGCTGCCATGGTGTAACCCTGGAATCTGTTTCTGCTCCGCACCTTGAGCTTCTTTTTTTCAGTGACCACAATTTCATTATTATGAAACGGAATGCATTAACAGGTTCAAACTCAGGGTAATGTTTTTATCTGCATGACTTTGTGGCCAAAAACTGATGAAAGGAGGCGCAATGCGACTATTGAACCTGTCCAGGGGACAGGGACGTGAAGAAGTTTTACATCCATTTGCATAGGCTAACAATCGCAAGGCAAACTGCTGCTATTGCGTGAAAAAGTACCATGCACTTCTTACTTCAAGGAATAGTGCCAATCTTTTTCAGCTGTAGTTAGCACCATGTGTGTACACTGCACATATAATTTGAGTTAAATGTAAGGAAGGTATTGCAGAATAGGCTATTTATAACTAATGGCCATAATTTTGGCATTAGTAGATCGTTGCTCAGACCATCTGACAATTTCTTGAAATTATGAAGTTTTTGTTCATGTAGCTGCTGTCAGCATATTCTATATTATCATTTGGTCTTATGCATATACTGTTTGCTCTAAAAAAATTAAATTCTTGAGTTTCACATGCTAAAACCACGATATGATTATGAGGCATGCTGTAGTAGGGGACTCCGGATTATCCCTTGAACCCTTGTTAACTCAAACTCTGATATCTCAACATATCAGTTAAGTCGAAAATTTTTTCGTGGCTCGGTATCGACTTTATGTATATTTGACCTCTTATCTAGCAATGCTCCGGGTATCTCGAAATCTTGACTGCAACACTGTAGGGAAAATGTTATCACCCAAAGGTTTCCATACGTTGTACGCAGCTGCGATATCTCCAAAAGTTGCAAGATCGCAAGTTTGTAGCGAATTCTGCTTCATTCTAAGCCACTCTTGTCATCCACTGTTCACGACCGGCAGAGATCTCATTGGTAATCCGGGCAGAGTGTTTCTCTGACCCCTGACAAAATGCAATGAGCATGATAAGGCCTCCCGCTTTTTAACTATATTATATGAGAACACTATAATATGGTTGTGCATCATCCTGAACAGGACATCGCATTAGACGACTTTTGCACAGGATAGTGCTTGGTGCACCTGAGAGTACTTCTACATGTCTCGCTGATTATTGCGCCTTAAAGGTGCTAAAGTGATGCGTGATGGACGCTCGCACAATATGGATAAAAATGCGGGAGGCTGTACACCTGAGCACCACAACATACATGCTCATGTGTACGCATAGAGTTCTCTGCTTGCTTATTTCCTGTGCTCTGTGTTTCTGTGTGGATCTGCTCGCTAGGCCATACCATGTGCTGCGCCGAATGTTTGGCACGTTATTGGTATTTTTTCATTAACAAATTCAGGGCCATGATCTTGTAGCAATGCGTTGGCTGATGCCATTTCTAATCGTGCTTCGTCAATTGTCATAGTGACACTGTGCCCAGGTTATCAGTACGGGTTTGATGAAACATCGTATAACGGCGCTGTGTGCGAACGGATCACAGAAAGAATGCACAGAGAACAATCACCGAATTTCAGCTGAAGTTTACAGCAGAAAAATTACACAAGCAGCAGTTTCTGCGCAGAAACATTGGACAGAATACCGCCATGGCGCACATTGTGTCGGCGTGATCACAACAGATGGTCATGTCACACAACTCTACGGAACATCCTGATCTGCGCAAGATCAGAGACACATTTGTACTACACGTTATACAATCAAGTTACGCTCTTCAAGCCCGCCAACTTGGAAACCTTTTGCAAATATATCTCTTCTCTTTTTGACAAATCAAGTGATGCGGTGCTAATGCAACCTTCTCCTTCTTTTTTTCACGTGAAATGCGTGAAGCAATTCTCTCTCTTTTTGATCCTTAAAACTTCCAAGTATACAAGTGTCGTCGTACACTGGAGTGCAAGGACACCTTTTGCAATGGTCAGCCGAGTGACCCCCTGCTACGAAAGCCTACACGGATGCTCGATGCTCCCCTCAAATGGTCATTAAAACATCTACCAGTTTGGCTGACATAACACCTGCCACAAGAGAGCGGGTTGTGGTAAACCACCTCCGTCTGGCAGCGTACGAAGCCCTTAACAAGCTGTTTCGCACACTTATGTGAAGTGCGTGCACTGTTCACTGCATGGCAAATTCACCCCAGTTTTTCTGAGCGGAGAACACTATGGGAAAGCCGCACTTTCCGGCCACTTTCTTCAAGTGGTGGGAGAGGTTGTGCAAATAAGGCACCATTAACAAGCCCCTTCACCATTCTTTATCGGCTCCCCTGCTCCCCACACCAGACCATACTTCACCAAATAGGCTTTCATCAATAGAAGCGATTGTTTCACCAGGAAAACCCGCCTGCTTGAGCCTCTTGGTTGTTTGCACTCCGAGCTTTCTGATGCTCGCATCACCATTCGAGCGCGGATCTGATACTGTTCAATGTGACGTCTCTTAACAAGTTTTGAGTTCCAATAGTCCCATAGTCTCCTCCGCTCGGAAAAACTGGCACGAATGTGCTATGCTGTGAACAGTGCACGCACTTCACAAAAGAGTGCAAAACAGCATGTTAAGGGCTTCGTACGCTGCGAGACGGAGGCGGTTTACCACATCCCGCTCTACTGTGGCAGTTATGTGAGCCAAACTGGTAGATGCGTGAATGACCATTTGAGGGAGCATCGGGCATCCGTGCAGGCTTTTGTAGCGGGCGGTCGCTTGGCTGACCATTGCAAAGGTGTATTTGCACTCCAGTGTACGACGACACTTGTATACTTGGAAGTTTATTTTATATAAAAAAGAATGAAGAAGGTTGCATTAACATCGCGTTATTTAAATTATCAAAAAGAAAATACATATATTTGCAAGAAAAGGTTTTCAAATTCGCGGGTTTGAAGAGTGTAAATTGATGATAGGGTATAACGTGTAGTACAAATGTGTCTTTAACCTTATGCAGATGAGAACGTTTGTAGTGCTGTATGACATGATGACTTTCTGTTATGATCGCGCTGACAATGTGCGCCATGGCGGTGTTTTGTTCAGTGTTTCTGTACAGGAACTGCTGCAGTAAACCTCAGTTGAAGCTCGGCGATTGTCCTCAGTGCACTCTTTCTATGTCCCGTCCCCACATGCACCGTTATAACATGTTCCATCAAATCCACACTGACAACTTGGGCACAGTGTCACTATGACAACTGATGAAGCACTATTAGAAACGGCATCAGAAAATGCATTGCTACAAGATCGTGGCCTTGAACTTGTTAATGAAGAAAGTACCAATAACATACCAAACATTCGGCACAGCCTGTGGCATGGCCTAGCACGCAGATCCACACAGAAACACAGAGCACAGGAAATAAGCAAGCTGACAACTCTATGCATACACATGAACATGCATGTTTTGTAGGCCAGGTGTACAGCCTCCCCCATTTCTAGCTATATCGTGCGAGCGTCCATCACGCATCATTTTAGTGCCCTTAAGGGAAAATAATTAGTGAGACCGGCAGAAGTACTCAGGTGCACCAAGCACCCTCCTGTGCAAGAGTCGTCTAAGGTGATGTTCCCTTCAGGACGACGCACGACCACATTATAGTGTTCTCGTGCAATATAGTTAAAAAGCAGGAGGCGGTACCTTGTCATGCTAATTGCACTTTGTCAGGGGTCAGAGGAACACTCTGTCCGGATTACCAATGAGACCGTGGCGTAGAAGGAAGCAGAATTTACTACAAACACCATCATAACATGTTCCATCAAGCCAGCAACCAACTAGCCCATCTAAGTCTCTTAATTATCAGTATGGGATAAACCAGCCAAACACGGTGGATGCTAAAGCCACTATTCCACAACGGTATTTACTTTGCTGGCAGAAAGGTAGCTTCCCAGTAATTTATTAGCTTGACGTGTCCATGCTGCTTTTAAATGTGCATTTTATGCTTGGTACTACTTCTGTTGCTTCAATACTATTGTTAATCGAATAAGTGATATCTTTTTGATTATAACACTTGATTCAGTGGCCCGCTAATTGTGACAGTTTATTCTACCACAGAAATGCATGTTACCTTAGAATCATAGCCAAATTGCCTGAAACCAGTTACCTTTCAATGAGATTTGTTAGTATCTCCTATATTCTGAATGCTTACCCATTCTTATCTGTGTGAACATACGCAACACTGCTTTTGCCTTTATTTGAACCTGTTGCATAAGTGAAAAGAAATTGTTGGCTTTTCTTTACTTTTGCAGGTGCCCTGCAAGCTCTCACCAAAGCAACACATTTCACTGGTTTTCTGTCAGAGTACCATTATAGAATTTCGAATAAACTATGCTTGTCAGATGTGCGACATGCCCCGTCTTAAAATCAGAGCGCTTCAGTATTAATGTTTGAATGGGTGTACATAAAAACATGCGTAAAGTATACTTACGTCTTTCTTTTACAAGTCCTCTTCGCCCGACGTTTTTCCAACTTAAAATTACGCTTTGCTGTACATTTGTTTTATGCACATACCATTACAGCAACACAACACTGCAGTAAAATGAATACAAATGATAAAGCATGCAGTACACCTGCAAGAATTACATTTGCATACTTGTAGTACATATGAAAATGAGCTACCGATCTTTTTCAGGTTGCATACTCTTATAGGTCATACATGTCAAGCGCACTCATAGGTCACAGAAAACTCGTTCGAGGCTGATCTCAAATCCAAAAGTGCACCAAATAGATTTAAAGAGTGACTTATGTTAAGTGACATAGGACCAGTCTAAAGAAACCTGGCTGAAATAGGGAAATAAATAGGTTTGAACAGGGTCAAACGGGGAGTGGACTAAACGGGGACAAACAGGTCTGGGCTAAATGGGTTCAAACGGGGACAAACAGGTCTGGGCTTAATGGGTTCAAACGGGGACAAACTGGTCTGGACTAAACAGGTTCAAACGGGGTCCCCTTCCATAATCCTATTTGATGAAACCCGTTTGAAATCAAATAGGATTTTTTAGTAGGGGCCGGCCCTCATTGAAAAAGAAGAACGTCTGCAAACTGCAGCTGACCTCATCCAAGAATACGTCGGCCAACGGGGACTACAATGCTCGCCCTAGAAATCCGAATTTATACGTGTCTGGCGAGGCCGGGGTAACCACACGGTCCCCACAGACCCAACACTAAAACTCGAGGTAAACCTCAACGGGGGCCTCATACCTGAGAAGCCATTGGTCAGGGTGCTGGACATGTGGCGGCAGTCTAGCCAGCGGGCTACCCACACTCTTACGCTCCTCACAACCAGTGTCAAGGCGATATCACGCATGATAGCCCGCGTAACATCTTGGATGTTACGCGGGATATCATCCCGCGATATCCGAGATGAAACAGGCTGACACGCTCTTGAGGATAGCTTTCAAGACCACTCTCCGCCTGCCGATGAGTACATCGACTGAGAAATTATTGACGCTGGGGTTACACAACACCCTTAGCGAACTCACAAAGGCGCTTCACGTCTCACAACAACAGAGACTTGCGCGGACTTACACGGGGCGGCAGGTCTTACGAAACTTGGGCTTGAAAGCCGCAACACAACGAACCCAAGAAATCTGCACGTTACCTCGTCACGTCCAGGAAAGGTATCACATTGCCCCAATACCACGCAACATGGACCCTAACCTACACTCCGGCAGCAGGAGAGTGAGGGCGGAGTACATAGAGAAAACATTCAGGTTCCATACCACAGCCCGTTTTATGGACGCCGCTATGTAGGGGACGAACTATAAGGGCGCAGTGGCAGCGGTCTGCGACCGCCGAGGCCACGTCAACTCCGGTGCATCGACCCGCATCTGCACGATCACGGAAGCCGAAGAGCTAGCCATCGCGTAAGCCATCCGCGAAGGCCAACACGCTAACAAGCCACTGACGATCCTCAAGGATTCCCAGCCGGCCTGCCGCAAGTTTCTACAGGGAAGAATCGCACGACCTGTGGCACAAGTCCTAGCCCAAATACCGAAGGAAGATACTGACGACAACACCACCCAAACCATCATCTGGATACGAGGCCATGCTGCCATTACGGGTAACCTGTAGACTGTATGCCGACAGAGCAGCTCGAGAATTTGTACATAACCGAGCATTCATCACGCCGACTGCAGATGACCCTGACCCAGTTGACCCCGAGAATTCAGCAATCCTGAGCTACCACAGAGGGAGTCACTTGCGATATCCCCCATCAAATCGAAAGCTAAAGACGGAGGATGCCGCTGCCTGGCGTAGGCTCCAGAGAGGCACTTACACGAACCTACACATATTACATCGTATACACCCCACAGCGCTCAGGGACGAATGCCCGTGGTGCGGGGCCAAAGCAACCCTATACCACATTACGTAGCAGTGCACGTTGCACAACATAGAACGCTACGACACGAACACCACGAGCAATGGGAGGAACTGCTGTGCAGCTTGACCCTCGAAGACCAGCTCAAGCTGATCCAGCGACCAGAGAAGACGGAGCCAGCGGGGCCCTAGGATAGAGGCCCCGACCATTAGCGATGCCCCTTGAGGGCTAGAGAAAACCCTGATTGTCTTTCTAATAAAGTTTATCGATCTATCTATCTAAAGTTGCAGAATGGATACCAAGAGAAGGCAAGCGCACTCGATGACGGCCGAAAACTATGTGGCGAGATGAGAGGAAATTTTGAGCCGCAAGTTGGAACGAGCTAGCGCAAGACAGGGGTAATTGGAGATCACTGAGAGAGGCTTTCGCCCTGCATGATGTTGATGAAGTGGAAAAGGTTAAAATAGACGTGTTAGGAGCATTTATGGATTAGAGGTACATCGGAACGAGAAACGAAGTGGCTCGAAGTAGCTCACCAATGGCGAGTTCTAACACCAGAGAGTGAAATAAAGAATATAGGGATTGCGTAAAACCTATATTTTTTAGTTGAGGAAGTTGGGATACGTGGTGAAGATATAAATGTGGACTTGAAGGACTTCAACGGATATACTGATTACAGCAGTTATCTAGTGCAGGATTTGTGCGGTCAACACAACCCTGTGGCATAGTTAACAGAGAGAATACGTGGCATGGACAGGTAGCATGACAAAGCGGAAACCGGCAGTTACGGATCGACTACCCCTGTCTCAGAAATGGTCTCAGAATTACTCAGAATGGAAAAGGTAGCCTGTACGGCGATCATAAACATGTAGCCGTAAAATTGGGGATAGACATGTTAATGCAAGACACGAACCAATACCATCAGAGTGCTTAAGAAATCTAAAAAAACATAGCAAACAAAGTGGATGAGTAGCCTAGGAATATAAAGACAGAGAAGGCAAGAAATTGTTGGAATAGAAAGAGGAAACCACGTGGAACAAGGAAATAAAGCAAGCTATAGAACAGCTTAAACAGGCGTCTAGGCATCATTGAGAAGCCAAAATTTGGGATTACATGAGGGAGAGGTGCTCCTTAGATTGAACAAGTACCGAGAAAAGAAATCGGTGGCGAATGAGCTTGTGCAAGTAAACATAAATGCAGAAGTGAGTGTTGAGTGAATACTTTTCACAAAAGAGACAAAGGAGCACCAAAAATATTCTGGAACCATGTAAGAGCACCCGGAGCTCCAACTAAAAATTCGCAAACCGCTATAAGGGATGAATAAGGTAGCATCTTTGAAAGAGACGATACACTCTGGTACGTCACAGACGTTATAAGAGATAACTTTGCACGAAATTATCCCTTATAACAGATCCAACAACAACAGAGAACCACGAGATAAAAAATTCGCATAGAGAAGTTTTATTTTTTTAAACACGAGGATATGTCCGTACTAACACGGCAGGAGAATCCGATGAAATCCCAATCTATTTATTTAAAGGTATTGGTCCGAAAAGCGAGGCACTGATTACTAATGACACAGAGCAAGCGATTAAAACAAAGAATCTTCCGGCTGGATGGCATGAAAGCCAGATGAACCTCATCTACCAAGGCAAACGTGATAAGGTTAAGGTCAGCTCGTACAGGCTAGTTACAGTAACGTCGATGATATAAAGAATGGTAATGTAAGCCATAAAATTAGAACTGTGGAAGTGGGTGAAGGAAAATGATGTACTGGGGGAACTGGGAACTGGGAAATGGGGAACTGGAAGTGATGTACTGGGGGAACTGGAAAAAAAAGCATACGCTTAGAGGATAATATGTTTGTGCATAACTCAGTGCATAAAGATTTCAATAGCTCGAAATAAACTTTTATAGATGACAATTCTACATATTTGGGGAGCCTTGGAGAATGCAGACGGGGAATAGTTACAGCATATTGTCAAGCACGAAGGCACAGATGGCGATCTTGTGGAGCTGCTGAGGGAGATATATAGAGACAAGCGAGTACAAATTGCATGAAAAGGCTGGGCATGCAAGCGAGCGGTGTAAATTTACCAAGGACGCAAGCAAATGTGTCCTGTCTTTTGGTTGTGGTTCACACTTTATGTTAAGGGCATAAAAAGCCGACAGGAAAACAGTGAATTAAGGTTTGATTTAGCTTACAATCGTAATGGCCAGAGGGCGCGACAGAAGTACCCTGGACTGATGCATGCGGTGGACATAGTGCTGCAAGCGGACAATACAAGATATTTACAGATATTTGAGAATGTGTGTGGCTACTCAGAGACAATTCTATACCTTAAGTTTAGCAGAAAGATATAGCGAATTAGGATCTTCAATGAAGAGACGCGCATCAGGTGGCATCAATTCAAAAGCAAGTCATACCCATAGTCAAGCAATATAAATGCCTCCGCGTATACATCAACGATTGAAAGAATTACTCGAGCACCTACCAAGATAATCTGAAAACAAAGGAGAAGCGGTTGCAGCAATATTGCAAGATAGAGCACTTTTGGGCTACAATAGATATGAGGTGGTGCGCGGAATCGGGAAAGGAGTAATGGTGCCAGCGCTAAATTTCACAAATGCCACTCCGTGCTCAAAACAGGATATCTTGGTGGGGTTGGAAGTTAACCAAATATTGGTAAGGCTGGCTGGCTTTGGGAGCCAACGCTAAAACCACAAATAAGGCAGTTAATGATGGCATGGGTTGGGCCTCTTTTGAAGCCAGAAGCAACAGGCAAAATTAATGTTGAAGCAAAACTCAGGGACATGCATCAATATAAATGGGCGGCAAAAGCGAAGATGTATCTGTAGTTGAAATGCGTGAACTTAGAATGGAGGAAGATATAAAAGAAGCTGGCAGCTTTCGTCCTTCAGTGGAGATAAAAAGAGGCTGATGTTGATGATGATGGTGAAGTACAGGGTAATTGAAAGTGTAAATGAACAACCAGGAGTCATCAAAAAGGGAGTAAATTGGATGCAAAGAATGGAAACAAATAAGACCATGGAAACAAAAATGGCAAGAAAGAAATTAGAAAGAAACATCTGTAAGGTAACACAATGGGCAGTGCCTTGATGTTTGGGGCTTGAGCTGGTTGCCTTAGAACAAAAATAAACCGGAGCAAACATTTGCAACAAGATGAAACACATGTCTCCTGCAGAAAAACGCCGGAATCCATTCAGCACATCCCAATAGAATGCGAAGTGATTCACAAAGTGAGACCCGTAGATAATGTACACCTTCCAGAAGCGCTTGGATTTAGAGTGAACGGAAGCATCAACCGTGTCAGAAGTCGAAAAAAGCCAAGCTACGTTTACAGTATTGGTGAAAAAAAAAACAGGGAAGAGATTAATATGAGCTGATGCGTTACAGGCATGGACAGCGGTACAATTTAGATGAGAAGTTTTAAGAAAGAGAATAAAGAAAATGAATACGAAACAGTAAGAATGAAAAGCATGTATTACATACCTGATTAACTCAAGCAAGCTACGCGACTATTTGTCACCGCCCCGTTTCAAAGGGGTTACAATAAATCATCATCCCCATCGGCCGTGGTTGGCTACATGAGAGGGGCAGCGTCACGGTACGTGGAAGGCGTCAGCCGCGGCCAGGAGGGCGGTCAGATCGAAGAATAAGCAAACTCTCCCCAAGAATTTACTATATGGCTTTGAATTCTGGCATTTCCACTTCCAGGCAGTACGTGGAGCGAGACGCTGGTGCCTATCAAGACATCCATGCTGGTATCGGCCGCGTAGAAGTCCGCATTTTGGTTCTCCAAAAGTATAGATGAAATTGGCCAGTAATAAAATTGTATTTTCTTGTCCTAGCACACGTCACCATTTATTTACTATTGAGTTAGCAATAATATGGACACTCCAAGTGGATTTCAGCCACCGGCGTCGCCGTCACCGTGAGGTTCCGTATAAAGTCCAACTGCGATGAAATCGTCGCCGCGCGCCGTATGCTGCTTGTGCGAGTGAAAGCGCGCGAGGGACGCGCGCTTTCACGGGGGGCGAACGCACGGCGGAGAGCAAACGCAACTGCTTCCGTCGCGTAAAAGGCCTTGGGGGGACGGGAGGGAGAGAGGGGAAGCGACGTTTAGCTGCAGCACCAAATGCGTATTATGGCGATAGCAATTATATGGACACTCAAAAGCAGATTTCTGCCGTCTGCGTCGTCGTCGCCGTCGCCGTGAGGTTCCGTATGACGTCAATGGAGATGAAATCGTCGCCGCGCGCCGAACGCTGTATGTGCGAGTGAAAGGGCGCGAGGGGCACGCGCTTTCACGGGGAGCGAACGCACGGCGGAGAAGAAACGCGCGTTCTGCGCCGTGCTCCCTTAAGGGCTGCAGAAGTAGGCGTCTCTTTCCTCCTTTACAATCACCATATATGTAGTAGTGAATTTATTGAGGAATAAAAATAACGCTTATTTCTGCTGCCCAATAGGGAGCACGGCGCAGCGTCTGGGGAAGGGGAAAAAGGAGATAAAGATGTTGAAAGGAAGGGAAGAGAAGGAGAAGCAGCAAGAGTCTCATCCGATCATGGAGGAGGCTGGTGATGATGAAGTGAGGCTGCTGTAGCCCACGTATCCAGGAAGCCGCAGGTTGGCTGTAGCAGCGTGCACCTCCTGCAGAACAAGCACATCGTACTCGCTCCGCAATTGGTGCATGGAGAGGTCTGCCTGCCGCCGCCGCAACGAGTTTGCGCTCCACTAGAGCACGCTCGGGCGGCGGCGGCAATGTCCTGCTGCAGGCGGGAGGGGACTAGCCATGTTGACTACTAGGTGGGGGCACGCCACCTGCCTTGAGGCAGATAGAACGCAGCTGTTGGTTGTCTATAGGCAGCAGGTCGGCGATCGCCCTGAGGAGGAGTCGCAGGTTCTTGTTCTCCTCATCGCTGGTGGACTGAGGAGCCTCCTTCGGGGACGGCCCTAGCTTGATGCTGCCCCACTTCTTTGCGCCTGCCTGTGGTACACGCTGCTGCAAGTGGGGTTGGGGGTGGTTTGTAGAGGTCGTGGCCTCCTTGTCAGGAGCACCGAGTGCTGCTGCAGCGTAGGTTTTGCCTCCGGTCGGTGTAACACGTGGCGGTCCAGAAGCAGTTGCTGCTGAGCTGGTGGTGTGGGTAGCCCGTAGGACCGCCTGGGCCTCGCGATGCGACAGGTGTGTGGGAGCTGACGCCTTTATCGTGGCCAGGCGCCGTTCTCTCTGCCATAGCTGGCAGTTAGGCGAGTCGGCTGGATGTGGTCCTCCACAATTCAGGCATCTGACCCTGCTCGAACAGCACGATTGCGTCTGGTGTGGGCCACCGCACCGCAGGCACCATACCGGTCTCTGGCAGGTTGCTGTGGCGTGCCCGTAGCACCCGCAACGTAGGCACTGCATAGGGCGAGGCCGGGAGGGCCGCACCTCGAAGGGCATGCTGAAGATGTAGATCCTTGCGGGGGGGTAAGGGGCAGCAAAACGCAGCACCAGGGTGGTGCCCTGTCGCTTAGCCGCGACCACCCGTACCTTCGACGATACGGAAGCCAGCAGGTCCTCATCGGTGTAGTTGCCATGTATGCCTTGCACCACGCCGCTGCTCTGGGTGCGGTCGGCCGGAAGGCGCGCGGTCACGGGCATCCCGGCGATCTCTGACGTGGCCCAGCGTTACTAGATTACCTTTTTTTGTAATCTAGTAACGTTGACGTGGCCAGGAGGTGCTCCGTCCATTCCGGTGATGCCGCGTCCGCAGCCACAATGTTCTTCTTCGTGTTCACGCGTACCTCCTTTACTCCAGGCAGCGCGGAGAGCACCTGCGCGATGGCGAGGCGGGAGGCACGGGGAAAGGCGGCACCATTGTGTGCCGGACGAAACAGCACTGTGCGGGCTGTCGGTGGCGAGGTGCACCATATATGTAGAGCAAACGCGCCTACTTCCGATGCGCGAGAGGCCGTGAGAGAGGGAAGGGAGGCGACGTTTAGCTGCGGCACCAAGTGCCTATTTATATCAGAGGCTCCGGCAACAGTCACCAACGCCGCACCCATTTTGAGCGACCGCGGGCAAAACGCCGACGGCGTCGACAACAGTTCTGCGTGTTGCCCGTGCTGCTGCACGTCCATGTTTATACAGCTGATAAAGCTATTATCATTACTCCGTAAAGCTCTCTACCAACACGACGGCGTCGACAACAGTTCTGCGCGTTTCTGCTGCTGCGGCATGTCCATGTTTATTTCATTTAATTCATTTCATTTATTATACCCTCAAAGCCTGTGAATGCTTTATAGAGGGGAGGGGGTTACAGGTAAATTTAAACAGTAAGTATTACAAGAGAAACAAGTACAACATGAAAATACAATTTGACAAGTAATTCAGTAGGAATACAATGAACAATGAATAAAAAAAGCTGTTACAATAAAAAAGACAAGATGTACAAGTATATGAAACCGCATTCTAGCAAGTAATGTTGGTTAAGGCATCACGAAACAAGGAATTATCACTGATGGATACAATGTTTGCGGGAAGGTGGTTCCACTCTAGTGACGTCCGAGGTATGAATGACTGGGAAAATGTATTTGTGCTGCCAGAAGGCACGTGAACCTTGAAAGAATGATCGATGCGACGAGATACGTAGTGTGGAATATGAATGAATACATCATGCAGTGTTGTATGGTGAAAAATTTTGTGAAGTAATGATAAACGGGAAACTTTACGTCGAGCTGCAAGACATGGAAGAGAAAGGTTAGTTTTCATGGCTGTTAAGCTGGCAGTTCTGTTGTAATTCGAAAGAATAAAACAAGCAGCGTTACTCTGAACTAATTCTAATGCGTTAATTAAGCTTAAGTTTTTAGGGTCCCAGACTGATGTAGCGTACTCTAATTTCGGGCGTATTAAGGTTTTATAAAGCAATAATTTCAAAGAGTGTGGAGCCTTAAAAAAGTTTCGCCTTAAGTAACCAAGAGCGCGGTTAGCATTGTTCACTATATTATTAATGTGGGTTGCCCAGGTAAGGTTGTATGTGATATGAATTCCTAAGTATTTGTACGAAGTTACCTGTTCTAAATGATGGTTATTTAAATAGCATACTTAGGAGACGTTTGATGTCCTAGATACATGCATAACTTTACAGTTGTTAACATTTAATTCCATTAGCCATAAACTGCACCAGTTAGATATTATATCAGGGTCCAACTGAAGACGGTTAGTATCACAATCTGCAGTTATTTCTCTAAAGATAACACAATAATCAGCAAAGAGATTAATGTTACAAGTTACATGCGAAGGAAGGTCGTTAATGTATATTAAGAACTACAAAGGACCGAGAACCGATCCTTGGGGCACTCCGGAAGCAACAGAACACATCGGTGAATTGCAGAGGTTAGCAGTGACGTATTGTGAGCGATGAACAAGAAAACATTCGATCCATTTTAAAAGATTACCATCAATATTCAAATGGGTTAGTTTGTGTATTAGAAGTTTTGTGACAGACTTTATCGAAAGCTTTTGAGAAGTCTAAAAAAATGGAGTCAGCGCATGATGAACGATCAAGAATTCGATGAAACTGATGAGTGAAGGATACGAGTTGAGTCTCGCATGAGTATCATTTCCTAAAGCCATGTTGTGCAGGTGAAAAAAATGTGTTATCTTCAAGAAAGTCGACGAGGTTTTTGAATACAATGTGTTCGAGTAGTTTGCAGCACGTGCTGGTGGGTGAGATGGGGCGATAGTTGGTTGCTATGTTTTTGTTACCAGATTTGTGAAGCGGAACCACCTTCCCAACCTTCCACTGATAAGGTAAAGTGCCTGTGTTGAGTGACTGTTGGAAAATTTTGGTTAGTATAATAACTACAGAACTGTACAAGGAAGTGTTTTTTAAGAACTTGGTGTTAATTGAGTCGAAGCCAGGTGAAGAATTGCAGTCGAGTTTGTCAATAAGTTTAGCAACACCAGATACATGAACTATTACTGGGAACATGACTGGGTAATCATAGTTACGCAACTTGGGAAGTTGCTTATTAAGAACTCCCGAAAAATTTTTGCTAAAGGCTTCGTTAGGCTGAGTTGTAGCACCATTTTAGGAACAGGCTGCCCAGTAGAGTCGTCCAATAGGATTAAGTTATCAGAAACAGGTCTAAGTATTTTCCAAAATTTTTTAATGCTAGTTTTAAGAATAGATTGAAGAGTAACAGTAAGGAAAGTACGTTTAAGAAGTTTTAACGCTTGAATATATTCGTTAGAAGCCGCCTTGTATGCCGTTCAACGAGAAGCACTCGAGGACAACTTAGCTGAGCGGTAGATACGCTTTTTACGGTTAGAAAGACGTTTAATGCGAGTGTTATACCATGGGGCTTGTGGGTTGCAAGTTAAGGTACGGCTGGGAACATAATTTTTTCATTAGTTCATTAACTTTATGAGTAAACATTTCCCAATTAGTTTGCACAGAACGGTCATCAAACTTGGTCAGGAATGTGTCAAGAAAAATGCATAACTCGCTATTGATGGCCTCGAAGTTTGCTCTCCTATAGTCGAGTATGGTTTTCTTCTTGCTAATATTTTTCGGATGGTTGGCACTAATGGTAAAATGCATAGCAGAATGCTCACTTAAAGGCGGAAGGAAGGTAATGTTGAAAGTTAATTTGGGTTCAGTAGTAAGTACAGGTCGAGAGTGTTTGAGATACTAGCAGTATTCCGAGTAGGTTGAGTAACCACTTGCGAAAAGGTAAAAGGGAACATAAATCTAAACATTATTTGGCCTGAGACGAAAAAGGCAGTAATGAAGGAGGTTGAGTGTTCCATTTAATGTTGGGAAGGTTAAAGTCGCCTAATAAATAAAGGGGCGACGATGGAAAGCGTGATGATACGTTATTAATTACATCGTGCAATTCGCTAACGAATGTGGGTGAGGAAGAAGGAGATCGGTAGCATACGCCTATAATTGCCTTCTGGTGATTAATGTTAAATGTAGCCCAGACGATTTCGACGTCAGTAGCAACAGAAATTCGTGAAGAAGGAATGTCGTTAGAAATAGCAAGTAGAACGCCGCCTCCACGACGCGCAGCACGATCCTCCCTATAAATAGCGAAGCGATGGGCATCCTCAAAGATTTCGGAATCATTAATGTTGCTCGAAAGCCACGTTTCTGTTAAGGCGACAATGTTTGGAGAACAAATGTCAATCGCCGAGGACAATAAAAAATATTTGTTCAGCACACTTCTAATGTTAGTAAAAAAGATGGACACATGGTGTTGTGAAGTCTGTCCACTTCCCCTCTCGCTCCACTAAGTCAAATTACCTGCGGGAACTATGTTCTTTGCGCGTTAGCCCTGCGATGGTTTTTCTGTCACGCATTTCATTTCGGCGTCAAAAACGTAGCATCTGTCGTTCATAAGTAGTTTGTCGTATCTTAGTTTAAACGCAGGTGCGCCGGGCTGTCTTTTACCAAACTCGATAAGATTTCCCCGAGCGAGACGGGTTGCGGTGGAGTAATCTTCGCTGAGAGTGATACTGCTTGTTTTGAGGGGATTACGTAGTGAAACAACATTTTCTTTTATTTTAAAACTCGAGAAATTTACAATTACGGGTCGGCATTTTCCTGGTGAAAAAACGCCTAACCGATGAGCACGTTCAATTGAGTCGAATGAAAAAGATGGAAGTACGGTTTTCAAAGCAGAAATATTCTTGTTCTCGGTTTGTGCCCATGTTTCTTTAGCGTGTGGAATGTTGCGAATGATTAGATTGTTTCGCCGAGATCTGTCTTCAAGCTCATTGGCGCGAGCTCGCTGAATTGCGTTTTATTCTTTTAGGGCCTCGACAGTGCTCTTCATAGTAGACAGTACTACGCCCCGTGCCTCGAAATTATTGCATTTTTCTTCGATACCGTCCATTATACAGCTGATAAAACTACAATCCTTACTCCGTATGGCTCTCTACTAATTTGCTGTCGCAATTGATGCTGCGCCTTTTGGGTCAAACTGTGACATGTCTTTACAGCGAAGCTGTTAAGGGCTCAATATGCGACGGTCGCGTCCGGCAATAGAAAAAAAATCACCACATATCCACGAAGTGAATGATGATGAGTAGGCGAAGCACGGGGGGATCATTCGGGTAACCATGAATCCCCTGTATATATATATATATATATATATATATATATATATATATATATATATATACTGTACATGTGTACAGTAAGTACAGCGCTTATCTGAGATAAGCGCTGATTATCGCAGATCAGCGACCCTGACATGAACATGCCCTTGTGCACCGCAGTGCAGCTAGCGGTCTCCATGCAAACCAGATCTACGGACGACGGACAACGACGAGGGACAAGGCTCGGCCCTAAGGTGCTTCGCCCCTAGAAAAACTCTCATAAGCCGTATGCTGTATGTGCGAGTGAAAGCCCGCGTGGGCGAGGGACATGCGCTTTCATGGGGAGCGAACCCACGGCGGAGAGCAAAAGCGACTTCACAGTGGAAGGGGAGCGGTGGGCGAGGAGGGCATCAAAGCAGCCTAGGCCAACACTCCTTTGACTACACTCGGCGACAGATTTCCTTGACAGCACTGTGGAAGCTACAGAGCCGAACCGCCTGCATGCGCGCACGCCAGGAAATAGTACCTATTCTATTTTCTGATTCTAAGAGTTATTTGGCCCAAATAAATAACACTTTCTTAATTATAAATATAGAACAAGTATGGGAAGCTGTTCAAGGAATAAAAGTTATCGTGCGCCTTAATTTTTTCTCTTTTTTATTTCTTGGACGGCACCACGTTTTCCGCACGCCTGCTGCTTGCTCTCGCAGTAAACATGGCGTCCCCGGTGCCGGCTGTACCTGTGTGACCGCAAACTCTCCTTTTCGTTCTCTGAGGAGGCTATACTCTAAGTGTGACAAGAAGTGGGTCTCCAAAGAAATCAAGCAGGTTGTCTGCAATGTCTACGCTGGAGTAAGGCGCCTTCACTCCGAGCTGTCGACGAAATTCTGTGTGCCGGACTATCGCCGAGCTCACCGAAGTCAGTATCCGAACGGTAACTCGAATCAAGGCTGTAGCTCTGCGGGCCCCACTCTCCTCTCCAAAGCGTAAGAAACTGGATTTCTCGGGCGAAGCTGGGAAGCGCATGACCGCCAAGACGAGGCTGCTGCATTACGGCACGTTTGGGTTGGCAGCATTGCGGCGCAAAGTGCACAGCTATTTCATGCGCAATGAACTGCCTACGTCCGAGAAGCTACGCAACGAGGTGATCAGCGACCCTGACATGGACATGCCGACGATCAGCACTAGCACGATGCAACGAATGCTGAACGACTTGGGGTTCGTCTTCCGAAAGAGAAAAAGGAATTCCGCATTGCTCGAAAGAGACGACATCGTTGCTTGGCGTCGAAAGTACATCCGAACAATCCGAGAAATGCGGAGGCCGCAGCGGTAAGTTCTTGCATTGTTTTAAATTCTGCAAACTTTCGTTGCGCGTGCTTGTTGATAAAAGTGTAGACGCGAATGGTGAGCATGCGTGTGTACAGCGGTGAGCACTGTTAGGGTGAACACGTAAACGCGTGGCCGACGGCACTGTCAGCGCCCCGTTACGGTCATCACTGGAAACATTGCGCATGCGCATCACGCCTTCTGCGAAATAATTGTTCCACCGCGCGCATGACGTCATGAATGCACTTGTTCGTCGTCTGCTAGCCGCATTTTTGTTTTCTAAGCCCATGCATCCTGCATTTTAAGATTTCTTTAAACATCTGTGCTTGAACAGAACAAGACAAAAAAACTTGTATATCTATGGGGGCGTGTCTATTCGTTCCCTTCAAAGTTGTTGTGCATGCAACGCCGTATATAAAACAACGAAACATCTTTCGCAGCCGTTCATTCTGTCGCCAGATCATATTATGGCTAGGGTTCCCGATGATGAACGGCGCTCAATTGTCGATCTTTCCCTGAAAGGTTATTCCCAGCGGTATATTGGCGCTTTAGTTAATAGGCCCCTGAAGACTGTGAACAGGATAATTCAAGCCTACAAGTATGAAGGTCGCATTCAGGATGCACCCCGCGCGCCTCGCCCTAAAGCTACCACAGACGATGAAGACGCCCTCATAGTTGCAGCTGCTGTTCGTAACCCTTTCTTGCCAGCCCCAGCAATACGCGAGGACTTGGATTTGGACGTTTCGGACACCACTGTTCGACGTCGCCTGCGTACTGCGGGCCTTCGCAGTCGCGTCGCAGCGCAGAAGCCACTACTAACGGCGGCAAACAAGGACGCACGACGGCAGTTCGCTGAGCTGCACGAAGCATGGACATCAGAAGAGTGGGGTCGCGTCATCTTTTCGGATGAGTCGACGTTTTCGACGCGACAAGACCAAAGATTGCGTGTTTGGAGACTACCAGGCACACGGTGAGGCAAACTTCCTGCTTTGAAAAGCAATTGTTTTAGTTAACGTCACAATGCCACGCAGGAACGACCCGGACAACGTGCAAGGTGTTTCTGCCAGTGGGAGATCGAGTGTGAACGTGTGGGGTGCTGTTTCAAGATATGGTTTAGGGCCCCTGCAACGTATACGTGGACACTTATCGTCGGAACAATACTGCAACATTTTGAACAATGTGCTGTTGCCATATGCGAGCAGTTTATTCCCAGACGGTGATTACCTGTTCCAACAGGACCGGTCACCGATACACACGGCGCGGGCTGTCAAGGAGTTCCAGGCGGAGCAGCACATGCAGCTACTGGAATGGCCTCCGAAAGGAGCGGACCTGAATGTGATAGAAAACGTGTGGGGCCGTCTGAAAGCTTCTTTGGCAAGGAAGCCCCTTTATTCCGCGACTTCGGACCAGTTGTGGGCAAAGTCAGCAACGAGTGGGAAAGGCTGAAAGCCGATCGGGAATATCTTCGATCACTTTACGACTCGTTACCGTCCAGAATAGCTGTAGTCGTTGCTGTAAGTGGTCACATGACTCGCTATTAGATTTGCTCATGTTTTTATATTTGTTCTCATGGTCTTGTTTAACTTGAATTGCAAAAGTGCAATTTTCTTGAATAAAAAGTTTAATAATTATCCCTCTTACACTCACTTTTTTCCTTCACGCGCCAATCTTCAATCCAGATGGACCTTGAAATGCAGAAGGTATCAGCTCAGCGAACAAAAAATGCGGCTAGCAGACGACGAACAAGCGTATCGATGACGTGTTGCGCGCGGTGGAAAGAGTGTTTCGCAAAGCACATGCTGCGCATGTGCAATGTTTCCAACGATGGCTGTTACGCGGCGCTGATAGTGCCGTCGGCCACGCGCTCGCGTGTTCACCCTAACAGTGCTCACCGCTGTACCTAACGGTGAGCGAAAACGAGAAGTATGCTTTGCATCAGTGATCGCCAAACGTGTGCTGTTTACGCGAGTGATCGAAAGCCTTACATAATCCTAACTTAAGTCGCAGCGAAATTCCCCAGTAAAATAAGGTAGCTGTTCAAGTTTGCGCTTGTACGGTGGAAAATAGTTTCAGCCGAGGATGCGATGATCTGTGCCGTAGATGTAACTGAGCGTTTCGCTATTGCAGAATTTCCCGTCGCATTGTTTGGGAAGATTTACTGCCTTTTTTTGCGCAAGGAATCTAAATGACATGAAGAAAAGAATAGCTAATTTTATTCAGCGAATATGCTGTGCACGTAATTGGGGATGTGGTTTCATTAGCTTTTATGAGCAACCTGAAACATGTTGTGTAAACATTCGCTTCAGTCTTTCTCAGGGGAAGTTTTGCCTGCTCATCTTTGTTATATGTATCCACATGGGTTTTTTCAATGGATTCTTCGCGCTGTAACAGAGTCATAACCTTGAATCAAGGCCGCTGGTTTATTAATGGGCTCTTGCCAGTAAAGGTAAGCTCTTAACTATACGACTGATTTCTTTTCTTTTTTTTACAGGACCATATACTAACGTGTCGAGACCTGGGTAAACGCTGGCCACACTAAGGAGACCGTATGAACAGACGCCAAAGTTATGTCCCGGCAAGCCGCATTTCGTCAACGCCTCTCAACAGGTCTCCGTGCACCGAGCGATAAAGGAAGACGCCTAATTGTTTTGCATGCTGGCAGTGCGGAAGGCTTTGTCGATGGAGCCGCCCTAGTGCTTCGTGCCAAGAAGGGCGCTGGTGATTACTACACAGAAATTGATGCTCCGCGTTTTCAAAAATGGTTTGTTGAACAGTAGCCACCGAACATCAAGCCACGCAGTGTGATTGTGATGGATAATGCGTTGTATCACAGTGCTGAAGTTGAAAAGGTGCCAAGTTCATCATCAAGAAAAGCCGACATCCGGTGCTGGTTGAAATCGAAAAGTATCCCTTTTTCGGATGACCAACTGAACAGCGAACTGCTGCAGCTCGTTATGCAGCATAAGCACATGTTCCTTGCTTAACAGATTGACACACTTGCCAGCGCTGCCGGTCATGAGGTTTGCGCTTGCCTCTTTACCACTGCGAGCTCAATCCAATAGAGCTCGTGTGGAGCCAGGTCAAAGGCTATGTTGCTTCGAAGAACACTGACTTCAAGATCGATTCAGTCGAGAAGCTGCTGCTGGAAGGAATCGCAGGTGTCACCCCGCAGAACTGGTTCCGAGACTGCACTTACTTGATAAGGCTTGAGGATGAGGCATGGGAGCGGGATGGCATTATAGACAGCCAAAGAGAAAGTCTCATAATTTCTTTGGGCACAGATTCGAGTACTTCTGATGAGTTGAGCAGCTCTGACATGAGTGGAATTGATGAACTGCCATGAGCATCTCCATGTGTGCTTTTTCAAAGCGTCAACCAAAGGATTACACGCGTGCTTAACCAGAAACTGTGATATTGCTTTTGAGGTCCATCAGTCACTGCTATTTATTTACACTTTTATTGCTTATTCACTTCCTTTTAATTTAATCTGCTGATCTCTCTATGTTTCGTTGCACTTCGTTTATGTTCTGGTTACGTTACCGTGATGTGATATCAATCGTTGGGATATTGTGTGCCAAAACGACGATGTGATTATGCGACATGCCGTGCTAGAGGGTTGCACAAGTTTTGACCACCCGGTGTTGTTTAACATGCGCCGAAACATATGTACACGGGCGTCTGGCATTTGTGATCCATCGAAATGCTACAGGCTCAAACCTGTGCTTTTTGTGTCAGCGGCCGTGTACTGTGCACTGTACTGTCACGGCGGCTGTGATGTGATGATGTATCAAGGCCTGGAACATTTAAATTATACGCTGCATCAGCGAGAACCACAGTTCTTAGTTGAGGATTGAAGTGTTCAAAATTGTGTTCATTTTTCTGTGTGGTCTCATGCCAATAGTGCTTGATGCCTTGTTTCATTGCTGTCTCAATGGGACCTGAAGGTGTGGTACCGCTTCTTGTGATTGTTTTCTTTTTCATTTACTCGTTTCCTAATGTATTCTACCGTCTCATTCTTCGTTATCAATGTGTTCCTGCTCTTACCTATTTTGATTTGTTTATTATAAATGGTTCTTATGGCAAGCAATGCTAGCAACGAGTTATGGCTATCACGTTCTGTGCCATAAGTGCAAAAATGTTATGTTGACATAGAGTTCCAGCAACGAGTTATGGTTATCATGTTCTGGTCATAAGTGCAAAATGCTTTGTCGAGATGGAGTACCAGCAAAATGTTATGGTTATCACGTTCTGTGCCACAAGCGCAAAAATTTTAGGTTGACACAGAGTTCCACCAACGAGTTATGGTTATCATGTTCTGGTCATAAGTGCAAAATGCTTTGTCGAGATGGAGTACCAGCAAAATCTTATGGTTATCACGTTCTGTGCCACAAGCGCAAAAATGTTAGGTTGACATAGAGTTCCAGCAACGAGTTATGGTTATCATGTTCTGGTCATAAGTGCAAAAATGTTAGGTTGACATGGAGTGCCAGCAAGATGTTATGGCTATCAAGTTCGGTGCCACAAGCGCAAAAATGTTCTGTTGACATAGAGTTCCAGCAACGAGTTATGGTTATCATGTTCTGGTCATAAGTGCAAAATGCTTTGTCGAGATGGAGTACCAGCGAAATCTTATGGTTATCACGTTCTGTGCCACAAGCGCAAAAATGTTAGGTTGACACAGAGTTCCAGCAACGAGTTATGGTTATCATGTTCTGGTCATAAGTGCAAAATGCTTTGTCGAGATGGAGTACCAGCAAAATCTTATGGCTATCACGTTCTGTGCCACAAGCGCAAAAATGTTAGGTTGACATAGAGTTCCAGCAACGAGTTATGGTTATCATGTTCTGGTCATAAGTGCAAAAATGTTAGGTTGACATGGAGTGCCAGCAAGATGTTATGGCTATCACGTTCGGTGCCACAAGCGCAAAAATGTTCTGTTGACATAGAGTTCCAGCAACGAGTTATATGGTTATCATGTTCTGGTCATAAGTGCAAAATGCTTTGTCGAGATGGAGTACCAGCAAAATCTTATGGTTATCACGTTCTGTGCCACAAGCGCAAAAATGTTAGGTTGACACAGGGTTCCAGCAACGAGTTATGGTTATCATGTTCTGGTAATAAGTGCAAAATGCTTTGTCGAGATGGAGTACTAGCAAAATCTTATGGCTATCACGTTCTGTGCCACAAGCGCAAAAATGTTAGGTTGACATAGAGTTCCAGCAACGAGTTATGGTTATGTTCTGGTCATAAGTGGAAAAATGTTAGGTTGACATGGAGTGCCAGCAAGATGTTATGGCTATCACGTTCGGTGCCACAAGCGCAAAAATGTTCTGTTGACATAGAGTTCCAGCAACGAGTTATGGTTATCATGTTCTGGTCATAAGTGCAAAATGCTTTGTCGAGATGGAGTACCACCAAAATCTTATGGTTATCACGTTCTGTGCCACAAGCGCAAAAATGTTAGGTTGACACAGAGTTCCAGCAACGAGTTATGGTTATCATGTTCTGGTCATAAGTGCAAAATGCTTTGTCGAGATGGAGTACCACCAAAATCTTATGGTTATCACGTTCTGTGCCACAAGCGCAAAAATGTTAGGTTGACACAGAGTTCCAGCAACAAGTTATGGTTATCATGTTCTGGTCATAAGTGCAAAATGCTTTGTCGAGATGAGTACCAGCAAAATCTTATGGTTATCACGTTCTGTGCCGCTAGCGCAAAAATGTTAGGTTGACACAGAGTTCCAGCAACGAGTTATTGTTATCATGTACTGGTCATAAGTACAAAATGCTTTGTCGAGATGGAGTACCAGCAAAATCTTATGGCTATAACGTTCGGTGCCACAAGCGCAAAAATGTTCTGTTGACATAGAGTTCCAGCAACGAGTTATGGTTATCATGTTCTGGTCACAAGTGCAAAATGTTATGTCGACATGGAGTGCCAGCAAAAAGTTTTAGCTATCACGTTCTGTGCCACAAGCGCAAATATGTTAGGTTGACATAGAGTTCCAGCAACGAGTTATGGTTATCATGTTCTGGTCACAAGTGCAAAATTTTATGTCGACATGGAGTGCCAGCAAGAAGTTAGCTATCACGTTTTGTGCCGCAAGTGCAAAAATGTTATGTTGATAATAATTGATGGGGTTTAACGTCCCAAAACCACGATATGATTGTGAGAGAGGTCGTAGTGGAGGCCTCCGGAAATTTTGACCACCTGGGGTTCTTTAACGTGCACCTAAATCTAAATACACGGGCCTGGAGAATTTTCGCGTATGGCTGTGAGGCAATAAAGGATATGAACTGTTTTAGGCATTCTTTATTTTTTTCTACCAATAACAATTGCTATTATGGACAATACCTGTTACATAGTGCATGCACAGGGATGGAAAAAACTGTTACATACTGCATGCACAGGGATGGAAAAAACATCGACGGCCATCACACTACATGAAGGTGCTTGACCAGCGAAGCTCGATAAAAGAATCTGTATCAGTCTCTATTCAATTAATCGTAAGCTCTCTTAAATTCTTCCAATTCAGCGGCATCATGGTACTTGCGTATTGTAGCTTCGGTGTGTGCTTGGCGACATTCATCACCTTGCATAGTTTGCATTAGCTATTATATTGTCACGGGGTCGTGACGTTGATAAAGGCAGCAGTCGGCCGGTAAACGGAAAGTCACATTACAGCAATACACACTGGCACTGATAAAGGCGAGTACAGCATCGGCCGTGGAAAAGCTGATCATCGTTGGGACGCGCCGTCTTTTATACATCACGCATACAACTTTCCAGCCTTATCACTTGTGGTCGCGCAAACTCTGAAATAGGCCTGACTGTTCGCGTCTTGCGCACAATCTTAACAAAAAGATCTACTACAATTGCGAAACTTCTCGAACATTGAGGCGCACTCTGCGCCGATCATTGTGGGCGTAAACCGAATACAGCAAAACTGAAACAAGACACGCGCGTGGCAGGATCGTGCCGCAACCGGCCTTCCATTTCACCTGTACTTACCTGGGCTTAATACTGTAAACGTTAACATTCGATCGCGTGTGGCGCGTACTCGTATATCGTGGGCAGCCACACTTCTTGTTGACTGAACACAGAACCTAAGCTTCACTGTTATAAAGGCTGAATAATGCTGGGAAAACCTTCTGAACAGCGAAACATTTTCTGTGTACCAGTATATATACAGCACAGTAATTATCTGCATGTATGCGCAATCATCAAAGTTTAACTCTGACGTTCCCATTTTGCATGCATACGTTTTGCTAAACACACTAGCGCTGCGAGCTAGCGAAAACCGAAACTGGAACTGAAATCAGCTGCAAGCTGCCGGACTACTTGCGTAGTTACACAAATGTGCGGAGGCCCCGCCTCCGTAGCCTTCGCTCCAATGTCAAGCAAAGCTGTCGCCGAGTGTAGACCTTTTCACAAACCGACGTTTGAGCAGCGCCATTGGCCGACACGAGCGACGTCTAGCGTCGCCGCCATTTTGGACTGTGCGCCTTGCGAGAGCAGGCCGGCCGCACTTCGGTTGTGTGATCTTCGCCGCGCATTATTTCGATTGTTTTCTTCCGCTTCGCTTGTCTTGTGCCGCTTGACTTGTTACATGTTTCACGTGCTCGCGTGAGCGCTCAGTGTAGTGTGCCATGGCAACAGCAAGCCCAGCCAGTGGATGTGGTGTTTCTTCGTCGGTAGCGGTGGCAGCCGTGTCGGCTTCGTCGAGACCTGGCGTGCTAATCAGCGGTATATTTCATTGTTATTGCCGGACACATGTGACCGTATCGTCGATTGAATCTTATCGCCATTACGCTTCGCGATTGAGGGTTGCCTCAGTTATCGAAAGCAGGCGCGTACGTACACTCTTAATCTTGTTCCACATAGGTTCCAGTTAAAACAATGTTTCAGACAATTTAACCGCAACCGGCGGGGATTTTATGTGGATCCGAGTTCATTCGCGAGTTTTATCCGAAACAGTAGCTGTCTTTTTTTTATTTTTTGCTTAGTTAACTGGAACGAGTCATACTTAACCGAAACCAGTGATTTGTTCCGGTTACCGAATTTCGTGTTTTGTGATTTGTTCCATTTACGACTGTGACGCAACGCCGTATCTGGTTCTTATGTTCCAGCTATATAACTTATGAGCGTCCGTGTAGCCTTTAACCGAGGAGGTGACAAGTCCGCCAGGATATGGTGTCCTCCAAGCCATCACGTGCACAATGCCTCAGATTATACCTGAAGTATGTAACTATGGAAAAACTCATTAATTCCTGAACAATAAGAGGCTTGACAAGTTGAGTGGTTGGTAGTGGTTTGGGCCATTTCCCATGCATGGCCTACTACTCATGCAAGTTAAATTTTTGCACGCAGAAGTTGTTATTTCACGAAGGCCACTACATAAGAACAGCCTCACGCATGGACGTTACTGCATTTCGCCTGAATGCATGCCAATATGAACATTTATGTCCATGCGTATCAGCTACTTAACGTGCCAACGAAACGACTAATTTCAGTTTGGTTAAGTTCATATTTTCTTTTCAGATTTTAATGCGGGTAATGGCATACTTAAGAGTATTTTCTCGCTCTCTATAATTTCGCTATAATGACAGCTCACGCTTTGGTTCTTCTTTTTTTTTCTACGTTATGCAATCACATAGATTACAATGGTTATGAAATGTAGATGATTTATTTCAAGTGACGTGTCGTTTGTCGCTTCATCCGGTGGAAGCCCTAGCTAAATTTCACGCATTTGGCACATGCTTGTAAGCAGCGCTGTTTGCGCCACCTTTTCTGACGGCCAGAAGGCGCGTGATTCGGCCAGCCACTTTCGGCTGAGCAAAGTTAAGGCTTTAACGCGCCAAGCAGCGCTATGCGATCGACGGAACGCTGCAAAGTGCACTGCTGGCAAGATGTTTCGGCTAGAGCATCCAACCATATCAATGACTTCATGGGTCAGTATGCTGTAACGTGCGACTTTCAATTCGGCATTTTAAACGCTTAATTTAAGCTACTACGTCAACACAGGGGAAACATTCGGTGCGCGCAAGAAGGGTGAAATATTTACGCTGAACGACATGTACAGATAAGATAGTATACCAAAAAGCCGTCGTGGAGTTCTGCTCATCTTAACCGACGTTAGCAAACTTCTACAGAAGCTCGCGCTTTCTTTCTTTGATCTTATATGGAAGAGAAAACGTCTAATTCCAAACGCCCACCAGAAACACAGTATCTAGGCGAATGAGGTCATGGACTACTCATTTTATAAATCCATTTAGGGGTATCTGTATGAAACGGGCCTACATGCTTATATTTAATTTTATTTTGAAGTTATGCCGCGTGGCAACCCGAGTAAAAAAAAAAAGACCGAATGAGCCCACAATACGATATCCTGTCTTTCGCAGGCGTACCCTTCCTCTACAAGAACTGTAACGTGCGCGCCTGTACGAATATCAAAGTACATTCGGTGCCTCCATGCTGCGGATCACGTGCGGTCACCTTCAAAGAAAGATGGAGGACAGCGTCATGCAAAGACGCCCCAAGAGAAACAGCAATATTATTTGCGCAAAATTGTGCTATACAAGCGCTGCAGCACCGTTCAAGACCGCGCGTCACCGCGTGAGCGTCCAGCGGAATAACGCGGCGAAAGGTCAGCTGCGACGCCGGCCACCGCGGTGCCGTCCCGCTGTCTCGCCTGGAAGCGCGTCCTCTACCACAATTTTTTTTTTCACTTTCGTACAGCGCTAACTTGCGTTAACGCTCGCCGCCTTTCCTTACCCATTGTAACTCGCCAAGGATCGGCTCTTCCAAGCCCTCGCTGTTGCTTTTAGGGGCGAAGCTCCTTATAGCGGCACCCGTTCCGTCCCCGTCGTAGTAGTAGTAGTAGTGTGTAACCAGTCTGAGAAAAATGAGAAAAAAATTCCGAAGTTGTGTCCGTAGCGCGGAATCGAACCAGGGACCCCTCGCTTCCGAGCGCGCGGCGTTAGCCCACTACGCCACGAAGCAGACATGGACAAACGCACCACGATGGCTATAAATACCCAACCATAGCCTCCTCTATTATAGAGGAGGCTATGACCCAACATTAACGAAAGGCCGCGTTTCTAGCGCGTTTCTAACGCGTTTGTGCTAGCGCGTTACGGCCCGTGTAAGAAGCTGGTGTAAGACGCTGTGGCCTCTCCGCCTTACCTTCAACGGGTTTCGAACGCGCTGCCCAAAGCGGTGGCAAGTCAAGTTCAAGTCGAGGAGCGTTTATGAATACGGGGGGTATACTCTCTCAGCAGTCATGTGATGGCGTCGGCAAACGCGGTGCACATTCCGGCATGTGTAAATGGCTGCGTAAGACGCTGTGGCCGCTCCCCCTTATTAGAGAGTACTGCACGTTTGTAACGCGTTTGTGCTAGCGTCCCCTTAAGCGGGAGATCCGATGATTCCCTCCGGAGCTTCGCCCACTCATCATCATTCACCTCGTGGATCTGCTGTCATTTTTTATTGACTTTCTTCTTGCACTCGAGTGACCTCATCTACTTCTTTCCTTCCCATGAACCCTTTCTTCGATCACGAAACAACTATAGTGCTGCAACGGGGCAAAGCGCACTAAAGGCTGGACCAATGTGTAAAAGAATAGTTTAGGTGAGAGGATGCCGCCGCTCCCCGCTTCGCAGCAAAGCTCTGCTTCTCAAGGGCCCCAACAGAGGGCGCTACCAACTTATGCGCGGTGGCGCGATCACGGTGTGAGCCCAGTGAATAAGAAGCCTCGCAACGGCATCCAATGCGGCAGTGACAAAGCAAATTATTCAGTAAAATACGTACTTTGACCTTACCACCTTTATGTTGTGCCTTATAAACGCGCATGATTTATCAAGCACGTAGCGTTCGGATTTATGTGCAGCGAAGGCGAAACAGCGCGTTTGGGGCGATCTCCCGGGAGGTGTGTACGGCTAATGTGCGCGCATGTGTCAGGTAGTTTCCCTGATACTGGCTATCGTATGCATAAACGTGTGCAATGTTTTTCACTTTCCCCGATCGCCCCTTGTAGGCGGTCAAGCGTAGCTACAATTAAAACACCGAGTTTATTTTCAACCGCTCAGGACTGGCCTCTCATGGCGATAACGTGGCGCGCTGGCGACAAGCGCGAAAGAAAATTAAGGAATTAAGTGAATTCTTATGGAACAGTTGCAACATCCTGGTCCAGAAAACGGCTAATTAACTTTTATAACACTTGCAACCTTATTCGGCTGTGAACGTACGTGTCTTTGACAACTACAAATTCTATTCTGTGTGCCATGTACACTTTTGTATTCTGACTTACATTTCATAGTCTTGTTGAAGAGAAATATGCATACATGTGTGTGGATGATAATTAGGCCCTGACCTCCTAAATGTAATTTATTTGTGATACAGAAAAATTACACTGGTAAGAGTGACAGCGTACATCACACCACACACACAAACAAACAAAAGAAAGGTTACAGTCACATAGCAGAGCCTCCTTACAAACTGTACAGTATGTTTGAGTGTCAAGCTTTCGCGGCACAAATCCAGTAACATAATACACGATGCAGTCAACAACTGCAGCATTCGAATAGTCATGCTCAAACACGTCATCGCATTCCCAGGTTTTCTCACTGATAAGGACATCCAGCTTCTGCTTAAGGTCATGCATTTTATCGGTATGCTGAATAGCTGCAGATTTAAACACCTCTCTGAAGTCCTTGAGGGCGAGAAAAGCAGATTGCTCTTTCTCAGAAGTAACACAGTTGTGAGGGATCACCCGTCTCCATGTGTCAAGCCTGGCTTGGCCGTGCGGCGGCGTAAAACGTTATAACTTCTCTTTACACGACTTATAACCCGTGTTGCAGTACGGTACAAAGCACTTTCCCATCGCGAAGCACACCAGTAGATGGAACAACGAAGAACCTCGACTCGCAAACTCATAGAATAAAGGCAAACACGTGTGTGCGATCGGAAAAGCAGGCGCAGCGACAGGGCGGGCTCGAATGGAGCGGGCGCTAGTCGCGCGCGCCACCTCTCGAGCAGTGTCCTAACCAGAACTTCATTCGTCTCTCTCCATGAATCACCGCCTCCGCGCCGTTCCGTCACCTAACCTATTCTTACACCGTGGGCTGGACTGGTGCTGGCAAAATAACGACTAAAGCGCCGCCGTGTCTCCCTCCGGCGGATTTCTACAGAAAAAAAAATCACAGCATATCCACGAGGTGAATGATGATGTTGTGGCGAAGCTCCGGAGGGATCATCGGTAAACCGTGAATACTCCGAGTAATTAATTCGCCCAGTATATGATCAAGTAAACACGTGAGAAACAGTGTGTGTATATATACAATAAGTTTTATTTTCTTAGACGCTTCTTCTTAGATGCTTGGTTAGCGGAGTCCCTTCATTACGACGGCTTTGTGGTCCGTGAAATGAAGGGATAACGGTTGGATAACGCCGCTTCTTCGCGTTCGCGAACGCCCGAGTCTTCGCGCCGCAGCCGTGCCGCTTATGCCTCTCGTTCTCGCACTACGGGGTATTCGCGCCGCCGCCGCGCTGCCTGTCGTGAAGCCGTTACACCATCTTCCCGTAGGGGAACCCTGAGTAGTATACGAAGCAGCCATGGGGTCGACTTGAGGTAGTTTTATCAGCTGTATAAACTTGGTCATGCAGCAGCACCAGCAACGCGCAGAACTGTTGTCGATGCCGTCGGCGTTTTGCCCGCGTTCGCACCGAACGCGCGCAAAGTGGAACCGGAAGCGGAACCGGAACGCCATCTAGTGAACACTTCATAAAACTACAGGTGGCTACATACTACATCGGAGGAAGGACAGACCCACGCCCTAAGGAGCTTCGCCCCTAAAAAAGCAGCATATCCGTGCGCTCTAACCGACCGAGTTTCACTGGGGGAGCCTTGTGGTGGTTACGTAGTTGCGGCGACAAGTGCTTCACTAGTTCCGCACACACTGTCACACAGAACGCTACAGGAGCCAGCCATTTTCTATGCCGGTAGTGGGTTTGGAAGCTTTGCTCGCGCTTGTAGATAGTTCCGGATTTTCTGGGGCCATCGCTAACAAGTTTGGCTTCGACGCTTAGGACGTTGCATCCTACGGTCACTTCTCAGAGGTGAGTGGTGAACGTTTCTACTATTTCTAAACTAGCGACAACGCGGAGAACAAATTGGAATCTCTTGCATGCTTTCCGCCGTTCTCCTCGCTGGCTTTGCGCTCGCTCTTTGTTGTATGGCTTGAAATTTTCTGCGACCGCCGCGGGATAAAGAGAGTTTCGGCGCGCAGCAGCGGGCCGCATGAATACACGCAGCATCTGTAATGAGCATAATTTCTGTGTCATTTAGCTCTTTTATGTGGCAGATTCTTCCGAGAAATCTCGGAACTTTACTTGATCTGACGCTCGTGACGGGGGGAACACTGCGGCAAGGTTCTGACTGTTGTAAAACTCGCGGGGCGCCTTTTTCGTTGTTGGGTGTACGTCGGATAGACTTTCTCGTGGCTGCGGCGCTCATGCGGATTCAGTCACGCTGGATTATACCTTTCTCGCGCCTTACGGCGCTCGTAACTTCAAAATCAGCTAGGCGTGCGTAGCTCTAAGCTCGCTTCACTGAGAGGTCTTTGTAAAACACTGCCTTGTACGCAAGTTTGAATGAATGACATCGTTCGCTTTCATGGATGACCTGCGTAAGAGAGCCAGTATAATTCACGATGACCTTTCAAATGTCTTTCTTGCATTCCTGGCTGACCTCCGGCACCTTTCTAGTGTACAGCGGACGAGTACGGAGCACGCACAGCCACCCTATGGGTTTCTATTTTGTAATATCTGTGAAAAAGCTAGTTGTCGGTGTGGTGGTTTGATGCGTTGTTTGGCGTCTTTGTTTTGTGCGGTGACGTATGGTATAACTGCTGGTCCATTCTCATCAAAGTGCCCTCGCACTAATTTATCTGAGGAAAATAATCGAAAGTTAATCAATTTAGCGCGCCATTTCCGAAACATTCGGATTATATTGAGCGTTCTTATGTAAACATGTTATGGTCCAGCAGTGTTAACGTAATGACCAACTTAATTTGATGGTGCCGACAAGACATTTCAATTTTTCCCGCCATGGACTCCGAAATGGACAATGCGATCGTTATCGGACGCCACGATAGTGTGCCTGTTCGATTATCTGTCTCTGACATTCCCGGACTGTCCGAGAAGCTGCACACGCAACACTCATTGGTTAAAAGCACTGCTACGGGCAGTCCGTGGCGGTCAGGGACGGATAATCGAAGAGACCCAGTGGCACAGCACGCGATCTCGCATTAGGGAGAATAGATGCTGCCTCCAAGTGTGTCTACCCACATGTCGAGCTATTCACACACAGTATTTATTTGTCGGAGAAATGGGGTGGCTCAGGTCACATGTTCTGCTTCTGAAGTTAGCGATAGCATCACATCAAGAAATTTACATGAAAATATGGGGTACTTCGTCCACATTTCAATATTTCGAAGTTTTTCAAATAGTTTGTGCTTTCGTGTCATTCACGCTGTGCTCTATAGTGGTATAGAATCGGCGGTGAAAGTAGTTATAAAAAATTCTTTATGAGCACTTGCAGCATTTTTTTCACCTGAAACATTAAGAAAGTAAGCCTGGTTGTATACAGAGAGCATGCAGGTAAATTTCCAATAATTCTGCTCCGTGTAATTGCTTACAGGCAATTTGAGAAATACTTCTGCATTTTTGGTATTCTAATCTCGTCTTACTCCAAGCCATTCTTGAATGGCTGCGAAAAATAAAAGGCTTAGTGAAATGTTCAGGATGGTAGTCTATTTCAATAAATTAAATAATTTTATGCATGAAAACAAGATAAGTTGGTTGCCAATAATTTTCTAACGAATCAACCTTATTTACATAAATTTATCAGGTTTTTCTTGTTTTTATAGAACTAATGCAAGCTGATTTGCAGTGCAGGTTCCCCGCGTGTTTGCACGCCATCGCCTGCTTGACATTGTAAGAAGACATTACAGGTGTCCTAAGAGGACGCTGCACAGATTGTGAATGTGGAGGATTTCGGCGCACAGCTGAAATAATCAGCTATGATAAACTACCACCTGGGTGGTGCATCCTCTGCGGCCACTCTCCAGCTGCGCATGCAGCCTTAGCCCCCTTCAGTCAGAGCGCTAATGAGAGTAAGAATGGCTGTCACTTGTTCGCACATATTTAGCAAAGTAGCAAGTTTATTTGGCCTTTTCTTTTCCTATGGTTCACTTGGTGGTAAAACTGTGCAGTGTGGCCTGGTTTCATCAAAATTTAAATAGTAGCATGAAAAGAATACGCATTCTGACCCTAATGCAAAAAAAAAATCAAAAGTGAATTCTGCATGTCTTGTACACTGCATTCAACTTCAACCGCATGTACAACTTGCATGAATTTTGAATATTCCGTTTAATGTGACTTTATTTAATTTCTACCCAGTTCAATGCCTTCTTGTGCATTGTATTTCTGCATGTGTGCCTTGTTTTTTTAATTCTTGATAGCCAAGGTGCGTACCTCACTTAGAACTATATTATGCAACTGCTCTTTAGGGCGCAGATTAAATTAGGCTGACTGCTCTTAACATGATCAAACTGGATGTGCCATGCAATATCCATAATGTATTTTTAGTATGCACCAGCAATAAATATCAATACCATAGTAGATTTCCAACTTGTATGCACAGCGCAAAGAGACACCTCGGATGATTTGAAGTATGTAGCATCATTTAAAGCATTGCTGAGCTTGTATTAGGTGCATGTGCGATTTAATGAACATGTGTATCTACACACATATGAAATATTTTATTAGATTTCACCCGAATGTAGCTGGAAGGTCAGCAGAACTACAACAAAGGTAATCCAAAGTTTTTTTTGAACACTCCCTTACAAGCTTCTATCAATAAGCTCACTTTAAAAAACAAATTTTCATTACTGGAAGTAAACATGCTTTTGGCGTTAGTGATTTTACACCTAATTGATCAAACGCTTTCTTTCTCTTTTTCTTGAATGTGCAGACTGTTGGCTACAGTTTCAAGAGTTGCCCATGCAAACAAGTCTTCCGGCGTCAACAGACTGTGGTGAAGGCTCCGCAGATGGCCAAGTGAACCGCATGACAACGCAGCACACGAGCAGTGCTTTGGCATGAGAACCAGCTGTTACTCCCATGAGCTCCACAGCTCAGGTAGCTTACCTGTGTAAACACCGCGACTTTTCGTGGTAATACTTCAGTCGTTTTGCTAAGCATGTCAAAGAATACCATCCTGGTATTAAGAAATACAGCCGTGCCATTTGTAAGGTAAGTTTTGCTGAACTTAGCCGCTACAAGACACACTATGATGAATGCTATGGACCTGCACAGGTATCAGAGGAAATTTATGGTCATACTGAATTAAGTGTGCTAGAATCTGGAGAAAGCTATGCAGAGAGCTTAAATATAGATCCTTCATTAGAACCGGATGTTCTCGCACTTAGTGATGAGGACAGGATGTCAATTTGTGCAGGCTGCTTGAGGGCAAACACAGATGTTCAAAAACAGTCGTGGATACTGTTGTGAAAGGTGTATCAAATTTGTTTTATGCGAAAGGCCTGCACTTTGATGTTTTTAATTTAAACAGTGACAAAGCACGAAAACGTTTGTATGAAGCGAATTGCATCTACGTCAAACCCAATGAGATTGTTCTTTCAAATGGTAGTCGGGCATACTATGTACCATTGAAGTCCCTCTTGCAAAATTTATTCCGACATCCTGAAGGAGCAGCTTACCTCCAGCGACGCTTTTCCTTTTCTGAAGATGGTTTTCTCAGAGATATTTGTGATGGCGTCAGGTTTAAGAGTCGTGCTGAGTTTAAGCAGGAGAATGCTTTAGGGGTCATGCTTTACTGTGATGACGTAGAAATTGCTAACCCTTTGGGAATGAAGAGGGGGACATGTGGAAAGCTTACACTGTTTTATGTTACATTTGCAAACTTTCCAGTTTCCAAAAGGTCGCAGCTGAATTCTATCTTCCTTCTTGCTGTTGCAAACTCAAGAGACCTGAAGACATCAGCCACTAAAACTGAACTACTTCAGGATTTTGTCGAAGCCATGAATGAGCTGGCAGGCAGAGGAATTTCGGTCCAAGTGAAGGAAGGAGAGATACGGGCAAAAGGGGGCCTGGTAGCATTTCTGGGTGACAGTCTCGTAAGCAGTGCTATAGCCGGCTTTAAAGAATCTTTTTCACCAAATGTGCGGTATGCATGCCGACGCTGTAAGGCACGCACTTGTGATTTTCCGAATATATTTTTACACTCAGATTGTCCTTTGAGGACAGACAGGGAAATTGAAGCCAAGGTGCAGCAGTTGCTCAGCACAGAAAACAAGGCTGAGCGGAAAGAGGTGTCAGCTTCTTCAGGTATTAAAGGCCCATCTGTGTTTGGTCTAGTTACAGGGTTCTCTTTAACTCGAGACGTGCTCTTTGACCCTATGCATATTCTTCTAGAAGGAATAATACCCAAAGAAATTTCTTTGTTTATGCGTCACCAAATACACACCCTTCGTTCATTTAGTCGAAAACAACTAAATGATTCCTTAAAGGCATTCAAGTTTCACCATTCAATCAGTACCAGTGAGTACCCACGCATGTTCGATGCGTCATTACAGCTTGTGTCATCAGCAAGTGCAACAGCCATTCTTGTAGTGCACCTCCCGCTTATTTTGAACATTGTTTCTGTTAATGTCTTGGGGCCGACATACGAATGCTTGATTCTTATTTGTCAAATTATGCAGCTGATACTTTCTCCAGTTTTGAGCATTGATGCATTGGGTACGCTCGAGTCGCTGATTATCAACCACCAAAAATTGTTCCTCAGCTGTTATGGGGAGCAAGCTTTCACGCCAAAGCTACACATGTTGATTCACATGGTGGACCAGATCAAGGAGTATGGACCAGGCCACCATCATTGGACTATGAGATATGAGGGGAAAAATGCCCTGCCTAAGTCCAAAAAGCTCTTCAATTTCAAAAATATTCCGTTTTCGGGTAAGCGAATTTTTCCAGATTAATTTGTCCCATTCAATGTGGCATGCGAACGGAGAAGCAAAAATTTGCTTTCTTGATGGCACAAATGAAGACCAAAGCGGCATACCTTACCCTTTGTCGCCTGCCTTCGTTCAAGCAGGCTTACCAGTTTCTTCACTAGATTCTGTTGGCCAATCAGTGCAATCAGTAATGTGTGACAATGTTGTTATTAAGGTGAATGACATTATGATGACTCAGACTGTATCTGGTGATGCCGGCTTTTTGAAAATCACTGTTATTGTCCAGTTTTTGAAACAGGTATTTTTTGTATGCCATGTTATGGTCATGGAAGCTTTTGACACAAATTTGAACTGTTTTGTTTTGAGGGCGACAAACCATGAGTTAGTTGTGTCTAAAAAGAAATTCTTGCTGTCTTGGCCTCTCTATGTATACAAGCACGACAGTGTTTTTTATTGTTTGCCTCGGTATTATTCTTCCTTGCCGTAACTGTTGACCTGCCATTTTTTAGCCAGGATAACACTTTGTACTTAGCTGTCGTTTGGCTCTTCCATCACCTGCTGTAGCTTGCAAGTACCCATGATTTTGTTAAGTGCATTCATATAAGTTACTAGCATGAAATGTGTTTACGTTTCTAATCATTCTAGAAAATGTCGCACCACATTTTAGCTGTGATTATCTCGTTTAGTTTAAGTAACACATTTTTAGCCTAAATAAAATTTGAAATTTCAGCAGTGGCAAGCTTTTTCTATAGCATTCATTTAATAAGGGATATAGGAATGACTGCTCATGAAAGTATTTCTGTTGTCAAACGTCCCTTTTAACATTTTCTTAGGTGTTTTGTCTAAATGAAATAAAATTTATTACTATGAACTTTTATTTCTTTTAATACTTGGTGTCACTCATTGTGTACATTATTCCATCCATAGGAAGCCACCAAGCAGACTTGTCGGAAGTGGGATAAAAACTTTCTTCCCTCTTTCTCTGCATACTTAAACCCACTGCTCCATGGCCAAGAAATGCTTACTATGGCATGCCGCCGCATGACAGCACAGCTAAGAGATGAGGTCATTGAATTCCTTGAGTGAGTAAAATTTGCATGGTCATATCCTGTGGGGCATATTCATAATTAGGACTCTCCCTGAGCATTACGCAAATTCTCTTTCAGAAAGAACAACTTGATTAAAAGTTCTAACTCTGCTGTCAGAAGGTGGAACTACTGTGCCTTTGCAGAAGCTCTAAGTGACGCCTATCCACGAATGGTATGGGAAACAAAAGGAACTGCAGCAGTTCAGCAGCTTGGATGGGTGAGCTTGGTTAAATCATTCCTTATGGTTGGAATGAAAAAGCTTTGGTGGGCCATTTGATTGAAACATCTGCTTGATCACAAAAGCTTGCATGAAGCATAGGAGAGGATCAATTTAATGTTGCGGCGGCTGTATCTCGTTCACCATAAGTTGGCCATAGTTTTGCTACTTTTGCTACAGTGAGCACCAAGTATATTAAAAACCCCATTTCCGGCTTGTAACCATAGGAAATATACTTTGTTTTGTGGTATTTGTAGAAATCTGGCAGATTTGTGGCTTTTTTAGGTTCGTATTTATTACTTGTCCACTTGCAGAGGGAGTTTATGCATTCAGTCAGCAGCACAAGAAAGACAAGAAAATTGCGAATGAAATCCCTTTTGATGCTGACCTCAAACACTTCTGAACAATCAATTGATATCTCGTGCGATGAAGCACAGCGTGAGTTGAAGGTGAGGGTCGCAGTTTTTAGTCAGCCTTGCAGGCGATTTTTATTTGATGCGACAAAAGGCTTCCCATTTTATATTAACACTCAGCACTGCAGATATGTCACTGTTCCACACGTATATTTGCTTGTCTTGCATGTCATTAATTAAATAATGTGACCTAATGAACAGGCAGTTGTTACATAGCCCTTATCTAATATGGCTTATTGGTGCACAGGCGATTTCAGAAAATGTGACAGACCCAGAAAGAATTGATCTCTCCAGAATGAACATGTTGCTGCATGCAACCATTGAAGTACGGAAGAAAAATCCAGTCGAGGAACTCCCTGTATACTTTTTGAATGCAGCTGTGGTAAGCGTATTTACATTAACGAGTAACATTTTGCATGAATGCCTTCACATTTTTTCAATCTGTTTTGCCTGTTGAAGTGGCTATTGAACGAAAATTTTTACGTTGAATTCTTATTAGGCTTTCCAAAAACAGCACGCCGCACGCTTGTCTGCATTTTGTTTGCAATGCAGACAAGTATTTGCAGACAGGTTTGAGAGCAGACATTCTTAGTACATAGTACTTTTGCAAGCACAGTGCATAAAAACTACAAGGAAGGAAACAGCACCAGAACAGACTAAATCCTAATGATTCAGACTATTTTGCAGTAAGCAAGAAAGTAAGAAAATGAATTGAAAGGAACATGTTTTTGTAAAAATATAGATTGTGTTGGAAAAAAAAGGGGCGCCTGAGACATTTCATTACAAAGAATAAAAGCCTCATCATTACAAAAGCACTTTGAAAAGTTCAAATGTGCCCAAAACAAACCAACGTGATTCAAAAAACGTACTGAGTGTTTGTTTAGACTACTTTTAGAAAAAGGCTGTGGGCTTAGCGAATGTGGCATTTGAATGATTGCGTATACTGTCTTTTTAGCTTGGCATGGAGGCTGAAGTTAGGTTTGGGGCATCAGTGCACGCTATGGAAAGTGAGCTTCATAAAATCCGGGAAAAACTCAACATGGACAGCTTTGTTGATATTGACTGCTATCTGCGTCCTAAAAAAGCAGAATTTGCTTTAATATCTGTGGTGAGTACCTAGGAGGAGACATAAGCAACGTTAATTCATTGCATTCAGGTGCCTAATCCTTTCCGTAATTAAAGTTTCTAATCATTAAAACACATTAAAATGACTTTGACACATTAAAAGTACACATTAAAAGGACTTTGACACCGATAAGTTTCATACTGATATTAGCTTAAATATTTTAAAACACCTTAAGGTAAACAGCCCTTTGCAGTACATTAAGTGTTATGGCATATGCAGCCTGCAAGAAATGCAGTAAATTTGACATAAATAACGAATGCATAACAAGTAACCTCCTTAGTCCTACTTTTTTCGCACATTTTTTTGCATGACCCAATATATTTTATTATTTAAAGGGGTAAACGTTTAGAAAGGGCTCAAAACTGTGCTTGTTTATATTAATGTGAAAATGCTAAAAAACTTGCATGATAATGATGTACATAGAGGTGAACTAAATAAACTTTTCTTTAGGACCCACATGATGCCAGCAAGCTCCTTCCAGGGCCATGTGTTGTCATGGAACCGGGAGCCGAAAGAATCTTATGCAAGCAACAGACAGTTCATCTTGTGCCTGGATGTTCCGTTGAGCATGCATTAATCCTATGCTTGACTATATATTTCGTACTAGATGTCTCCTATCCACATGCATTCGGACAGACCTTAGGGTTGCTACAAAGCATACTGTTAAAGAGTGAAACATTTCCGGAGTGCTTCATGTCCCAAAAGCTGAAAGGTTTGTTGAAGCAGCTGAAAAGCTACCTGACAAAGACAAGGTAGAAGGCTAGCCAGGCTGCAAACTGAATATGTAGCTAGCTGACTGCTTCAGACAAGCTCTCTTAATGTTTTTTTATGTTGCTTGGGTGATATGAGCAGCCAGTGCATGCTGCTCATTTGTATTGGCAATTGACAAATCTGTATAAGTAAAAACTCATTGAACTGAATACTATATGCCAATACTTGATTTACTTCTTGTTTATTGTGGTTTTCCTGTTCATTCCAACTGTCTTGATGTTCTTGCTACACAGACTTCTGTATAGTTGTGTACTAATGTTTATTCTTTAAGCTGGCCTTGTATTATATAAATAGTTGTTTGCACATAACCATGCTGCAGAAAGTGTTCTGTGGAATAAAGTGTTCAAAAGTGTTTTCCATCCTTGTTTACTTATTCAGTACTGTCAGCCAGAATATCAGGCTTCGTTAGTACTGTACCTCTGTAAGTAGCATTTCATAAGGTTGAGTGCATTCAGAAATAGAATTCAGCCTTCAGATCATGCCCACGTAAAGCATTGGCGTCAGCTATCGCGATTGTAGTCTCACAGATTCTGTAGCACTGCAATTTCATTTAATATGACATGCATCTACAATAAATCTTAGGCATGACACCCGAATGCAAATGCTGCAGCCTTTACTGCGGCCATTCTCAAGACTTCACAAATTCTTTCATTCATTATATTGAGCACTCACTGATAGCATGGCTGTTTCCGTGCACATGCACCTAAAAATTTATGTTGCCATTTTTAGGCGCAATGAATAAATGGGTGACTTACTGATTGGTCATCTCATGCCACCAGCTTATGTAGACCACATTTGGCGTCATTCACATGTCTGGTATAACTAAACTGATATGACATTTAAATTAGACAAGTCAGCATTGACTACTATAAATTTGTTGTATAGCTGAACTGTCAACTTCAAGACAATTTTTATTATAATATAAAGGCATTGCTTTATAAAACAGTTGTTGCTTTACTGCAACGCTGCCCAGATATGTTTTCATGAAACAATTACAGGTAAAATTATAGAAAATGTGTGCGAAACGTTCCAAACAGTATGTGGAACAGTGCTATGCATATCACTAATGGAATTAGTGGAGCTATGATCCAGCTAATAAACAAGTGGAACGCTGCTGCGCATAGAACCCAATAAAAATAACCAAAACACTGTTCCATATATTTTATCTGGGGCGCAAGTTACACTTAAGTAAGCGGAACTTTTTTGCAAAAAAGTTCCGCTTACTAGCTGGAAATTATCTGGAACCAGATTAAGAGTGTAGCTGTCGGGCAATGCTTATAGAACCAGGTGCCGGCGGCCTGACGACGCGTGTCAGTGGTTGGTGGATATGCGGTGGTTACTCCATACGCTTCCGACGCAACTGAACAGCTCAATCATGCAAAATTTATTGGATCTGGTGCGGTGAAGGGTGCTTATCACCAAATGTCAAGGCATAAAGCGTGGCGATCGAGCAGCGCGGTACCTGCAGCGAACCGACGCGCCGCAGTGATCACAGATGCCAGCACGACTGATTCAGCCCAGGTGCTAGAATTTTATTTTTAGTATTTATTTATTTAGACATACTGTCAATCCCAATAGGGATTATAACAGGACTTAATTGTTATAAAGATATATTTGTTTACCTATTTTTTACGTTTGTTTACCTGGAATGGCTTTTCTTTCGAATGTCTGAATTTGGAACAAGCTTCGCTTACGGTGAACCTTAACGTAGATCGTGCGCGAAGTTTGTATTGAAGATATTGCGTATGGCAAGAATTGTTCGTGTGCGCTATCTCTGAAGCGAAATCAGCCAATAATATTGCAGCGTTAGGGCCATCTCTGCTCTTTCTCTTGTTTCCCTTACACCGTCTCACTGTGCTATGTTCATAATAGTAATGTCGAGTCTTAACAATTGTCGAATAAATACATATGCATATGACTGTAAACCACTACTGACCGTGAGTGAAAAGCGCTTAGTGGTCAGCGAAGCAGTCTCTGCACGCACGTAAGTATTTCACTTCATCGACTGTGCGAATTAATTTTTTTCGTTACTGTTATTCTTGCAAGCATGATGCTATTGTCCGCGTACCCATGCGAATACCGTTTTTTTTTTTACATTCCTACTTGCGCGGGCTCATTTAGCGCGTTTCTACGCCACGCACAGTTAGCGCATTATACGGTTCCCGAACTCTAACACTGGCGCTAGGCCGCACTGATGAGGTTGACACTTTCGTTTTTGCATTCGCTTGCTGCCCAAGCACATAGACAAAGCTCAAAGATGGGTGAGCTCGATGCAGCACCACACTGTTGAAGTTAATTACCTTTATGGGCAGGGCTGCGTAGGGTGCGTGTGAACGCAGAGACAATGTTTTGGTGGACACAGGGTCTGCATACATCTTCCGTAGGACACGATTTTTCCAGATCGAAGTGTACTTACCGACTAGTTCTCTCGCAGAGTGCTTCAGTTTGTCTTATACCGCTGTCACACGGCCACTTTTCATAGCGATCCAGACCTCGGAATGTTCGACCGCGATTGGCTCCCTTGCGCAGATTCAGCAAAGAAGCCACTCGCGACCAAGAAATTCGACCCACATCAGGCTCGATCACGATCAAAAGTGCGCCGTGTGACCTCCGTATTAGGCACTGGAATGAAGTCGTGTTTGAAAGAATAACAAATGTGGCCTCTGCACTACATACGAGAAGATATTGCATCGAAGAGCTGACAATTCTCGCAACCTGTTGGGAAATGTGCCGAAAAGAGTTTCCCAAAATGCGTTATTTTACTGATGTGTGCATTGGTTCACATTAAACTGAAATGCCAAGTCCTCAAGTGACGCAGGAAACCGGCGAAGCGTAAACATACCACATCGCGGCAGTGGTCTCGCGGAGTGCTGTGTTGTGGACACACTTAGTTCCCCAAATCGTATTCCGCTCGTTGTTTGTGCACCCATAATCTGCACAGTGCTGGCCTGTAGCCTTTTGATGAGTATATATGCCATTATTTACGAGCGTAAGTCATTCGGGACAAAAATAAACGGAAACATCGAAGGAAAGCTACCACTCCGCCATGCAAGCGCAAGGCTATAGCTCACAGTCCAGACCGAACAGGCAACACTGACACATACTCTCCACGCCAGACTGTCGGGAGCGCCCTCGTGAAAACTTCTATAGAGAAGGCCGAAGCGCTGCCTCTGGTGACGTGTGGGCGTCATCATATGGAGGCGGCCGTGCATGCGAACGCGGGCACGACGCCGATGGCGTCGACAACCGTTCTGCGCGCTGTTGTGAAGCAACGTTCGCCGAACTTTTTTAGGGGCGAAGCTCCTTATAGCGGCACCCGTTCCGTCCCCGTCGTCGTAGTAATAGTGTGTAACCTGTAGTGGGTAACCAGTCTGAGAAAAATGAGAAAAAAAATTCCGAAGTTGTGTCCGTAGCGCGGAATCGAACCAGGGACCCCTCGCTTCCGAGCGCGCGGCGTTAGCCCACTACGCCACGAAGCGGACATGGACACACGCACCACGATGGCAATAAATACTCAACATTAACGAAAGGCAGCGTTTATAGCGCGTTTCTAACGCGTTTGTGCTAGCGCGTTACGGCCCGTGTAAGAAGCTGGTGTAAGACGCTGTGGCCTCTCCGTCTTACCTTCAACGCGTTTCGAACGCGCTGCCCAAAGCGGTGGCAAGTCAAGTTCAAGTCGAGGAGCGTTTATGAATACGGGGGGTATACTCTCTAAGCAGTGATGTGATGGCGTCGGCAAACGCGGTGCACGTTCCGGCATGTGTAAATGGCTGCGTAAGACGCTGTGGCCGCTCCCCCTTACTAGAGAGTACTGCACGTTTCTAACACGTTTGTGCTAGCGTCCCCTTAAGCGGGAGATCCGATGATTCCCTCCGGAGCTTCGCCCACTCATCATCATTCACCCCGTGGATATGCTGTGATTTTTATTTGGTCAGTCTTTGGATGTTTCTAGTTTTGTCAGGATGCCGTAGGCATCGCTCCGTAGGGCTCCGTGTGGTTGTGCTACTTTTTGTCTGTTGCTGGATTGCCTGTGCCTAACGTGACTTCAACTGCCGATGACGGGTAGCTGCAACGATGGCATTGTGACAGCACGATGCCCAATAAGTGTTGTGTACCCCGCTGCCGCGGAAACTACACGGCAAAGCGCAAGACCCACGTGTTCAGGTTCCCGCGAGATAAGGAACTTCCCAAGAAATGGATTTCTGCAATACCACGACAAGAATTCTGCCCTACGGGGAACTCGAGGGTGAGTAATCGCCATATTCCTGATTACTATTTCATTTTGTGGAATAATGAGTGAAAATCTATTTCGTTGCCGTGCTAACTGAAATAGACGTATTTCTGTGAGCGTGGAGCAGGCTTTCTTTGCAAGTCTCCGCAAAATCGCATCCTGGTGTGATCGTGCTTGGCATGGGGTCTTTGTTCCGCGACGGCTCCACTTTAAAAACAGCGCTTATCTCGTAATTACGGTTCGTAGACAGATTTTGTCTTTAATCACATTGATTGTGATAGGTATTGCAGCTTTATTCATTAAGCAACGTACTGATATCCTTCCTTTGTGCACAGAGGAAGGGTCTGCATTTTTATATGGCGTGAATAACGAACATTTTAGGTTCATTTATCTTTATGTTTTATAACTATATCGTTGTATTTTATTTAGCTTATGGCGCCAAACCAACTTATTGCCTGCGATGAGGAAAGAATTAAGAAAAGTATGGTTTTAAGAAATACTCCACTTGATGAATTCGAGTTAACGGTGTATTAGAGAGAGGGAATTTACTCATGCGTGGTGATATTTTTCCTCAGGTATGCGAACCACATTTCTCCCCAGAGGACATCCTGAGGGAAACGTCATACTTCTATGATGCCTCAGGGAAAACAGTCACGGCTCATTTGCCCTATCCTTGCCTTCGAAAAAACGCAGTGCAATCGATATTTCCAGACTGTCCGTCGCATTTGTCGACTGAGAGCACCATACGGGACAGTCCTGATACCAAGCGGATCCGTCTAGACGCTTTAGCTATGCAAAGAGCTCTTGCGTAATCCGCCGAGGCATTTCGTCAAGAGGTAGAAGCTGATAAAATTGCGCGAACTGAGGACATAGTTGCTCACATGAGACTTCAGAAATCCACCTTCTGGCACACTATTCCGAGCAATGAGATGATAATTCTCCTGCACATCGTTGAAGACGAGGCTCCATGGATTAAGTATTATGTGACCATCAAAGCGGACTTGATCGTTTCGTTTCGCTTCATGAAGTGCTTGACCACGAAGCTTGGGTGTATCTTACGCGTTACCCCTACGGCAAAGAGCAAGAGTGAAGTAGACGAATTTCTTGGTGGCGTCAAAAAATGGGACAGCCAGCTTGAATCAACTACTGAGAAATCTAAAGAAATCCTCAAAGCCATTTCTTTCCTGCTCGATAAGCTGAGCGACACAACAACAGAGGAAAGAGTTTGGACCCTCCAATTCATTCGTGAGCAGCTGAAGTTGCTGCCAATGAACAAGGTTCGGAGGCGTTATTTAGCTGAATTTATGGCCTTTTCTTCACAATTTCGCCTCATGCCTACAAGTACGTGCACAGCTACGGGAATGTCATCCTGCCACACCCCATGACGATTCATGCTCATCATAGGGCGTAAACCCTCAGCTGGAGCGTGAAAATTCGGCGTTCCTGAAATGCATGGCTAGAAGCATTTCCGACTTGGATGACTAACAGCGCACTGTTACACTGATGGTGGATGAAATCCACATTAAAGCCTTTTTTGATTACAAAGGTGGGGGTATCACTGGCGTGGCCCACAATTCAACTGAAGCTGCTAACAGTGCACTTGTCTTTATGGTGCAGAGCCTAATGTGCAAGTTCAAAAAAGTGGCCCACATAGTGCCCGTCCGTGGCGCCAACGCGAACTTCTTGCACGAGTTGCTGAAGGACGTCATATGTGGGCTGGAGAAGATCGGCTACAAAGTAATATGTGTCGTACCCGATAACAACAAACTTAACGGAAAGGCTATGGAAAAGTTCTACAACTCTGTGCCTTGCCTAGGCGACAATCACCCAACTTTTCTTTACCCGCATCCATGTTCGGCTGAGATGCCATTGTTCTCCATTATAGACACTGTGCATTTGCTGAAATGCATTGGGAACAACTGGCTCCGCCAAGGCAATGACCAACAATGCTTCTCGTTCCCGGATTTCCACGAAGGAATGACTCAACAAAGGTGCATGCTCTTGGCGTCTTTCGACACCATGAGGGAAGTGTGCGACATTGAGCTCGGCCAGCTGCTTAGGCATACGTATACATTGTCCCAAAAATGTCTTTTCCCATAAGACCTCGAGAAACAGAGCGTAATACTTGCGTTGCAAGTATTTAACGACTCCGTGCCCCCCGCCCTTCGAGTCATTGCAGCTAAATAAGCGTTGAATCAGGTTGAAGGGTCCGCCAGTTTCATAGAAATAGTTGTTAAATGGTGGAAAATTGTCAATGTGAGGACTCTGTGCAAAGGCACAAGACTGAACGATCAGTTTCTAGAGTCAGTGTTTTCCACGGACGATCCCAAGATAGTTTTTCTTTACAACTTTCTGGACTGGCTGGACGAATGGAAGGAAAAGACCAAAGATTATGACAGTGGTAAGCTTGCCAAAGAAATTCATGGCGCTCTTCATCAGACGACCTATGGCCTCATTGATCTTGCCAGGTACTGTCTTGATGAGCTCAAGCTGGCTTACGTGCTCCTTAGAAAAATTAAAACTGATGGCCTTGAGCATCGTTTTGGGAAGTACAGGCAGCTTTCTGGAGCTCAATATCACGTATCCATTCGGCAAGCTTATGAATGTGCGAATAAGTTGCGCCTTCAGCACCCTTTGCCGCTGGTGGGCAGAAAACCTAGAGGCTGTGTTGACGAGGACCAGCAGTGGGATGGCCTTGAAGAAGGTGAAATGTCGCGGCCTAACTGCAATGTGGTAGTTTCTTAGCAGACGCTTACCAATATGATGGACATCACTCCCGTTTTTGTATATGTCGCGGAATATGCCGTTTACACCACGCTTAAGACGCTCAAGTGTGAGAGTGGCCGAGCAGCCTTGACTGACAGCAAGGAAATAACAGTCAGCGTGGAGGAGAAGCACTACGACCTTATTAGACAGATAGATCGAGGAGGTCTAGTGCGACCAGCCATCTTTGTGGTAAATTCGGTTGCTCATAACTACGTAGTTGATGATGATTAATGGGGTTTTATGACGCAAAGGCCAGGGAAGGTCATAGAGCGCCAGAACTACGCTGTCGTTGAGCAGCTTTCATAGAAGAGCGAATTCCTCAGCATGCCAGGCCAGCGCAAGGTAGTGACAGTGCTCACGATAGAGCTCCTCATGAAGGAAGAGAGACAAGATTTCGATGCCTGTGACAGCGGACACACGAATGAACTGGTGCTGAAGCATGTGCTATGGTGCAGCACCAACATACTACTGAAATTTTTTGCTGTAGGATGAACGATGACATTGCTGGCGCCACCTCGAAATCAAAACAGAGAAAATTGAAAACACTAAACAGCAAGTACCTGGTCCGACCTTACAAACGAATAAAATTTCATGTTCAGATTGCTCTACATCTGTATATTGCATACCTTCTTTAACTGCTGTGGGCAGCATGTAAGCATCGGCGATCAAGTAAAATAAAAGTAGACAAGCTTCCTATCAGGCAGATCAAACTTAATAAGCACTGTTAATTTAGAGAGGCGCTTGGTGACAAGACAAGAAAACACAAAACGTAGGCGCACTCCCGTCTGGTCACCTAGCGCCTCTCGGCCACAACGTGCCAACAGGCTCAGTCTTCAACCCTTCAGCTTATTAAGCAGTACATGTCTTAGAAGTCGATAACATGCTTGTATTTCGTGCGTAACTGTACTCGTCGACAACTTTCTCTGGCAATGAAGGGAAAGCTACGAAGGCAAAGCGGGCACAAGTGAGAGCACTTCTGAAAAGTCGCGCGTTTTAATCCACGTTGGCTTAGGCTGGGGAAGAGAAAACATAAACTGCTTATTAGCAACAGTTAAATAAGGCAGAACACACCACTTAGTGGAAACGTTCACTTATTTTGCGGCTTTTCCCTTCTGCATCTGGGCAAACGCGAAACCGTCGCGCGTGGAAGCTGCGTCGATTCAGCGTCTGTTCCGAGCAACCAAAAGCACTGTCAAACGCTACCGGACCAATTGGCGTGGTAACACTTGATCATGCCCGTAGCTTTCCCTTCATTGCCACAGAAAGTTGTCAGCCAGTATGGGTACAAATTTGTGCGCGCTGTCGTCTTCTGGGCGCATTCCGCCGACACACACCCGCCTCCACATCGTGACGTCACGGAGCGAGCGCTGCGGCCTTCTGTAGTCTAGGTTCAGTGTACTAGTTCACTGTAGTCTAGGGGGTGTTTCCCAGACTGTACATGTGTGTACCCCCTCTCCCACTGCAGCGCATGTCCGCAGCCCTGCCGGCCTCTGCCACCTGTGCCGCGGACTCTCTCTGGGTTCTCGCCCGCCTCTCCTCTAACAGTGTCGACAACGGCGTTTAGCCGTTCCGTCACGTAGCTAGCGTTATGACAGAAGTTGTGTGCAGTCACACAAACAACGCGCACAACTGAGCGCACCGAACGCGCTCGGCATTGGTGACGTGATTATGAAGAACGTACCAACCTTTGCTGTGCACCCTATGGCGGTGTACCGTAGCGACCATAAGGCCCTGTGGTCATTAAATAAATGAAAACTACCGGATCATACATAAATAGCATTCTTTAATAATTCAAATAACCAATTACACCATCACATCTTAATAGTCATAATTGGACATACATAATTCCCACCATAGTACAGCTTCGCTGGTCTTCCATCTCCACCCCATTGGAAGGGCTGACAATTTTTTTCATTATTCTCACACTAGAATGTGAGCACTCTTTTTGCCTCTGTGCACATATATTAAAACAGAGATGTATATGTCTCACTGAGTCGCCCGTGAGCGCCGTAAACGCACTGCCGGAAAGCCAACTTACACAATGGAAATATCTGCGCATCTGCGCGCACAAAAGAACAACGGCGCACGACATACGTGTCATAGAACTCTACAGTTTTCCTTCGCAATTGTACCGATAAGAACAGTGGGAACTGCAACGTCACGTTACCCAGACGAACTGTATATATCTGCATTGCATTACGCGCGTCACGCAATGCATTCACGGCGGCCACCATGGGTAGGCCTCGGGTGCAGCGCACAGTAGAAGAGGCTGCCGTGCGCGAACGTGAGCGCGAGCATGATAGTGCCCATAAAGGTGATCCCGTGTATCGGCAACGGCAGAGCCTCTGGCCATCTGCACAGCCAGCCGCCCGCGAAAGTGTGAGTGTGTGCATACAATGAACGGCTCCATGATCTAAAATAGAGGCTATGGAACTTAACGAAATGTGTCTTAATTAATTTTCAACATTCAAAAAATACAATTCTAAACAAGCAATCAAATCACATATGCTTCGAATCGGGTCGCTCAGCATTTCTTGGATTCGTTGCGTGGTCGTTGCCTTTGGACTTTGATTCAGTGTGCATGGTAAAATATTTCTACCATCTTTCTTTAAGAAAGGGGCTTTGATTTGTGTTGTGCACATCTGGATAAAATTTCTGCATAGAGAGAGCGCTCGCGTGGTCCGTTACTTTCTTTGTCCTTCTTCTTAAGCGGCTTCTTCTTCATTACCAAGAATCCGTATTTGTTGCAAAGGTAATAGTTTCGATTGCGAACTGAACTACTTCATAAAAGCGCGTATTTGCGTCCTTCCATTTTAAACACAGCATTATTTAGGCTTCGGTGGTGACGCTCCATTGTGCGAAAAATCTGATAAAATTGGTTTTTTTGTCGTTGTAGCGTATTTAACAAGCTTTCGATGCCTGCGCATCAGCCGGCAGCAATAATGATCGTTGCATTTAGTATGAGCGCCGTCCAGGGCGACAGTTTCAATGAAACTGTGCTCAATTATTATTAATAATACATTCCCTGGAATTCCCATGTCCACAAAGCCTCCCAGAAAAGGAATCATTGTCCGATCGTAGTCAGTTTATTCATTAACGTTTGTCGTGATCAAGGTTTGTCGTAAAATGACATTACCTTTGATATGGCCATGTTTCTTATGTGATACTTTGATCTTTTTTATTCTTAACTACGTGCAGCGATATTGCAAATCCTGGGCTGTTCTACTGAGAATAAAGGGCATTTCACCCTTTCTATAGACATGCATTAGACAACATGTTAATGTTTGACAAACCAAAGATCTAATGTAGTGATTGTTTATTACATGGTGTATCACATTAGTGGGTGGCATCGGCAATGGAGCGTCAGAAACATTTCCACGAATGCATATTTCTTGTGCATGGGTTTGACTGTTAGCGTGTTTTAACTAGTTTTTTTTCCTAGTTTGAATATTTCCTACTTTCAAACCAGCCCCATGTACATGTAACTTCCAATACCGTGCCTTGTGGTTGTGTTCTGACCACCTTCTCTCTTTTCAGGGCATAAAACGGCACTGGAAGCAGTGTATGTCACCGAGTTTATGGTGGTAACAAATTGTTCTCCGCCGTTCCAGTCCTTCCCAGTTTTTAAGGGAAACGGAACTCTTACCGAGAAGATATGGCACAACTTTACTGAATATGTATTTCGAAAATGCAAGCAAGACATGCGAAATAGGATGAAGTGGTTGTATCACAAAAGGTTTCAAGCAGCAGCGCGTGCCATGGGAGCTGTTTCAGTGCATCTACTGTGGCCCTGAATGTCAGTGATGTTTCGTATTAAAAGAAAAAAAAAACGACATTAAGTGGTCACACATATAGTCAATAGCAAAGCAACGATGAAATGGTGGCAATATCAGTAACCGCGACCACAGACCAGGCGATCGAACTCACGCAAAGAAGTCTATTACAGCGAAGCTGTATACCTCTTCCAGCCAAAGAAATTTTCGTGCCGGCGTAAGCAAAAAACACCAGTCTAAAAATTGAATACAAACAGCATAGCTCCTTTGAAATTGGGTATACAGCATACAGCTCAGCACTCGTTTTCAAAAGAAAAAAATGATGTGGTTTAGCTTTGGTCAACCCTGGTTGATAGCGAAAGCTTCACTGCCCTGGCAAGCCCATTGTCCAGCTGTGGCCGAGGTGTGGTTTCGCAATGATACAGATACATTTTGGCAATGAATGCAGTGTTTATTCATCATTCTTATACCCATGAAGACACTGCGGTGATCAGTAAAGTAGTGAGACTTGGTTGCAACTCGTAGCCGGGCCCAACTCTGCTCGGGCAACGGCGGCAATGTCTCCTTTCAGGGATCCGTAAAGGCCTAAATATAGTCCGCCTTAGCGTGAACGCGCGCACACGTTATTTCACATTGGCGAGAACAACAGCGGCTATAGTTCGACCGATGGTTCGACGTACGGGCGCCACCAACGTAATCGGACGGGCGGCCAATTCGCTCCGACGCGCCCAGCGTCTACGTAACCCGACGCGCGGCCAATGCGCTTCGACGCGCCCGGCGTCTCATGACGCTCGCCCGTGTAGCGATGGACTATAAACGTGCCTTAATGCTCTCTTGGGGTTTGACCTCTAGCTTTCAAGGTGAAAACTGTTGAGTCGCCGACGTAATGAAGCTATCGTTTCAAAACCACAAAACAAGCATCAAATCCGGTAAAGATTAGGTTTGCAGCTGCTTCGAAAGTGGTTGACGCTATTCAAAACCCTCGTGAAACCAGTGTCTATAGTTTCACTCTTTCTAGACCCACGTGTGTGAATTCTAGTGACATCACAATGGGCAATCGTGGGTGTCGTTTACAGCTTCGCTGTCCAACCATCTCCACAGCGTGGATTGGAGGCAAGCGGCAGGTGACGTTGCATTTCATTCAAAGACCATTTTCTGCGCAAGGGCATATAGTTTGTTCTTTGGTGAAAGTGTAACCATCAAAAATAGTTTCGCATTGCATGCGAAGCTGTTTCATGCATCACCGAAAAATCAGTGATTACGTTATGGTTTTTCTACAGCTTCTTATTGGAGCGTATTATCATTAACACGACAATCTGACACTGTCGAGAAGAAACGGATCATTTTGCAATAATCAACAAGACATTTCTTAAATGCTAGAACATTTCTTTGCCGACCCCTATATATCCACTGTGGCGTGGCAATATACCTGTGGCGTGGCAACAGAAAACGAATTTAGAAGCAAAGCGCTCAGTTCCCTACGAGGAATCGAACCTACCTCCAGCAGCGGGGCCCACTCCTGCAGGAGTTCCGCCGCCTGGGCCTCCCCTCTGGCAAGGAGGAAGATCTCCTCTTCCCCGGCCGACACCACCTTTCTGCACTTCGAGGCGTCGTGGAGTTCCTTGACTCGTCAGGGCTCTCCGCACGCCTCTAAGGACATTTCTACAAGCGGGAAGGCCTCACGGCCTCCCACCCACCCCGGGCCTGACCGGCCTGGCACAACACCCCTGCAGACTCTGCAGCACACCAAGGCCTTCCATCTCGGCCTGATACGTGCCGCCTATGCCTGCCGGTTTTGCTTCGCCCAGTCATGGCGACTCCACTCTATCCCTTCTTTCGCTCCCACTTACCCCTCCCCGTTGGCGCTGAGCCGTGCTCCCTCAAGGGCTGCAGAAGATAGCGCCAAGCTTTCCCTTTCCCTCAAGAACCACTTATCATCATCATCATCGAACCCAGGCCTGCGTTGTGGTAAGCGAGTACTTTTCCTTGGCACCACGCCAACATTTTGTTCTTTGTTTTATTGCCGGGCCAATTGGGAAAGAAACGTGTAATACGTGCGACTTAAGAGGCTACGTAATGAACTGAACCGGATGCGATTCTCATTCATTAGGAAGGAAAGGAAAACGAAGTATAAGAGGAGCGAGCGCTGGTCGCAAGTAATTTATTAGGCGTCTTCGAATAGGAAGGGCTTACGCTGTACAGCTACAAATAAAACTTGACAGCACGTGTCGCCTGATTTATAATGGGTCCTAGAAGATACATTCTTCAGCAGATGAGGCTGAACATAGGCAGCGATGGAGTGCAGAAACAGAACGTCTTCACTGTGACGGCAATACTGGGGCAGCCAAGGAACACCGGCTCAAACAACAGCGAGCAGCAAGCGGAAAATGGCTAGCGCAAGGAACCCCACAAGAAAGCGAATTCCTGTTAGGGCACAAGCGAGAAGGCAATCGCTAACGAGCCACAAGCCAAACAGCTAAATCATTCACGTTCTCATGATTGCCAGCAGGGGCATGACAAACGAGAAAATGGAAATTGAATAAATGTGTGTGTGTGTGAGTGAGTTCCACAGTGTGTGTGTTATGAACGCTCTCGCATTACCTTCGACACTGGTCGTGAGATGCCTGCTGCCAGAATTTTTGTGGCGTTACATTAAGGGTACATCGCACACTTTCCAGGGCCTATCTATGTGTCTATGTTAGTATCTAACCGTTTTAACACCTACCTGGGTCACTTGGTAGACCGTGGTCGAATGATTAGCGCATCGGGCTGCTGTGGTGAGATGACAGGGTCAGAAACAACCATGGGATCAAGTTGGGCCGATGAGGATGTGGCAACGTGTACGCACGTGCGGCTGTTCAACGAAGCTCTCGCATGCCGACATGGGTCAACTCTACATGCGGGACCGATTAGTCACCGTTGTTTGAAGAACCTCTTTCACAGTGACTTGAAGCATTGGCCAAGTGCCATTCGGTCTCTGCTAGTTTTTGATGAACCTCTTTTATAGGAACTTGGGTCACTGGTTATGTGCCAGTAGGCATGTAACATTCTCCAATTAACTTCATTTAAGCCAACGTTGGTAACTATGCATGTGCAGATGCGAAGTTGCCGCACTACAATGACGAAAAAACATTATTAAATTTCTCCGATGCTGATCCAGCGGAATCGAACCGACGTCACAAACGTTCCTCTAGGTAAACAACCCAACGCATTAGTAGGCTGCACAACAAATGCACTGGCGGAAGAAACGTACACTCGCCAACAGAAAACCACAAAAGACCAGATTGACGTTTCTGCGCCCAGTACGCGCGCAGAAGTATTTTGCAGCTTTGAATAGACGCCTTTCACGGTAACGCATTAGCAAGCTGCGCTGGGGATGTGCCGCTCTTTAAAGGGATACGTAAGGCAAATATTAATCAAGCTAAATAATAAATAAGTGCAACAGATTGTCTAAGGAGTAAATATTATCGGGAAGAGAGTTTTAGTAATCTGGAAATTGAGGTGAATGCAAGAGACGATTCGAGACTCCCCCGGGACATTCAAGTACTAGGACGATGACCAAGGCACTCCTCAAGGGAATTGTGTCACTAGTACTCAATCACTCGTAATTGTATTGCATCATAATACAGAAAGAAATGCTACACTGTGCAGTTCAATTTAATTTTAAAATACGTTGGCGTAGCTATCACAGGAGGCGCAATGCTAAAGAGACAGCGGAGTTGATGGGCACCTTGCTAGTCCTGGCTTTTGGGCGAGGCTAAGCACTACCGTGTTATGTGCAGCATTTTCAGGAATTTATTGATTATTGATTGATTATCGATTAGCTATTGATTGGCTATCGATGACTGACAAAGCTTAAGTTGTCCCAACCATGCTTAGCTAGACTTAGCCAAGCTCAGTTGCGCTGGTTCACATGGATATGTGCCATTGCGATTAGACCCTTTATGTGCTACCGCCAGGATCGGCCCACATTTTCTGGTGGCGGTTGAACATTACGCCCGACCTAAACAGCTCCGCTGTTAAAAATCAGAGCCCTTCCACAACTATGACGATGGAAGCCAGCGAAGCTGTGACTATGGTGGATCTGATGTAGTGAATATTGCCTCAATGATGCCAATGGGCGTATCGTCGTTGAGCGTCACCCAACCGAACATGTCAAGAACATTTCGATGTCTTTCGTAGGCGTTGTAGGGGGAACGTACACAGTCTCGATCACCGTACTGTCAAAGCGTTTTATTAAAGACGGCTACGCCAACTGTGGCGCGCACACAAGCGCACGTGGTCGCCCTGGTCGTCACGTCACGTAATGTCACGTCACGTCATCACGTGACGCAATGATTGCTTCTTCATTACGTCACGTAATGAAGAAGAAAATGTAAGAGATGGCGAAAACCATGGTATAACGCACACTTTTAGAATCCTCAGTTTGAAAACACCGCCAAACCGGCGTTTTCATATGACTCCGCGAGGTGGCGCCGAGGCGGAGCGACGCAAAGAAGGTGCGCCGCCGGCCTAGCGTCACTAGTCTCCCAGCAGGGCTCAACTCAGGGGGGACGCGGCATAAAAGAAGGTCGACTGGCGCAAGAGAAGGTACACAGCGGGCGCAAGGTGTACAGCGGGCGCATTCCTGGTAACGAAGCTTCCATAGAAGCACATACGTTCAAAACATGGCGGTTCATCGGCGGTTCACGGGGCTTAGCGTCATCTGTGTGAGGAGGAAAGACTTCCGTTGAAATAAAGATTAACGTGACGTCATATCCGTTAAGAACACAAGTGACGTCATTTTGTTCTCAAAGGCACGAGATTTGTTTTCGGAGGCCTGTCATTAGAGTGTATATTCAAATGCCCCGCCATTCGACTTGATGGGCGTTCCGAGCTTTCAGCACGGAAAGCGATGCAGGAAAAGGTCAGCCGTTTACGGGTGTGGAAATCGCATCAATGCACAGAACATATTTTCCTTGGAGGCCCACGAAAGCTTTGGGCATAGAGTGCTCATCCTTTCGTCAGATGCCAAGCTCGTCGGCCAGCGCTGTCGCACGAAAACAACTTATGTAAACATTTCTCTGGCGGTGCACACTCACTACTTTCGACTGAACAGTTCAAGAAACAATGAAACTATCAGCGTCACCAAATTCAGACAAACGTCGACAATCAAGACAACACAACATGTGAGGGGCCGTATTGTGACTGGTGAACTTTACGAGCGCGCCTTGCTGCATTCTTCAAGCGCTGCATACATTGCAAGTGATAGCAGCTTCAACGCCCTCCGCTATCGGTGGGCGCTCCAACGGTGGGCGCTGAAAAATGGTATTTGTGGATAACGATCAAGTATTATAGAGAGAGAGAGAAAATTAACTTTATTAAATGTCCTGAAGGGGCCTGGGCACCCCTTACGGGGGCCGGCACGGTGGCTCCGCCCATGTGGGGACTGGGAGTCGGAGCTCGCCAGCCACCTGTTGGGCCTTCTGGACGGCCTGGTGTTGAAGGGCCCTGTCGGGGCTCCTGAGGTGGTTGATCCAGTCGTCCTCGGTGGCAGGAGACCCGAAGCAAGCGTTTAGCGCGGGACACTGCCACAGCATGTGATCTAAGTCGCACTTTGGATTTTTGCATTTAGGGCATTCTGGCCTTATATCTGGGAGGTATTTGCTGCATATATAGGGGTTGGGGTAACTGTGCGTTTGCAGCAATCTAAGCGTTAATTGTTGCGCTTTATTTAGTGTTGGGTAAGGTGAGGGGAATTCCTTTCTCGATAACTTATAGGCCGAGCAAATCTCGTGATAGGAGAGGAGTGGCTCCGGGTGCGTGTTGGGGCTCCCGGTCGGTGAGCCAGCCCGCGTCCCCGCGCGGTGCGTAAGATCTCGCGCGAGGTTATGGGCTAGCTCATTACCGTTGGGGACCCCTGGTTGAACGTTGAGGCCTTCATGCCACGGGAACCAGTGGATGTGCTTGTCTTCGTTTATTTGAGCGGATGTTAGAATGCGCAGCAGCACAACGCCTTAGCTGACTGAGCCACCCCGGCGGGTATGGGAAAGCTATGGTAACAAAATAACCTCAATGGAAATCAATGTACATGCTGAGGCACTAAAGCGCTTCTTCTTTCTGAGAAGGCACTTTCGTCTTGCGGCCCCAGATACAAATCTGCTGGCCTACAAAATGCTTGTTCGACCAGTGCTGACGCACGCCGATACTGCTTGGATTCCGTACACAAATGAACTCATTGCACGAATGGTGCAGAGGAAGGCAATAAGGTTCTGTTTTAATAAATACAAGATAACGGATTCATTGACTGAATTATTGAAGACAGCTGGTTTATTAACGCTGCAAAGTTGAGCAAAACTAGCACGATTAAAGTTTTCGTTTCAATTTATTGATGTTGACAAACATTGACGTGTCCGCACTAAGTTCTTTGAATCGTTCTAGATCAATAACCCAGAAGCACTCTCGAACACCTAAAGATACACCTTTAACTCGAATTGCTTTAAATGTTCATATTTCCTTAAAACAATTAGAGAAAGAAATGAACTAGTCGTTCCGTTACTAACGCTTTATCTTTAAATAACTTCTTCATAACTTCGAGCGGTGGCCAATTTGGAACAACTTGATCATCGAGGGAACGGCAGGCAGACAAGACGTAAAACACACTGGTTTAATACATCGCTATGGGCGAGCCAACATGGAGAAACAGAGCAACTAGTGCAAGACAGCAACTGCAAAAAGTTAAGAAGCTGAGCTCTCATCTACAGCGCAGGGCGCTCTCTCTTTATGTATCCCGTCCGGGGTTCTGTCTTCACAGTACTGAGTCTGGAACAAAGTCAATGCGTCTTTATGCTTTTGAGGACGCATTGGCATTATATGTGTGCTCGCGCGTGGCGCGCCGTGCAGTATTCGTGTGTTGAATGAAAAAAGAAAAAAAAAACTATTGCGCGGTGTAGCGCACGCGCACAATAAAAAAGCGCCGAGCACAGGCAAAAGAAATTTTTAAACATACACACACATAACCCGTGCGCGCGACATGAGGGGGGGGGGGGGGAGGGGAGGGGCGGAGCAGGTAGCGCGCCGGCCAAGTCGGTATCACGGTGTAAGAATAAGAGAAGTGGTGAATTGGTGATACTCTCCCCACAACGCGCGCGAAAGCGCCGCTCGCTCGCGTCCAGATTATGTTCGGCTCGGTTACAGTTCGGTCGGTGCCGTCGTAGAGGGCGCTGCGGCATGCGGTCCCATGAAGCCCCTCATTAAAAAAAGTAGCGCCATCTCCTCTCTCCTCCTCCTGCGTCGGCGTTCACTCTCTCTTCTGTCGATCGTGGCTACCCCTACGCGGTGCTGAACTAGCCGACGCTCTACGTGTCGCTCGCGCTCTTGAACTCGTATTTTGATCGGAATTTTTCGCGTTATATTATGAATGGCTGCCGAAACAACGAGAGGACGCATAAATGCCGTTGCGCTAAAATGGCTGTACTATTAGCGGTGATACAGTGAGCCTAAAGCCTTCAAGTCGGGCTTTAACTGAGCCATGCCACAAGCGACCTCGGCGTTGGTTGACCTAGCGCCGTCATCTCCGCGTTTCAGTAGCTCCAGTCCCTCGTTGGCCAGCGGCTAACGTGCACAGCAGGCCTTTAACAATGACTACGCTGCGGGAGTGAATGATCCACCAGCTATATATATGCAGTTGTCTTACAGGTTTCACTGACTAGTGAGCTACCGATCATTCCGCGGAAGCGGTCCGTCGATAATGAGGCTAGTGGCTTCGCTCGCTTGCAGGAAACCTTACACTACTCCACACATTTTTTTGTGGATTTGAATACCGCGGCAGCTGTCATCTTACAGGTGTATGCGAGGCTGCTCTTGCGGATCATATTGCCACACAGGCCACACAAACACAACGCCATGGTTTGTATAACCGAGTCAACAAAAACCACGTGCGTTTCAAGACATGATGAAATCCGGCCACGAAAGTTGCAAATGCAGCGCGAACATGCAGCGCGAACAGTGCGGCACTTAGGAGGGAGAAAAACTAACGAAGCCTCACACAGCAAGTGGCAGCATGTGAGATTAGGGATCATTGAAGAATCGCTCGCTTACCTCACACAGCCGGGACCATTGTGTTGGGTTGAAATCAGCGCGGCTGATTCTTTGAAGCCAGACCTTCCTCTGCGCCACGTCTCGCTTCGCAGATGGAATCCTGAAGAGTCGCTTGCCGTCTGTTTCGCGTGTTCTGCACCCGAATTCCGAGCAGCACGGCATCGCGAACACTACGCCTTAAAACCGCAAAGGAGACGCGATGCGTGGTGCCTCCATACACCGCTCGCAATGGTATGGCACCGCGATGGCGGCGGGAGCAAAAAAACAAGCAAGAAAAAAAAGCGGGCGAGAGCACGTGGCAGCATTAGGCCAATCGGAGGGCCGAGAGAACGGGCAGGAGAGGAGGAAAGCGGCGATCTTCAAAACATGGCGCTACTTTTCCTTATTGAGGGGTTTGACGGTCCCAGCCTCGGCAGCAAGGCGCGTGCTGCCGCTGCTTGGTCTTCCTGCTTGCATGTGCGGCTGCGCTGTTTTGAAGGCAAGCTTTTTATTGCGATAGCAATTATATGGACACTTCAACCAGATTTCTGCCGTCGGCGTCGTCGTCGCCGTCGCCGTGAAGTTTCGTATAAAGTCCACGGGCGATAAAATCGTCGCGACGCACCGTATGCGCGAGTGAAAGCGCGCGGGGGACGCGCGCTATCGTGGAGAGCGAACGCATGGCGGAAAGTAAACGCGACCGTCACGCGACAGCCCGTGGGGGTGTGGGAGAAAGGGAGGGAGGCGAGGCGAGACTGTGCTGCTTCACCAAATGCTTATCTTGCAACCGGGTGCAATGGGAACTGGCGACTCAATATCACACGCGAAAGCAAGAAATCGGGAAAGCAGCGCGGGAGGGAGAGGGGGGGGGCAGCTTTTCCTCTGCCAACAACTTCTCCTCTGCACAACTCCTCTGCACTTTCCCCGGCGGTGGCAGTCGCCCGCACCGTCTCGTATCTCCACACGGCTCTGACCTTTGTATGCGCTGTGCATTCGCCGCTCAGTTTCCGTTGAAGCGATAGACCGCGCGAACCTGCGCTTGCTGCCAGCGTTTTGACAGTCGTTGTCTGCGGTCATTCAGCGTGATCTATTCATGTTTTCTTGTGCGCGCTGACACCACGCTTGTTAATTCAGTTAGTAAGAAAATGTGCCCACGTTTATGCAGCCGATAAAACTACTCTCCCCACTCCGAATAACTCTCTACTAATTTGCTATCGCAATTGATGCTTCGCCTTTCGGGCGAAACTGCGAAATTTTTTTGTTCGCGTGCGTTTCATGAGCTTGTTCTTGGGAATTGTCGCCACGGGCCCTCAACAAAGGTGGCAGTGCCCTTCTAAGGGGCGTTTGAGATGGCTAGAAAGTGCTTCGTTCCGAACTGCAATTCTGGATACCGGACTTGTGTGGAGTGTGCGCCTTTATTCAAAGCGCCGTCCGACACCGGTCGTCTAGAGCAGTGGCACCGTGCAAATCTTAGGGCAGACCGAAATCTAATGCCTACCGACCATGTCTGCGCCAACCATTTTTCAGAGGATACGATATCGACGGCATATTACGCGGAGCTCGATAAAATGGTCCTCACCTTATTTCCGAACTGTCCAAAAAACCTAACACGGTCAAATAAACCTCGAAAGCCGCTGGGGAAGAGAGGACCACCTGTGTGCCACAGCAGCTTGTGCAAATTTTGCTCCATGTATGTACAAGATACATACTGGGTGGCTTAACTATCATGCACCAAGATTTAAGATATGCAAATGTTACCTAGCTGGACAGAACCAAGTTTATGTTGTCTGCTGCCGCTTGGAAATACTCAGATTACTTTTTTGCATTCCGCCTAATTACATAATTATTTTTATAATTGAATAATCAACTTTTCTAATGCTAAAATTGGATAAAAAGTGTGAATGAGAAAATTGTACAGCAACATGGAAAACTCCCGATACAGTTTTCTGTTGTTCAAACGCGATACATAAAAGTGTTTTCCGAACGTGAAAGAAACCCGCGAATGCACGCAAAATTGCCGCGCGCCTGGCCGCTCGAGGCACTTTGGTGTCTATTCGTGAGCTTCTTTCACGCTCGGAAAAACACTTCCACGTAGCGCGTATTGAGCAATAGAAAGCTGTATCGGGAGTCTTTCATGTTGCTCAACAATTTTCTCTTGACACTTTTAATCTAATTAAAATATTTGAGAATTTGTATAATTGATTAAGACTACTTATGTAATTAGGCTGAATGTAAAAACATTATCTGAATATCTTCAAGGGACCAAAACAAGATTACTATGTTTCTGTCCAGCTACGTGAGATTTGAATATTTTTAAATCTTTGTGCACCCTGTATAATACTGCTGCTTTCTGTGCAGATGTGTGCCTGATTTTCAAATCTGTTCCATCCTAGCTACTGAATTTTTTTTACGATGCTCGTGCGGTGTATGTCACACGCTTGCCTGTTTTTATTCAACCTTTTTCTATTGTGGGAGTGTATGAGGGCGTAAGCTTCTGGGATGTTTATCCCCTATTAAAATTATCGAGCTGCTTTATGCAAATTTTTTTCGTATTGTGTTTTTGCAAAAAAATGTCTATGGGATTATCGTGTGGTGGGTGTAAGTGTCTGTGTGGACGGGCCGTAGCATGCTTCGAAAAGCACGCTTACATCGGCATATTCTCATAAGCAATTTAAGAAAGAAGAAAGTCACCTCTTTTTTTAGATCTTGCAACAGCCACTCATCCTCAATGGACGAAAGCCAAACGAATAATATACACGGTCTATGTAAAGTGGAATCGCAATAAAAAAGGCATGTGCTCAGGTTTCATCAGTAAACTGTATTAGTGATGCTGTAATCCAAGATAAGACGCCTGGCTTCGTCCCGCCTAATACATTCCTAGTTGAAATAGTTTTTACACAGCTGATGTGCATTCTCATCTTACGTTCCAGCCACGAACAGCCACTTCGCTCTAGTGTGTTGCATATCGCAAGCTTGCGCCCTTTAATTTCCTAATTTATATGGCGGCCGCACTGAATTCGTGCGATGCTTGAAAGGTTTTCAGAGTGTGAATGGAAGCAGCGATAAGAATGAAATACAACATTTTTCGGTGCAGTCACTATGTTCTTCTGATCGAGGGGTAGCACGTGGGCTAACGCTCTTGTATGCTTAGACGAACGGCTAGACCGGACGAAACAAATTGTGCACGCGAACGTAACTTGAGTGGGCTTTGGGTGCTGCCCAATCGACCTATGGCCACGTCATTCAGGCCCTGCACAAGGAACCTTCATGTTAGCGAAGCATTAAGCCTGGTATACTTATCCTTTAATCAGAAATTTTCTTTGAGATTTGAGGATTACTCACTCCACTATGAGCGAAAATTTAGCGGAAGCAGAGCAATGTCAAGCCGCCGGCGCTGCTAAGCTGGGACCGCTGACCACGGCGCCATCTATCGGTTTGCAGCAGAGCTACTCGGTGCGCCCGCGCACTGCCGAACATAATCTGGAAGCTCGTGCGCGCGCAATGTCAAGACCTAAATGTTCTTACACCGTGGTCGGTATAATAAAAACATACAGAAAGAAAGGAACTGCTATAGAGAGGACGTGCCACGCGGCTTCTGTTTCAGTGGCCATGATGACGTAAACAACCATGTGCGCCACCATTTTTATACAGTATCGTCCGCCTGTAAGGGCCGTAACTTAAGGGCGCATTGGCGCTAGCGTCGAAAAGAGCGGCTGCACTATCTCGAGGAACGGGAGCAATGCGGAGATTCGCACGGGGTTCAGGAACACGAGACGCGGTCTGGTTCAATCAGGAACGCAGGAGTAAGATCCGACCATAAATGGGCACAACCATGTCATACGCGCTCCTGCAAGGACCCGGCGCCAACTTGTCGCGTCGGCAGATGGGGAGAAGGGTGAGCGTCCGAAGGAAGAGTAGGCGCCGTTGGTACACACACGCACGCGCGCACACAGCTTCCAACGGTCATGTCTCGCCGACTCGTCGGCACCTCTTTAAAGCCGACGAGCCTGACTCATCCCGGCCATTTGGTGCCGTCTGCAAACGTCTTCGGATGCCTGATTTTATTGCGATAGCAATTATATGAACACTCCAAAGCAGATTTCTGCCGTCGTCGTCGCCGTCGCCGTGAAGTTCCGTATGACGTCAATGGAGATGAAATCGTCGCCGCGCGCCGAACGCTGTACATGCGAGTGAAAGGGCGCGAGGGACGCGCGCTTTCACGGGAAGTGAACGCACGGCGGAGAACAAACGCGCGTTCTGCGCAGTGCTCCCTTAAGGGCTGCAGAAGTAGGCGTCTCTTTCCTCCTTTACAATCACCATATATGTAGAACAAACGCGCCTTCTTCCGACGCGCGAAAGGCCGTGGGGGGGGGGGAGGGGGGGAAGGGAGGCGATGTTTAGCTGCGGCACCAAGTGCCTATTTATATCAGAGGCTCGGGCAACAGTTACCAACGCCGTACGCATTTTGTGCGAACGCGGGCAAAACAGTTCGTCGACAACAGTTCTGCGTGTTGCCGGTGCTGCTGCATGTCCAAGTTTATACAGCTGATAAAGCTACTATCATTACTCCGTATAGCTCTCTACAAATTTGCTATCGCAAATTTTTTTTATTGCGATAGCAATTATATGGACACTCCAAAGCAGATTTCTGCCGTCGGCGTCGCCGTCGCCGTTCCCGTCGCCGTCGCCGTGAGGTTCCGTATGACGTCAATGGAGATGAAATCGTCGCCGCGCGCGGTAAGTGGTTCTTGAGGGAAAGGGAAAGGTTGGCGCTATCTTCTGCAGCCCTTGAGGGAGCACGGCTCAGCGCCAGACGCCGAACGCTGTATGTGCGAGTGAAAGGGCGCGAGGGACGCGCGCTTTCACGGGGAGTGAACGCACGGCGGAGAACAAACGCGCGTTCTGTGCCGTGCTCCCTTAAGGGCTGCAAAAGTAGGCGTCTCTTTCCTCCTTTACAATCACCATATATGTAGAGCAAACGCGCCTTCTTTTGACGCACGAAAGGCCGTTGGGGGGGGGGGGGGGGGAGCAGGGAAGGGAGGCGACGTTTAGCTGCGGCACCAAGTGCCTATTTATATCAGAGGCTCCGGCAAAAGTCACCAACGCCGCACGCATTTTGTGCGAACGCGGGAAAAACGCCGACGGCGTCGACAACAGTGCTGTGTGTTGCCGGTGCTGCTGCATGTCCAAGTTTGTACAGCGGATAAAACTACTATCCTTACTCCGTATAGCTCTCTACTAAGTTGCTATCGCAATTGATGCTTCGCCTTTCGGGTGAAACTGCGACAACTTTTTTGAGACTGCTTTTTCTCTTCCTTATTCTTTCCGTCTTTCATTTCCCCTTCCCCTTCCCCCAGTGCAGGGTAGCAAACCAGAATCTTTTCCGGTTAACCTCCCTGCCTTTCCCACCACGTTTCTCTCTCTCTCTCTCTCTGCTATCGCAATTGATGCTTCGCCTTTAAGGTGAAACTGCGATACCTTTTTTTGATGTCTGCGCTTTGCGCTCGCGCTAACGGTTGCCACAGAAGAACAGTGTAACATTAGCTATGGTGGAAATGAATGGACATGCTGAACAGCTTCTGTGAACACTTTTTTTAACCTGTATCGGCATTTTTGTTGAATAATCTGATCGCATCATTGCGCATCCTGCCATTTTCGTGATTTCTATTTGTTTACTCATACCAAGCTTATTTCTATTAATAATTTCATGTATTAATTCTCCTAGTGTTTTAGTGTTTTCCATGTATAAATTACTTGATTGTGCTTCTTTTGTATTCATATGTATGCCCTCCGTGCAATGATCTCGAGATCGGCAGTATTCATACAATAAAAAAATAAAACGCTACGTGACTGCTGTTCGCCTGCTTGATCGCATTGCAACCACGCTCTTTTCGCTGCAGGAAAAAAATATTTCCCCACCCTTGTCCCGCCTAACAACGAGAAGGATTCTGCGGAAGAGCCATTCGCTCAATAAAAGCCGAAAACACGACAGGAATATAAACTATATCAATGTAGTACGCGCAAGCTTGGGATGGCTGGAGAAAGCGACCTGGCATTAAAACTCTTTCGAGTTGCAGCAGTCAGCAAGCACACTGCGACAAAAAAAAATAATAATAAAACCGCGCAGATATTTTGCTGAAATGCACTGAACTCACTTGCTTCACGGAAGTCAACAGTGCATTGTTTTAAAAGTATTACACAATATAAAATATTATCAACGCCAAAATCATGAGAGACCTGAAAGGTTCTTGGAAACCACCGAGTGGACGTATGCAACCTTAGCAGCGGTGAAAACCGATGCGCAAACCGCAGAGCTTATTTAATGTCCCAACTCGTGTAACTCTATATGGAAGCGGCTTTCCGCCTCCCGAGCAAGCGTCGAAACTGGGAGGGCGAGTGTCAAGTGACGAGACGAGTTTAGGATGAGGAGATATGTCTCTGTGCTTAGTTTTTTTCAGCCCTGAAGAAACTAGTGAATTCGAACATTTTGCAGATTTTATTTCACTTTGGTACCAAAGAAGTTTTGGGGAAAGTATCACAATTATTGTGAAGAGCCCAGAATACCTGTAATCCTAAAATTTGCACCAGTAGACACGTTTATTTCAGTGTAATAAAATCCGCTGGCTATTGACTTTATGCTTGTGCTATCTTTTGAGATTACCCTTGAGGTTTTGCAAGCGCCATTACATATGAAAAGTAGCACTGCTAGGCTTGTGGACACGGAATCGATCCCCGGTCACGGCCCCCATTTCGTCCCCCATTTCGATGGGGGCCGAATGCCAGAACCCTAGGTGCTCAAGGTTAATCCTGAGTCTGTCAGTGCGGCGAGCCGCTTAATCACATTGTATTTTTGGCAAGTAAAACCCCGGAAATTATTATTATACTTCAGAAGTTCGCTGAATAGTGTAATTCACGCACCATAAATGGCAAAGTTTTAAAATACATTTAAAGGCCCTTTTTTACAATCAATCAGGTTAATAAAGGTATAAGGACGTGATGTCAGATTTCTCCTTAAAAGAATTCCAATATTTGATTACCTGAGCGTTCTAATTTATTGAGCAGTGCAAAAACTAATTCAAAGAGAAAGACATTTTCAAAATATAACCGTGCCATCAAGTGACGCTGCCTTATGTCGGTTGCGAGCTCTTTACAGCGCAGTTGGGCATGTTCGACAAAAATGTCAGGGAAGAAGGCTGATGGGACTGTTTCCACGTGTTTACTGCCGACGAAACTGCTCATCTGAAGTATCCCTGTTCCCCACAAGCACAACTGCATTTAGGCGTTATGGGTCCGCTTGCACTGCAACATAACTCAAGACTTAACGCCAGGTATTCCAGGAACAAAAAGCAATTATCTTGCCTTCAACATCCGGAAAGATTCAATAACAGTTTTTGGGGCATAAGCGAATGCTATGTTTCGTCACAACAGCTTTGCAGTCTCCGTCGAAGATATATCGGTGTCCTTGAGTCCTTAGCGCCATGACGCCGATCTCTTACACCCCGCGCGGCGGAGACCACCTTTTCAGTCGCTAGACGGGCGGTCCAACCAAGCACAGACCAAGCATTGCTGTTCCGAGATTCCAGCGAGTGTTTCCGAGACGCCAGAGGTGTTTGCATGTGATCTCGCTTCTCGCATTAGAACTGCGGTCGCTGTGTTCTGACAAGTTCGAAATATCGCTGCATCTCCCATCAAATCTGCTTTCTAAATGGTGCACTCCAAAACTACCAAAGGTTAATGTTGGGGGTGTGTCGGAATGCGGTCTCTGTGAAGGGTATACAAGGTTCTTTATTTTAACACGCGACTCGGCATTAGGCCCCTTTAAAATGCAGCCGATTTCCCCCAAGCAGCATGTCTGGTCAGCTGGACTGCCAGACGTAGAGCATCCGTCACTTCGATGACGCAGTCTCGGCCCCTAGGCGATAATGTGACCTGGCCGCAGCTTCCCAGAAGCGTGTCCTCGGGGTGGCAACATAGCCACGGGCAATTGGAATATGAGAGGCATGGTTACATGCGAACAGCTCTCGCTTCTAGTAAAAAGACACGGAAAGAGCCGTGCGTGAGCTGTTCATCATTTCAACGACAGAGGATGTCGTCTCCGGGGCGCGGCGTTTGGGAAAACGTCATGATAGCGCTCGGAGCTCCAGCTCACCGATATATCTTGGTCAGAGTGCATGAACATGTCATGTAGCACCCTCCTATACGAGTGTGTGTGTGTGTCTGCATGTGTGCGTGAATATATATGCATACAAAGTGGTGCAAAACTTTTGGAATGAGTCGGGAGTTGAACCCCTCCTCCCTTCCCCCCAGCCAACCCCCTCTCCTACGATCACCGGCAAAGTACTTGGTCGAGTTCCAGCGGCGTGCACGTCAGCCGGAGTCGTCAAGAGGGCTATTTGTTTTCGTTTCTCGTGGGGCCGTAGTAATGACAAAGAGAGCAATAGTCGCGCTGCTGCAGCTGCGCGACTCAAGTGAGAAAGACCATGACACAAATCTCGCTTTGCCGAGGTTCAATACTGGCCATTTCACTGTTTTTAATAAATACCGTTACAGCCGCAACCTCTCTCTGTCCATATCTCTCTGTCATTGACATTAGACGTGTTCATGCTTGCCGCCCATGCTCGCTAACATCCCCTTCGGTCGGATTCAGCCAGGAGAGCGTGAAATAGAGGGAGAGATTGACTGCCGTATACTTAGTCAAGCACTTAACGCCGAAACAAACACACAGAAAAGGGAGAACAAAGCGGTGTCTATCATTGCAACTTTGCTTTTTTCCACGTATGTGAGCGTGCGTGTCTGTTACTCTGTGCTAACTCGGCTAGTCCCTCTTCCGCTCTGCCTGTTTATATAAGGAGCCTGTAGGTGTACGTTTAAGATGGAAGGAGGAAAAAAATGAGAAGTCATTCCACCCTGTGAAGGCGGATGACGAGCGAAGCTGTAGCAAATCACGCGGTTTTAAGCGTCTTGACTCAGTGGAAGTCATGGCAAACCTTGCCGGTCATGATTTGGATATGTCTTCCATCAGCGCTCCAGCCCATACATACTCCCAGGCGTATTGAAGGAAATGTCGCAGTTTCGCCAGAAAGGCGAAGCCTCGATTGCGATAGCAAATCAGTAGAGAGCTATACGAAGCAAGGATAGTATATTATTGGGCTGTATAAACTTCTAAACATTCGCCTACTTACTAAATAGACAAGCACGGTGTCACGCGCGCACAGGTAAACATGAACACAGCTCGCTCGATGACCGGGGAAACTCGCTGTCAGAACGCTGGAGTGAGGAGGCGGGCATTCACCTTCATGCCGCATCTCGCTTCAAAGCGAACTAAACGTCGCAAACACAGCGCATACGAAGATACCGGCTCTAGTTTAACTTGTTCACGTCGCAAATCGTTTTGAAGAGGAGGCCCGCGCAGGCGCGTACTTTTTCTACGTCGCAGATCGCTTTCAAGATACGACGCCCACGCGACCGCCGCCAGACTACGATGACCCGACCCCCCTGTCTGGCACGCGACAGAAGCAGTGCGCTGCCGTCCCGCCTTTTCCCTCGCCCGCGCAATATTTAGCAGCAAGCGTCGGCTGATCCTCGCGAGCTTTCACTCGCACACACAGCGTACCGCCGGCACGCGCACACGATGTTACCGTGTTTGGACTTTACACGAAACCTCACAAAGAAGTCCACAACCCCGGCAGAAGTGCACTTGGATTGTCCATATAATTGCTATCGCAATATAATATATCCGCTCATTTGACTATACATTGTCTCACTCATGTCTGAACATTGTGTAGTGAAGAAGAGGAAGAAGTGCTCTTGCGTCTGTCGCTGTGCGCGCCATCAGCGTTCGTGGACTGCCTCGATTGCGTGAGACATCATTGTCGAATAAATCGCCATATCACATTTGGTGGAGGTGCTGCAATCCCCGACCTCACCCTGGAACTTTGTAGCCGAACGTTGCCGACTGCTTCAGCCGCTACCATGCTCGAGCATGGTAGCGGCTTTGAAGGGAGTATCTCTGGATTTGAAGGGAGTATCTCGATTCCCTTGCTATCTAGACTACAGAAAACTACATAAAAAACGCTGTATCGCAACAATGGCAATATCCCGCCTGCATACGCAGAATGCCGTCGTTTCGAGCAGTTCGTGTTGTGAAGAAGGCTTCCGTACGTCCAATTCTTATTCACACCTTTTGATCGGCGTCCTTTATTTTTTTCTTCTTGTAACATGAAATCCAGAACCAAGAAATTTACCACGAGCCAGATGCAGCATTGCATTTGAATTTATTATCTATTCCAAAGTATGCAAGTCAATGTGAGTAAAAAAATTGAACAGGCCAAAATTATACTTATAATCACTCTTGTGGTTTAAATTAGGACAGAAAGATTTGTCAAGAACCAAGTGAAGCAGCATAAAAAAATTCGGTCCAAACTAGCAGTTAATGAGGACACAAAAATACACATGCCGCACATCCAGGCCACACTTAAAATTTATTTATTTAAAGGCGCAAATGATAGGACATTACATCCGTCTGTTATTCTGAAGGCCAACATCTTGTTCAGTGATTGCTGAGGCCGCAATGACGTATTCACCTTCTTCTGTCATACTCGCCTCAGTGGTAAGCTCAACCTACTCAGCGGTTGGTTCAGCTTACCGGTAACAGCATACTCAATTAAAATGACAATTACATGACAAGCGCCATGGACTAGTCATATCACTACTTCAAACGATTACGTTATTAAGCACCTGGAATAGCATGTCAGGCGAATAGCCAGGCTAACGTGTCCAGCATCTCATTAAAGAATGTTTCTCTCTCTCTATGTGACACAGAAAGCAGCTTAATAACGTAATGGTTTGAAGCCTGTGATATGACTGGACCATTGCGCTTGCCTAAGCGCTATCTGTCACATGCAATGTTGTTTTTTTTTTTTTAGTTTGGTTCAGTTAAAAAAAGAACTTGTAGAATGAGAACATACGGTATGTTCTCATTCTACATGGTCCTTTTTATTTTAGTGGAACTAAATTTTAAGAACATGTGGCAGACAGCTCAATTTTGCTGTCCAAACTGTTCTAAATTACTCGATTAGGTGGCCTATTATTTCTACGAAAAATCAAAACGTTTATTTGAACAATTGACAGTTACACTAATTACCTTTTTATTAGTTACCTCACTGCACATATTTTAATTGTAGCAAGTGATTATGCCAGGCATATCGACTTGGAACAAATTCTGAGGGTGGCAACGGTTTCGAGATATGCGGTATCAAACTTGCAGTAAAAATGCACTGTTTTTTAACTTATTTTCAAGATAACGCTGTTTCATAAGTTGAAGCACACAATAACTGGAACGCCAATGCATTTCGGTGGGCACATTCAAAATTATTATATCGAAATTAGCGTAGTCCTCAAATCTCCTTCTAAGTCGATATGCATTGCATACCAACTAGCTACAATTCGCAGATTAAAATATGTGGTGCAAAGTAGTTTAAGAGTTTATTAGCGCAGTTAAGTAAATTATGCTCGTAAAGTAATGGCCGCCTTACGGAGTAATTTTGATCCAAGGTTTATAATTTTGCTATCTGCCACAGGCAATTTTTTTTAAAATTGGTGCAGTTAGAAAGGACCACGTATATGACAACACATAATCCGCTCTGGAACAATAATGTGGCCTGACTTGTAAACTATATTTCCGCATGTCTATGGAACAAGACGAATAAGAAATGCCCCTTTCGGCGTTGCAAATAATTTGTCTTGCAATAACAAAGGCCTATCGCTAAGTGGATCACAGGAAACTACTCTCTCATGCATCGTTCTGTTTGCCAGCGCTTCAGCTTGCTGATGGAACGCTGCAAGTCTCTGATTTTGCTTCACGCTTGACGCCACGTGCGAGTAGGCACACATACTTCAATTTATATAATTATCCAGGTACCTCTTAGGTTCCCAGTGAAACATTAAGTGAACAAGCATTTACCATATGCCACTCTACCGTTGCCGCTACCGTATCCGTCAGCTACCAGTTAGTTTGTTTGCATTGCCTAAAGCACGCCACGCGTACAACTGTCGCGGCAACGGTATAAAGCGATGTATAGCGCTATAGGCTAAACGTTCGTTACAACCCTAAAATTTTAATTTTCCTTCCCTTCCAGAGAAGTGCGTTAGAGGAAATCGCTACATAAGAGTAACATTTGACCGGCGATCCCATAAAGCGGTGATAAAATAATGGGTAAACAAGAAACAAAGTAGCAATTCACAACAGCGTGACCCGCCGCGGTGTCTCAGTGCGCTGCTGAGCACGAGATCGCGGGATCGAATCCGGGTCGCGGCGGAAGCATTTAGATGAAGGCGAAATGCAAAAACACATGTGTTCTTGCGTTGTAGTGCACGTTAAAGAACCCCAGGTGGTCCATATTAATCCGGAGCCCTCAACTACGGCGTGCCTCATAATCAGAAGTGGTTTTGGCGCGTAAAACCCCAGAAGAAAGAACACAACAGCGTGGTAACGCGTAGATGGCCTGACGATATTTCTTTAACCGGAGAAACCAACACGGACACAAGATATGGGGCGTGCTGTAGGTGCGCAAATCCCGTCTGCGGCGGTGGCATTAGAATGGGGGCGAAATGCAAAAATGCCCGTGTGCTGTGCATTGGGTGCACGTTAGAGAGCCACAGGTGGTCAACAATCATTCGAAGCACCCTACTAAGGCGTACCTCATAATCATATCGCGCTTCTGGCACGTAAAGCCCCATATTTTCATTAATTTTAATTACGAGTTCACCTGAAGTTTCGTTTTTTGCACGCGAGATTTAGCATATTCAGATTCATGGCTTGCGGTACGAACGCCGGAGCAAATTAACTTAAACCATGCACAATTTCTGAGTCAAATGGATAGCTCGAAAGAAAATTATGTTCAAAGCGGCGTGTTCCCGAGTGTGCATCCATGAGCAGGTACCCACAAAGATCGCAATATTTTAGTAGTGCCAACCAGTAATCAATAGATTTTAAGCATGAGTTACTGTAGCTCGACCGAATGCGCTGTACACAATTAAATCACCGTCACTAAACGCAAATGAAAAGAATAAAAAAGGTGGGTCACACGCAACCAGTACAATACGGATTGAAACGTAACACGTTGCAAGCGAGCGCAGTAACACGCAACAGCGAGCGCGCGATTTGACGCGAGAACAATGGGGACCAAGATTACCAAGAACTGTGCTACCGCGCCAGCCAGGAATTGAATAACAATAAACATGCCAAACAAATTATGTCGGCTACGCAAGTTTGCCTTATCGCGTTCGTGATCGCCAACAATGCGGGAATGGTGGGCCACTGGAAGAGCAAGCAGCGTAGTTCTATATCGCCAAACGAGCGACACTAGTTGAAGCCCTAAAGTTTAGGCAAGCGTACAGCAGCAGCTGTGATAAGCCTGCCATGAGTAATTAACTCTCCTTAACGTTTAAAAATTCAATAATGCGGTTTTACACGCCAAAACCACGATCTGATTATGAGTCCCGCCAAAGTGGGGGATTCCGGAATAATTTGGACCACGTGGGATTCCTTAGCGTGCACCTAAACCTAAGTACACGATTGTTTTAACATTTCGCCCCCGCAGGGACGCTAACTGTCCCGAACGCAATCCACGGACCATGAATGACTGCAACATATCAAGAAAAACACGATAACGCGTCATCAAATAGTTATTCACAATGTGAAAAAAGCAAACATTATTTTATCTGTGAAATGTCATGTATCAACGTTTAATTTAATACCGCGGCAAGCTCACAGTATACCTTTCGGGCGCGTCGCGCTAACGTGACATGCCCATAAAAAGCCCATTTTGCTGTAACCATTCTTATAAATAAGCCACTTTCGTGCGGTACTCACTTTTTTTGTCGGTATCGATGAGGCAGGATCCACTTTCCGAGTCAAAGAAGCCACGCCAATTACTTCGAGGGCCAAAAATGGTCCTTGTTAAACGCATTGAAAACACAATATGCACGCCAGCACGCTCTGCCAGTGTTGTAAATCGAAAACAAAGGCGCGAACCGACTTTGCCGAGCAACCGCGTGGCTCCGTTTCCCGCAGTGAGAGATGTGAAAGGGGGAAAGATTGGAAGGGCAGGTCTTGAGAGAAAACGGCAAAGCGCGGTTGGAGGCGTCGAGAGAGAGTGGTTGTGAAGAGGAAACGGCGCTATGTAGCCAGGGCCGTCGCGCATGGGGGAAGGTAGAAAATTCCAATCTCATCTACCTTCCATGTCTGTCAGTCGCGGCGCCATTAGCCTCTACTTCAGCGCGTTTCCGGAGAAACGCGCGGTAGTAGAACGCCCGCACTGAAATGCGCAATGCTTGCAGCGTTAGCCCCGGATACATAGGAATGGTGAAATCGACATTCCCGGCAATGGCTACACCGACTTCGAGGACGTTTTTTGCATTTAAAATGAAATGTAAAATCAAGTATGTGCTCGAAGCAGATGTTGATTTAATGTCGGCGCTGTCTTTCGAAAGAGTCTCGAAACTTTCAAAGTATCAAGTTTACAACTCGGCGACATAGTAGCACTAAACGATATCGCAATTTTGTAAACTGCACCGAATAACAAATCCAAAGCAGACAAAATATATTGAGTATACGCGGCTCTGAAAGATACCACTAATGATCGAATGTGATTGTATTTTTTTTTTCAGAGCCTTTGTAAACGTTGTGATAAGTGCACGTGGACTGCAAACTTTTTTGTAACGCAAATTTGCCCGCTTTAAGCCCTCTACTCAAGATAGACGCTGGCATAAGCCCCCCCGTCGCCATGCATCCGCTGTTCAGCCCTGCTCAACCCCGCTCAGCCCTGGTAAATGCAATATCGGTTTTGGTGGAGAGTTACGACTTTGTTACGTTCGCGCTTCTATTGTGAAAAATATTCCACGTAAATATACAAAGCAAGGTCATTCCAAACATTTCAAATACATCGCAAATAAACGTTGCAGTATTAGAACTGCTGGAAACGCTTACTATATTATATGTTGCACTTCTAAAATCGCAGTGTTGTGGTTGCAAATAATTGTGCAAAACGAACAAATGCATAATATGCTGCTCTCCCCCCAAAGTGCGCATCATTATTTATGGCGCCAGTTTTACCTATAGCTTTCGAGCGTATATAGGTATTTAATTTGAAAGAGCGATGAAATGAACGATTCAGTCTCACAACTTCGGAGTACACGATGGTGAAAAGCGTTATAAGGAATTTATGAACTTGCGATGTACTGTAGTTTTTTTAATACTTCATTGAACAGCTGACAGAGGAATTGTGATGCAGCTCAATGTGCACATTTTGGTAGGAGTGAAAAAAATCACAGCATATCCACGGGGTGAATGATGATGAGTGGGCGAAGCTCCGGAGGGAATCATCGGATTTCCCGCTTAAGGGGACGCTAGCACAAACGCGTTAGAGACGTGCAGTACTCTCTAGTAAGGGGGAGCGGCCACAGCGTCTTACGCAGCCACTTACACATGCCGCAACGTGCACCGCGTTTGCCGACGCCATCACATGACTGCTGAGAGAGTATACCCCCCGTATTCATAAACGCTCCTCGACTTGAACTTGACTTGCCACCGCCTTGGGCAGCGCGTTCGAAACGCGTTGAAGGTAAGGCGGAGAGGCCACAGCGTCTTACACCAGCTTCTTACACTGGCCGCAACGCGCTAGCACAAACGCGTTAGAAACGCGGCCTTTCGTTAATGTTGGGTATTTATTGCCATCGTGGTGCTTGTGTCTATGTGTGCTTCGTGGCGTAGTGGGCTAACGCCGCGCGCTCGGAAGCGAGGTGTCCCTGGTTCGATTCCGCGCCACGGACACAACTTCGGAATTTTTTTTCTCATTTTTCTGAGACTGGTTACACACTACTACTACGACGAGGGACGAACGGGTGCCGCTTTAAGGAGCTTCGCCCCTAAAACTGCCAAATAATGCGCTGGCGTGGAGGTTGAACTAGCACCGTGCGAAAAACGCCGATTGTGACAGCCTGCAGAAAACCGCACAGCTGGAAACCCGAGTTACTGCTCGCGATCTTCTGCCACAAAAATATATCGTTGGACTCACCTATTCATCTATCTGAAACTAACGCCTATACATAATTTGCGCAGCTGCTCAGCGTAGGCACACGTTTTTCTGTTACCCGCCACGGTAGCTGAATGGCTATAGCATCGCGCTGCTGAGCTCGAGATCGTGGGTACGATAGGAGCGAAACGCAACAACTATCGTGTATTTATATTGATGTGTGTTTTAGAGATCACAGGTAGTCAACATTAATCCGGAGTCTCCACCTACGGTCAGCTTCATAGTTTAGGCACGTACAATCCTTGGATTTATTTTTGACTTTTTCTGTTTTCTCATTTACCGTGGTTAAAGGCCTTAGGTCTTGTAAGGTATGCCGACTTCAATCTAGCACAATTTTTTAACTTTGCTTCATTTGTTTTTTTTCTTTGTGAATACGCATAGACAAAGGCGAACGTGTTACTGGACATACAGCACAACGACACATGTGCAGCTAATGAAAATGTACACCTTACAAGATGGTAAAATGACAGACCAAAGGTAAGGCAGTGCATGTACATGTCTTTAAGGGTGCTAGATATCTAACAAACGTATAAAGCAGCGGAAAGAACCGAAATGCATATTTTATACATATTGTTACGTGTGTAGAAGACGTTTATTGCAGGCAGCCGTAGGGCGATTGCCCTTACAAAAATGCCTATTAACATTATGTAGACTCCTAAAAACTTTCTATTTACTTTACTGACATTCTATTTACATTCTAGTAACATTTGTGCATAGGATGTCAAAATACTTCTTTCTTACTTTCGTATAAAGAATATTTTAAACACACCGTTAACAGACTTCCTTATTACTTTTGTATAAAGAATATTTTAATTACACAGTTAACAGACTTCCTTCTTACTTTTGTCTAAATAACATCTCTAATACTCCGTGAAAGGTTTATTACTTTTGTGTAAAGAATGTTTTAATATACACCATCAAAATATTTATTTTGCTGAAGGACATGCAGCTTCAGTACGCCAACAGCTCATGCTGTTTGCCAAAAAAAGTTTAGAATGGGAACTTGAGAGCTTTTTACAAATTTGTCTAACGCACAATAATGTGGATATGTAACATAGTTAGCAATCAAGTTCTTTGTTTTAAATTGCAGTTCCAATCCAAGTAGGTAGCGAGTTATTCACGGAGTGCTACTAAAATGTAAAATTTCTCTTCCTCACTTCAGCAGCCATGCGACCACTGCGATGCTTGTGCTAACTTCGTCATTACAAAAGAAATATGTTAGTAAACTGTTATTAGAACATTTTTTTAGAGGTTCGACTGGACTAAGTTACCCTGCAGTGATGTCAGCACAGTTCGAGAAACTTAGGTTGCGCTACACCAACTGAACGGATGAGTGGAGTATTATGCAGGCCGTGTACTGGTTGCACAGCTTTAGCCCGGCATATTATAGGGCCGAATAACACTCGAGCCGCACCACCCGCATGCCGTACGTGCGCGGGAAACTGCACATTTCGCACACTGGTGCACAAATTTCGATTTACACAGGGCTCGTACATGCAGTGTAAACCGAAATATTTGTATCAGCCTGGCGAATTGTGGAACTTTTCGCCCGACAGCATGCGTGTGGGGTGGCGTGCGGCTCGAGCGTAAATCGGCCCTTACCACGCACTGCTATTGGAAGGCCACTAACTAGCTTTATAACAAGATAATCAGGTCCGTACACTCCGAGATACAAAGAGTACGCCCTAAGCTGGAACATGTCAGCACGGTAGCATCATGGTCTCTGTTAAAAAGAAGAAAAAGATCCAGAACTAAGAGTAACACGGTGCTGGAACGCTGCCTCTGAAACATCAAAAAAGCTGTAAAATACAGCTGCTGCTTAGTGAGAGTAATTGTGTTGACCTGAGAAAATGCACAGGTCGAAGACAAAAAAAAAAAAAGTGTCCAAATTCTACAAAATTATTCTGTGAAAAAAAAAATGTAATGATCCTTACTGTATAAAAATGCTTCCCTATTCGCACGCTTTCCTCATTTATTTATTTATTTATTTATTTATTTATTTATTTATAAATTTATTTATTTATTTATTTATTTATTTATTTATTTATTCATTTATTTATTTATTTAACATACTCTCAATGCCTGATGTCGTTACAGAGAGGAGTGGTGAATCATTATATAATGTTAAAAACAGCAGTTTGAAAGGATGAATGAACCGGATTGCTCACGACCGAGGCGGGGAGGGTGGTTCCATTCGGATGCTGTCTTGGGCAGGAAGGAATTGAAGAAAAGGTTTGTGCGGCAAGTTGGTACTTGTACCTTGACGTTGTGGTCTATTCGCGATGAAATATAAGGGGGTGATATAAAAAGGTCATTTTTTATTTCTGGGTTAGTATAGTACATTTTATGAAAGAGTGATAACCGGGCGAGTTTCCTTCTTGATGATAGGTCTGGCAGATGAAGGCTAGTTTTGATGGCAGATACACTGGCACTGCGGGAATAATTGCATACAATGAAACGTGCAGAGTGGTTCTGAATGGCTTCAAGTAAGTATGTTAGCTGTGCTGTAGATGAATCCCAAATTGATGAAGCATACTCTAGTTTAGATCTTACTAGCGTTTTATATAATGTAAGTTTGAGGGAAGAGGGCGCGCGAGAAAAATTGCGACGTAAAAAACCTAGTGTTCGATTGGCGGAGTTTGTCACGCATTCAATGTGAGTTTGCTACGACAGGTTGTTAGTAATGTGAACACCTAAATATTTATAGGAAGTGACAGAGGACAGAATAGTGTTGTTAAGTTTGTATGAGGATGTAGAAACAGCACTACCATGAGAAAATTTCATCATTTTACATTTTTTTACGTTTTATTTCATTAAGCACTGGTTACACCACGAAGAAATGGTGTTAAGGTCAGATTGAAGTAAAAATGAATCATCTGGGCTAGTTATTTCACGATAAATAACACAATCGTCAACATAAAGACGAATGTTAGACGTTAATACCTCCGGCAAATCGTTAATGTAAATAAGAAATAAAAGAGGCCCAAGGACTGAGCCTTGGGGCACACCAGAAGTTACAAAACAGGTTGGTGAAACAACCATCCTACCGAAGGCTCACCCAAATTAAAAAATAATAATAAAGAAATGAGATCTAATAGGACGTTCCATCAAAGCGAAGGCAAAGTAACTAACTTTCAACTCATCTGCTTCACGGTGATTGTTGCTTGCTGTGGGAAAACAGGTCGAAAAGTGATAATTACGTACTCATAATATTCAGTGATTTCGCTTCATGACACGGCGACAAAGCTCTGAACACCGATACGATTTTGCCGTGGCCATACAACATTCATAATTACGGCATTCGCAATTACGGCATTCCGCTGTACCAAGAGCCAGAATATCTAAGGCATGCTTTTGCCGTGCTTCGGGCGCTTGAAGAATGGTAACGTCATTGCCGCCACGCTTTAAACATCTCTAACTATAAAAGTAATACTACTTGACAAGAATACCTTTCATCATTGTCTTGTGCTGGGCGCTATGAAGCAAATTTTCGTCTTTGAAAGCGGCAAGTGCTATCTGATGTTCTTGTGCAAAATACAATAACCTTGAAATAACCGTCATAACCGTGAAACTTGCCCTATGGGATATTATTTTTATTTTTATTGCATTTGGAGAAAAAGCCGTCTTCATAACAATAGTTCTCTCGAAGAATAAAATAATACAGCCCCTAACAACATCACAAAATAAAGCCGGCTGTTTGTAAGGTTCTTTTTCGACCTCGGCCATAAGTAACGTTCCTCCCTCTAAGTGCGCTCCCCTATGAAGGGGATGCGCGCACAAAGGCCCGTCACACCTAATCACCGAGGGGAATTCCAGGTGTCATTCAACCCTCCCAAGGAAGGGGGCCGCGCACGGTTCGGCGAAGATCGGCGGTGGTCAAGGCAAGCTGGTGGATGGAAAGAGTGTCAGAAGCCTCTCTCGCACATGCGCACAAACTTGCACGTGGTTCGAGGTGAGCCAAAGAGGAGCCCATCGTCATCGATACCACTTCCTTTGCCACGATGGCGTGGTACGGTCGGTGCGATGTAGGGGTGTTTGGTAGCGTTCTGTATCAGTTTGTAGCTATTCTTGCTGCAGTTTGTGCTTATGCTGTGTTGTGGCTGATTCATCAATACAAGAGGACTTCCGGGAACACGTGGATGCGTAGTTTGTGACGGAAATAGCCAACTAGCACCGTGTTTGCGAAGGCGACGGCGTTTTCTTCATTCCGTGATGTGAACGTTTCTGCAACTTCTTTGCCAGCTTTTCAATACAGTACTGCACAGAAGTTTTGTCTCCTTATTATAAAAAAACGTAACTGCTTTTCCATCATTTTTCATAAACATATTTTTTTTTATTTCAGTTTCTTATACCGCATTTTGGCAGGTTGTTACGAGCGCGAAATGCAATGGCATGAAATGTTTTAAAAATGATCTTTTTACAAACTTGAACTATTGCGCGTCACGCGGTTCGCTTGAAGTGGCTATAAACGCGAAGCGTACAAACACGAGGTTCTGAGAGAGGTCGCGATGACTTAATTTTGGGGTCAATATAATGTATGATCATGAACTAATTCTTTGCTCTTGCCTAACTGCTACTCCCCCTTCCTTTTTTTTATTCAGGATACAACACCAAGGATCTCACAGCAACAATCTCACAAAAAGAAACATTTCTATAATAGCTAAGGTGCCACTACAACTAACGCCCAGAATGCTGAAGCTGCTTCGCATAACTACAGTCTCATTTCTGTGGTTCCCAAGTTGACTGATTGAATAATGCAATAAATGTGTGATGCAATCTTCACAACGCTTCCAGTTTTGTCAGACGTTTATTTTCAGTAGCTCTTTTCGCAACCTGTGGCTTCAGCTGCACATCGCGTCAAGAGCTTAGATTATTTATGAATTCTCCAATAAGATCCCGTAAATATATACATAAGGTGACAGACGTTAATAGCGTCCAATAAATGAAATCAATAGTTGCGGTTCTGAGCATTACAGGGTGGTATGCTGGTGTCCTGGGTGATATCTAAACTTATAAATTTTCAGGTTAGCATAAACTTATAAGCAGCGTTGAACATGTTTTTATTCACATACTGTGACCAACAAAGGACAATGTTTCTAGATTGTGTAAAGGCAAAATGTTGGTAGGAGGTTTGCAATAATTGAGTCATAATGAGGCCTAAAAAACTGTCAGTAGAAAGCTGGTAGGATGTTGACAAAGTTTACAAACATGTTTCAATTCAATGCTGGTGGCCAATTGTTAGAACAATGTTACTAGGGTGTCTAAAGGAAGCGCTAGTAAATTGTTAATAGGACGTTTACAGAAAGCCTATGAACATGCTTCAATTTAATGAATGTTAATAGGAGGTCGAAATAAACGTGTTTCTACGCAGTTAGTAGGATGTTGACAGACAGCCTATGAACATGCTTCAATTTAATGAATGTTAATAGGAGGTCTAAAGAAATGTGTTTCTAGACAGTTAGTAGGAAGTTTACAGACAACCTATGAACATGTTTCTAAATAATGTTGGTGGCCAATTGCTTCTAGGGTGTTACTAGGGAGTTGTTAGGAAGCCTAAAGACCGATGGAAGGATTTCTATTGACTGTAGGTAGGTTCTAGTAACAATAGTATAAAGACGGTCTAAAAAACGTTGATAGAAATTTTTATAAGGGTTAAGTGGGTGCCGGTACTACACGTCCTCCTTCTCTACCTCGCTGCTCTCCTAATGTTGTTGTTGCTGCTGATGCTGCCACTCCACTGCTTTTGACGCATTGTAACAATATATCTGGATAAGGATCCGCACAGATATCTTGAAGACTTTTTTACAAAACCTTTTCTAGCCTTCTTAGAAAGATGATAGTTTGAAACAGCTTAACAAGATACCTTCAAGGCGTCTTTCGCAGGACGTCCTCAAGGCGTACATAAAAGGATGTTTCGTAGCCGTCTTGAATAGTTCTAGACGTTCTAGTTTATTTTGGCTGCTGCAAGACGGCTACAAAATGTCTTGTGTTCAGTGGGATCGGGAGGTCACCAATTCTCCAGGGGATCTAGTCTGGCTATGGTGTCCGGTGCGCAAACGTGGCCTATGTGAGAAACTTCTCACATAGGCCATACTGGCCCGTACGTTATCGTTGACCAGGTCAGTGAAGTAAATTATCGACTGGCGCGTCTAACCGCAACGAGACGGCGCTCCGCCAAGACTGAGGTTGTGCACGTCGCTCGTCTCAAGCCCTTCACTCCGAGAACTTAACTGACTTGGCCGGCGAGCTTCGTCTAGGAGGGAAGAAATATTAAATTCAAGGTACCCGCATGAGTGGAAGCGGAGAAATGAGAGGGGAGACGAGAAAGAGAACGTTCTTGCCCGTCGGAGGCTCGCCCTGAAGCCTGTTTAATTAACCTCGTTTTTCTCGCCTTGTAACAATACTTTGTTTTAACTTTCTTACCTTGTTTCGCCTGCTCATGCATGTATTCTATAAAATAAATTTTACAAGCACCCAAGTACAAATATGCCCTAGTTCTCGTTAGTTTCGAGTATCTCACTAAAATGGCGTTCCTTTCATACTGATATCCCATAACACTTAAATTCTATGCATAATCTACCTCTAGGCAATTCCGTCCCTAGTAAATGTAAGGCGCGAAGGAATATCTTCTGACAGGACCAACGTCACGATGAATATCGATATTACTGTGATGAGCATTGAGTCAATGTAGCGACACATCGTATATTTCCACACAATTCATTTGTGCGTCGCGTATTTGGTCAATTCTCTGTTACCGACATTTCCTTCACTTCTCTGTAGCTGAATGTTCCTCACTCAATGCACGCTCTGGGGACATTCTGTTTACGGTGCTTGACTCCACATTTAGGCTAGAGGTGCGCGTAAAAAGTGACCTAAAGTGTCCATTATTGCACATACCTAGGGTCACATGCCCATTTGCACATACCGAATGACCGAGGTTGTTTATTCTGGATCATATTTCCATCGGCACATACACAGTGACTCACGTCGGCGTCAAAGACCTTCATTGAAGGGCAGAATATACCCTGCGGCGCATACATAAGGCACGCATATAGTAACCCACATTGCCGACCAATATTTTCATTGAAGAGCGGCAGGTACCTAGTGCCGCAAGTTGGCGTCATGGAGATTCATCGAAGCTTGGCACATACCCAGTGTTATGAGGGAAACAACGACAAACTCGCCGGTTTCCAGTTGGGCCCAGGATCCGTTTAATAATGACACGGCAGACGGGAGCTTGCTACACGAAACACAGACTTTAAACAAACACGCTAACAGCATACAGACGATTTACATACACATGTACGTGGCCTATAGTTCGGAAGTTGTCCTTCCATATAAAACACGTGCCTAACACTCGTGCTACAACACTCGCCCGTCTGCATCGTCGTTGCGGTGCCCGTGACGTTGGTTGTGACGGTGGAGCGTCGTTGTGGCTACGTCGCTGCTGTCGCGCCGCACCTTGTCGCACCCCGGAAGCAAGAGGGAAACAGCAGGCCGGCAGAGCACCAGGCCACTGCTGTAGCTGGCCAGTAACGCCTGGCCTGTAACGCCTCGGCCGCTATAACGTCGGGCTCGGTCAGCGGACAGGTAGCTCAGGCGCCCCGGTGGCCAGCAGGAAGCACTGCACCAGGCCGCTATCACAGCAGGCCGCTGGTAAACAGGAGAGCAGAGCCACGAGCGGGATCCACGACCAGGTCGGCACGGTAGCAGGACGCCCGGTCGCCAGTCCTCGGGCTCGCTCAGCAGGCTCGTAGCTCAGGCGTCCCGGTTCAAGCAGGAAACACTGCACCAGGGCGCTATCACAGCAGGCCGCTGGCGCGCAGGAAAGCCCAGCCACGAGCTGGATCTCCGAACAGGTCCGCACGGTAGCTGGACACCCGGTCGCCGGTACCCGAGCCTGGAGCCGCCGTTTTGTGAGCTTGCGTTCGAGGCTGCCGCTCGCTCTCACGCTCTGCGTGCTCTCGTCGCTTCTTCGTTCGTGGCACGTGTCGTCATCTTCCATTACCATCATAACCAATCCTCTTCTTGTAGCCACAACACAATCATCATTCGAAGCAGGTCTCCTCGCCGCCGCACGCCACTATCCACATCATCACACCCAGTGACCCAAGTTGGTTGGTGTGAAAGGAAAACGGTCAGATCCGGACATACCCGAAGAATGGATACCCGAAAGTGCCTGAAGGATCCTGAAAATGCTGATCAAATAAAAGAAAGACCGCAGGACAAACACGGGCAAGCGCTTGTCTGTGTCCATCCTGTCGTTCTTTTTTCAACGGCTTTGAAAGAATGCGAGTCAGCTACGCATTTTGTATCTTTCTGACCAAGTTCAGCCACGTCTTTTCGTGTACAGAGAACTAATTGAGTCGACGCACGGCTCCATCAACACGACTGACGCTTTTGCAAGACTGATGAAAGACGTGATTGAGATCATGACCTCAAAAGGTTTCCTGCAGCCGCTCTTCGTGCCAGCTCTAGAAAGGCTGACCGACTTGCCGAGTTCCTCGAGTACCTGAATGAGTGGGAGCGTTCCGCTGAGATAACTGGCTGCATATCGGCGAGTACAGCAGAGAGTCTACGTGTTACGCTCTCCAGTACACGCTCCCTCTTGCCACTTTCCCTTTTGAGGCCAAGCCACCAAGCTCGGCTTCACGTACATCATGACGTCCAGACTGAGCCAAAATATTTTGGAACAGTTGTTTAGAATATTGCCACAGATGTCTGCCACAAACGACCATCGAACAACCGTGCAGTTTTTACTGTCGAAATCGTATCCATTCACTATAACCAAAGGTTTCGAGCGGCTTTAGCTAACAGTGTATAATCGAAGCATTTTTCCTACTATATGTTTGTAACCTAAATGCATTTTCTATTTTGTATTTACCATTTTACTATCGTACTTTGATACGAAATTCTTACGACGATTTAAGCCTAGAAAAAAGTGTATAATCAGAAGCCTTTGTACTTGAACGTTCTACTTTTTTATTACTGTTTTTATGTTCATTTGCTGTAACCCACTCCCATCTTTAATGCCTTTGACCCTGAGGGTATTAATAAATAAATAAATACACTGGAATTCACAAATTTGGCGAATAGCTCCTTCTGGAAACGTGTCTTCGGGCTTGCTGAGCAGCCTTCTTAGTGTGTGACCTCAAGGAGCAAGTACCAATAAAGAAAGACAGAAGCACATGGACGACCTAGCTCATAGACATTGGGAACTTGCAAGCACCGCAGGAGGTGCTCATTGCCTGTGAAATTGACCACAGCTGCATGGCAACAGCAAAATGTGACGCCTGGTTGAACTTTTATGTGGCCAGCTACGTGGCCAGAAATTTTGGCAAAGGCAAGGTGTACAGAATGTTCTCCTGCTTTGTTCACGCCAATAGAAAAACCCCTTCCTCCAAAGTCATCACTGACTGTTTACGTGAACATGGGTGGGCTGACGTTTCCTTCCGATAGTCTGAAGAAGATGGTGACGTCCCTAGAAAATACGTTCACGCACTGTTTCAGTGCAAATCTGCTGAGGAGTGAAAGCCTAGCGGATTTTTATCCTACATCCTGCTGAAGCATCCAGGAATGGTCGGTTGTGAGCAACACAAGTTTGAACTTACCAATAAAATGATGAAATTTTATGCCCTAACGCGCCTTCACTTTCTTGTAAAGAGCAGGAATGAAAATATACGTATATGATGATCAAGAGGCATAATTTTTTTTGCAATATATAACCGACAGCGAGTCTAGTCATGGCATAGGATTTTATTGCTCTCGTATACCTACCTCGTGCAATAACATACAACAGTGCAAATGAATTGCACTAGAAACTCTGGTTGTTTAAATCTTAATATTTATTCAATGGCGTTCTAAGTTCATTAGAACAAACACAATCCCCCGACGCGCTCTCGAGAAAGCACACTTCGTGCTCGAATGACGCCGCCACACGCCGCTCTATATATGCTGTCCAGAAATACGAATGTTCGTCTCTCTCGCCTTAGAACTTCCATAAACCTATTACTTTTATTCGCAATTAGTGGCCTTATTAATAGACCTAGGTGCAAGATCGTTAGAATTGTCAACACAGTTATAAATTTTACCTCTGAAACTTGGGAAGAGACAGCTGACGGATGACTTAAATACGATACTTGCGCAATCAAATAAGTGATATGCATTGATAAAATTCATACGTGTCTCTGATGTAACCTAAAGACAGCTTCCAGTATAAATACACGGATAAGTGCGCCGAAGTTCCACTGAAAAACGGACGCAGCAACAGACGACGCGCGCCGACTGCCACAGACCTCAGACCGCAGCGCCAATTTTGCCGTCATGATGCGGAGAAGCGCCGAACTACTCTTCACGCCCGGCGGATGGCACAGCTACCCATCTATTATAGCCACCGTATTTTAGGAGTGCTTTTTTGCGGTTCTCTCACTTTTTTTTTGCGTGAGGTTTCTCTGTGTTTTGCCATGCTTTTTTTTCCGTGTGTAAGGTGTCAAAGCGGATGTTAGCTTAAAAATACCAGGTAATTCTGAAGTGGTCCACAAGAATTTCCTCAAAAGTAAGATTGCCCAAATTAGTGGAAAAATATGCAGACTATACTTATAAATTACCTTCAGCAAGGACTGTGGCTTTGCAGGGTAGCTTTTCTTAAAACATTTGACTCAATTAGCGACACAGGCATAGACATAGGGCAAAACGGGAAATGTGTCACTCGAACCACTTTCCCCCTGTTGAGCTGTTTATTTCCTCTTCTCTCCCGCTGGTAACGCGGCCATTTTAGGGGCGAAGCTCCTTAGGGTCGAGCCTTGTCCCCCGTCGTGCCGCCGCGCCATTGTAGCCACGGTAGTACTCGTCGCTCCCGCTAGAGGTGCAGCTGTGCTCTCTTTCTTAGGGTGCCTCGATGCCAGCGCCGACGTTCAGGGTGGTGCCATCCTTTGACCGCACCCGCGCCGCCGCTTTCTCGCTGCGACGCCATCTTGAGTCATAGCGAGCGGTTGCGGGTGCTTGGTGCCGGTGCTTAGTTCGAGACACAGTGCGCGCGGATGCTTCGCTGACGCTTCTACTTGCTGGACAGTGTTCAGCCGAATGAATGACAAGCTTGTCAAGTGCATCGAGTCGACATGACGGGCTGTTGTGTTCCCAAGTGCACCGGATCGACGCGTAAAGGGCTTCGTTGTTTACGCTTCCCTCGGGACCCAGAGCGAAGGAAGAGATGGGAAGCCCAAGTAAAGCGGTATCACTAGAAGGCAACGGATAGCTCCTACATTTGCGAGGTAAGTGTCACGAAAGTTTAGACTATCGCATCGTGTTTTTCATAAATAAGAAAGTATTCTCTGATCCTCGCTCACGTACCTACGTTCGCTCACGAACTAAGCACTGCACCGATGCTGAGTAGCCTATGGTTTGCGAGCGCACGTCGCATAGGCTTGTGCCGTTTTGATCAGCGCAGTCTATGCGAGTAGTACCCTTATTTTAAGAATTGAGGAAAATGCTTCGCCGCGAAATAGCCTTACATTAGCTACAAATCGTCATGTAAACCACCTATTTTACTTTTTCACGGGAAGCACACATCGTGTGTCTCTTGTTTCTTTCTTTTTCCTCAGTTTCTTTTTTTCGCTACTGGTTATTTGGGACTAAAGAACGCAGTGCTTCTTCTGGGGAGAGCGGCTGTTGTGGACGTGGCAAGCGAAGCATTGTGATTTTCTCTATTCTCAGCAGATATCTTGCGGATCTCAAGTTGTTACTTTATATAGCAGATTTTCTAGACGAATATATTTGTAGCGTGGTGCTCGTAAGCCGATGGTCATTCGTGCTCATTCCCGATCGTAGTGGGTACTGTGACGGTCTTTAAATGCCTGTGCACGGTATGCCCAGGTTTAGTAGAGTTAAGGGACATCATGGGACCAAAACTGTTTCGGCGCTTTCTGGCATGGTGTCTGTTGTAGCCTGTGCATTTCTTCGAAACGTGTGAAGCGAGGTAATAGAGCATTACTTCTGCGAAAATTTATTTTGAAGCACTGTAATGGGTTCTCTGTATTTACAAGGCAACTTTTCATATCAATAATCACTTTTGTTGTTTTACTTGTACTTAGAAACACTTTGAAGAGGACCAGTACGAGGGAAATCGACAGGATGGGCGCCGTCTGTTAAAGTCAACAGCCCTACATCATCATGGACTATATTTTCGAAGTGAAAAACATTGCAAATCTGTATTTGACTGTCTTAGTTTCATTTACGGTTTTTGTACGCGATATGTATGCAGTGTTATTTATTTTTCCAATGTAGTTATCAGTGTTCTAATGGTTATTTATAAAATGTTCTGTACTCGCCCGCGATGTGTTTGGATGATGCGACGTATTCGATGGTAGCTGATGTATTCTGGCTGGATATCTTGATTCATATTACCCGCGGTTGCGTTTTCTTGTTTGCATTCTTGTTTTCGATTTATATTGTGTGTAATAAGGTTGATGTACTCACTTGAACCCCCCTCCCCCATGTAATGAATAAATAAAAAAAAAAAAAACTCTCACTATCCCGAATTGTGTGTCGAGCCTATCTTGCGAATTTTTTTTTTTATCTCGTCTTTCAACATAACTTTCAGGCGCCACACAGTACATATAATTTTTCATGTACATATCTCTTTCATGATTGATTGTACTAGACATTATAAGTAAATGTATTTTGTGCATCGTTTGGTTTCTTGTGTGTACTACGCAAGATTGACACAGACAAGTTACGTTACATGTTTCTCTACAGCACTAACTAAACCTTATTTTCAAATCGCAGTTATTTTTACACCAGCTTAATCCTGTCAGCACACAGTTTTGTGGGCAAAAAAAAGACAAAATTGCGCGTAGATATCGTCAAATAATTGCAACGAACGCGAAGAGCACGCGCAATTCAAGGGAAACTAACCACCGTGCGCGAGTGGCTGGCTACGGTAAAGGAGGCGTGACGTGTAAACCAAAATACAACAGCGAAAAAGAAAAACTTCCACACACAGGGGGTCGCAAACCTTATATACCAAGCATCGAAGCGCAAAAATAAAATAGTGCATATTTCAAACATACACACGGCATGTTAAATGTAAATTGAATTAGGCAACTTGCGGCATGTTCCCGGCGCCATACATTTACGTCTTGGACCTTCGACGAGTTAACGGCTATTGAGTATAAAGATGTGCAGATGCGATACCGATAAAAAATCCTCATCAAGGCAAAGCACTTGGAAGTGCGCCGCGAGTAACACTATTTATGAACGCAAGCGTAGCTGAGTCTCAGCTCGTGTGACTCCATATGGCGGCGCCAGCGGGGTTGTCTCCACCCTGGACGGCGGCGCTGGGAATCGAGGCACCCTACTCTTTCTCTCTCGTTCCCGACGCGCTCTCTCTGTATCATCCGTAGCTAGGGGCGCTGCGGCGCACAAGAGCGTTCAGTCCCGACGCGCGCTCTTTTTCTCTCTCGTTCCCGACGCGCTCTCTCTCTCGTTCGTAGCTAGGGGCGCTGCGGTGCACAAGAGCGTTCGTTCCCGATGCACGCTCTTATTCTCTCTCGTCCGTAGCTCTAGTTTACCCGAATGACTCTCCGGTGCTTCGCCCACTCATCATCATTCACGTCCTGGATATGCGGTGATTTTTTTTTAGCAAAGTCCGACAGAGACGGCACAGGGTCCGCATTTTACAGATTCGCTATGAAAGTAGCGACGCTATACTTCGGCAGCGAAACGATATTTTAACGCCATAGCGTTAAGGGCCCCGTGTCGCAGAAAACCCGGCGTCGGCAACAGGCGTGTGATCGCGGGTGGCGGAGAAAATCCTCCAACCACATCGACCGCGCAGGCCCTCCACATGGTGCAAGGTTTTGGTGAAAAAAAATTGAATTTCTCCCGGTGAAATCCGTCAGAAAAATGATAAAGTACAACTTTAAATACCCTTTGGCGTCAGATTCGCCGTCGGTTTGTTTACAAATAGGTATCGGATTGCAATTTGAATGTACGAGAATACCTAATTCTACTACGAGGAAACTCAAACACAAGCCCTTTTTCCAACATTTCTACCTGACCTGCGCGCGTCGGGGCAATAGCAAACAATTAATAAAATAATAAAAAAGGTGCTAGGGCCTTCACATTTTAATATAAGACCACTTATATTGTCCCTGGAAAAACGTCTTTCCAGCGATGCATTTCAGTTCAAAAGTTAAGCCGACTTTGAGGGGATCGGTGTAAGCTTGGTCTTTGCAAGCTGGCTTTCCAACGTTCAGTGTTGCATTGATGAAGCCTACTTGCCGTATGCGAACGGGTCCCGATAACGCTATCGCGTTCTACTCCTACAGTCGAAGCTTAAGTGTCCTCCATTTTTTTCGTATTTTCAGCACGAATGCAGTGTAGGCCGAAGTGGACTCTGGGAGATGTTTAGGCCTACATCCCCGCGAAAATTCAAGAGCAGGCAACGCCGCGGAGCGAAATTCCGCGTGCGCGAAATTCGGGTAAAATCGCACTTTCACGAGCTACCGCTGGTGCTTTTTTTTCATTTTTGTTAATTTCTAGTTATTTTACAGCTTAAATTTTTTCCTACATAAAAGAGGAATACAACACACAACACAAATAGCGTTTTTTACCCTGTTCTCCCCTTAAATATATTACAGTGATAGCCCGCCATCCGCAACAGCCACCTCCGCATCTAGCCATATATCCAGGCGCTTTCGGCTTTACCCCTGCAGCCGTTTGCCAAACTTCACCGGAATGCGCCAACTTACCTGAATGGTCTGCATTAAAAAAAAAAAAAAAAAAAAAGCTACGGCCAGTTCTACTCTGTGAAGACTGCTGTAACAGTGGAGCTGGTCTTAGCGTTTTCACGGAGTGGAACACTGGCCGTAGCATTATTTTAAGTTTGCGTTGTACCTCATTCGTTATCGGGACGTTCCATTTGGGTTGCTTGGTCTTGCCTCGCTATTTCAGCTTCTGTTGCCGGGTGTTGCGTGGGCTCCTGACGGCGTTGTCGCCGCTTATACTTCATGACCACGGCTTTGTGATCGCTATGCTACAAAGCAAGCAGCGCACCTATCAGCGGTGTTCGCTAAGACCAAGTTCTTTTGGTCTTCGCGAACACCGAAGATATTGGATTTTTTGTTTTTTTGGAAGCCGCCACAGCGCCAATCACAAGTAAGGCCCCTCGCGGCTGCACTTGGATATCGCCGGCGCGCAAGGAAGAAGCGCAGAAACATGCACGCTTGCAGTAACGGAGGGACGCGCATGCGCGGAAGCGTTGGTCTCGACACCAGGGGTGCGGCGCCAGTAGGCAAGGAGCACCGTTTCACCACAGGCTCGCGTGCCCTGCAATATTTCGTTTTAGAGTGTACATGTTACATTCTTTAAGCTCTTATATCAGCGCAAAGTATTAAGAAAAGACATTTTCCTGCAATATATAAATCTGCCTAAGGAGAGTTGATTGTTCCGCGCCGTGGCTACGCCGACGAGAGGAAGCCCGAGCGCGCGATAACAGAGACAAGCTTCTCACCGGGATCGCACCGTGTTTCAAAACGTACGAGCCGTGCTACACCGTCTGCGCATGCGTGGGAACACGGACGCATGCGTATGTGCAATCTGGGTTTAAGTGCCATGAATACGCATGGTAAAGCGGACGTGCCCTCAAGACGTTGCCAAGTGAGAGTGGTCGAAATTCGGGCAACCTTTTGTGATAAATTTTTTTTTCGTAAACAGATAGCCAAACAGATAGCCAAAGGGGCATTGCCTAAAATTCCTGGGCATGGCGGCCGCTTCACGAATAGCCATTTCAACAAAGTCGCAGCAAGCATAGCAAGAATAGTAGGGTTTGCAACGGAGTGGTAGAGATGTTATATGATACACGTTGGTGTGGTATCTTTTTCGGTTTTGTGGTTGGGAACGAGTTAGCCACTTTGTGTGTCTGCATATGTGCTCATAATGTTTTCTTTCGCGGGTTTCATATAATCACCAATCACGCACCCATCTTGGGAAAGATTGCCAATTGCATTAACGTCGCCAATCATATTCAATGGATGAATATGATTGCCAAGTTGACTGGGCATGAAATACCCAATGGATCCGCTCTCAGGTCTTCTTCATTCACTGCTCACATTCCTATACCATGGGGGCCCTGTTCATAACACGCAAGTTTCTATAAGTGGTAAATTGCGCCCGCTGAGTTTGCTCATATAAAGACTCTTTCAGTTTGTTAACTCGAATAGGGTGAGACATCATATATTGGTGTATTTTGTATCTTTGCAAATATTAAGTCAAATAATTATTTTACATTATATAATAGTGCTGTGTGATGCGCTTCATCAATTCCTTACCTTTCTAGCCATCAATTTGTTTTACGGTGGTTTCCAAGAACGGTAGATCACTGTAGGTGCTGAAGACTTTACGATTCTTAATTGTTTATTTGTTTAATACCAGCAGTATCACCAACATCTCTTGGCACTCTCTGACATCCGTAAGCATAACTGCCCTACCTACCAGTTGGCAACTAATTCTTTCTGTTACTCAATCATTGAAGTACATGTCATCTATGCGAAACAATTTATTTGTTTCTCGCATATGATCCACATGGGGGACCTTCGTTTTCGCAATATAGACAATCTTAAAAGATCGCCTTCTGCAGATTGCGTATTTGGAGTCTTTTAGCTGGATTACTCGAAGCGGCATACTATACTTGTACGAACAATTGAGATGGATAATCCACAAATAAAAAAAAAATAAGATTTAGACTATTCACTTCACGGCACACAATGCAATTTACGAATGGCAGCAGATGAGTGTGAAAGGCCTATACACTAGGAGCAGATGCTGAAGGTGGGACGGATTTTGAGATATGCGCCATGAGTCTTCCAGTAAATATGCATGGTTTTCCACTTAGGTTTTCAACAAAACCTGCTTTTGTTCACTGAAGTACAAAAGTACTGCAACGCCGATGTATTTTGACGCACACCTTTGGATTGAAAATGTGGAAACGCATCCTCCCAAAATTTCTTGTACCAATTCCACTTCCTCATTGATTAAGCATTCATTTTATGTAAATAAATGATTAGTTGGAACATTCGTGTTGATTGTCCTTTAACAATGCCATTTAAGCGAAACATTTTACGTAATAGTTCTTGTTTATGTTGCTTAGAAAAGTAATGACATGACATTTTCATGCCTTGTCCGAAAGATCACCGCAGATTTCGTCAACCTTTGATGTTGATATTGTTTGCATTCGTTGCCTGCCGGCATTTACGTTTAGGCTTTTACATTAATAATCTGTGCTCCGAGGTTCTGCCGACTGACATTAGGCACTACGATATTTTCCTGTCTGAACTTTTGTGCTGCGGGAACTTGACATATAAAGCCAACTGCTATGAAATATTATTATCGGCAAGTTGGTTATATATAAGTAGTCTATCCTATTGAATAAGTCTTGGTAAAACTGCAGGATCGGTAAATGTGCAGTTTTTATTGGCAGGCTTTAAAGCACCAAAGTAGATGACTTGTGCATCTGGTGGTTAACAAATATGATAAAATTCTTCACCCGTCGCCTCCAAGATTTGTCACTGCACCACAGGCAGCCGAGGGCATCACCTAATTGCGCAGATCATGCCAAGAAGCGACGCATTATCGGTCGGGCATTAGTTTCGCCGAGCGCTAAAAGTGGCATTTTGCAGTTTCGGTACCAAAACATCCATTGTTGCACAAACTGTTCGCTCAGCAAAAACGTAAAACGTAGAACTTAAAAGTCAAATTTGGCAAGGTGGCTATATATATATATATATATATATATATATATATATATTGTAGCGAAGATGAAGAGATGCACTTGGGCTCAGGTGCTCGGACACCGGGCTCTAGGGGGCGAACCAGGAGACGACGAGGAGGAAGCAGATAATAGAACAGCTCGCCCAGGAATGAGTGCCGTCTCTGTGTCGCTGCTTCTTTCCAATGGCACAGTCGACAATGAACCTGCCTTAAGGCGTTCCCGCCTTAAGTGTTCCTCGCACGGTTCTTCGGCGTGCCGGGTCTCTCCTTCCCAGGAACGCCGTTCACGCGTCCCTAGGTATGGAGCCCGCCACCCTAGCACTGTCGCAAGTACCCGCTGCACCATCCGGGGATGGCGTCCAAGCCTCCTCGGTGCCTCTAGGACAGGGATGTTCGGGTAACCTCGCCCACGTCATCGCCGAGCTTACTAAACAGCTCCAGGTTATGGCGACCGCTTTCGCGTCCGTCAACGGTTGCGTCCTACCTGCGAACGACGTCCACGCTTCCCTTCAGCCGGCGTTTGTGGAAATACCGACGTTTCGCGGCTTTCAAGAGGACGTCATCCTTTGGGCTCGCAACATCAGTGCCTTGGGAGATCGTCATGCCTGGCCCGACCACAGAAGATGGCTGGTTGCAGCGAAACGATGTTGTGGTGCCGCCAAGGCACGGGACAAATACGCAGGCATCAAACCGGGGTCGTGGCCTTAATGTATAGTGCAGCTTTGATGGCTGCTTTCGGCCCGCTTCCTTCTGCCTGCGGTGAGTTCACTCAGCGTAGTTCTTCACACGACGCTCCCGAGAGCTACCGCTTCGATCCTGCGGCAGGTGTGCCCAGCAACGCCTCTACAGGCAGAACCGCAGGCTACCCCGCCATATGCACCGGCTCTACGGGTGTCGCCGTCGGCTTCAACTCAAACGGTGGCATGCACAAGGCGACCACCGCTCCCGCATAGGCATCAGGCACCACACCATCACTCCTAGAGCCCGAGATAACATGCCATTCACCACAGTCGGCGGCGCAGTTTCGAAGCTCGCCTTTGCTTGGACACATAGGTGCACTGGCTCAACGAACATCAGTCCCACATCAGGCGGTAGAAAGCACTCGGCAGACCATAACCCTATCTGTGGCTCACTGCACGGAGGCCGCCGGACTCGGGGCTCAGCTCAGAACGACGGGCACCGAAAACGAGGTTCCAGTTGAAGAGCACCGGCCAACTTTCCCGCTGGGTATTGGGGGCCCGTCATCAGCTTCCGGTGTCATGGTTAAGGATCAACCATCACCAAGTATTTCGTCGAACACCGATGATGGAGCGCTCCCACCTCAGCACCCCACCCGTCTGTCCACGGGTTCAAGACATGAAATACTTCGTATCCCGTCTTAACCACACCTTCTTACTTCGCTGCAGTCATTGGCCGAATGCAGAAGCAATCATTCGTTGCTAAGCGACAGCAAGACCCATAAGGAACTATCAACGCGCAAAACAGGGCATCTCAAAAGGTGCGCAAGAGACCATGTGGTTTCGGCGCAGACACAACCGTCCCTTCAAAAGCTCGCAAGACCGCCTTTCACGATGCACATCGCAGGCCAATCACATCCTGCCGACGGTACGGCTTTTGAAGAGAACAATCCGGCTGCACGCAATGGTTTGTCAAACCAGCCGGTTCCAGCACCTCGAAGGACCTTTGCACTGCGACAGACTGCAACCGGTGCGACGGAACTCGCTTTATGAGACAGACGTCGGTTCAGTGTCCGAGATCGCCTGCTCGGTTCTTCCAGGGGCGACGAGATAATCGTCGCCGGGATATGCGACTAGAGCGCAACAGTCAGTACCGACCCCACGAGGAGCTGGTTGCGCGTTGGATGGTCTTAACGACGACTACTTCCGCTCGCAAGGCTTCTATGCAATGCAGTGATTCTTAACGACGACTACTTCCGCTCCCAAGTATTCTATGCAATGCAGTGATTTTCCAGCAGCAGCACGCCCTCACAACCGCCAGAGCTATCTTCAGCAGCGTGGCCGAGTGTAATAAAGATGAAGAGATGCACTTGGGCTCGTGCGCTCGGACACCAGGCGCTAGGGGGCGAACGAGGAGAAGACGAGGAGCTAGCAGATGAGAGGACAGCTGGCCAATCCCCCAGTGTTGGTAGGAGCCAAAGTGCGAGGCCATCATCATCAACAGCTGGCCCAGGAATGGGAGCTGTCTCTGTGTCTCTGTTTCATTACAATATATATATATATATATATATATATATATATATATTTATATATACAGGGTGTTTCAGTGAACACTTTCACAATTTATTTAAGGTTACCTGCGGCAGATAGCCCGATTCTAGTTAATGAGCTGGTCTACTCGAAGAGGCGGACATTACTTGCCCAAAAAATTGAAATGCATAATCGACTAATTAACAAAAATTTCGTAATTAAGGTTCTAACTAATTACCTGATGGCCCATATTGCAATTTACAAATTGTAGCCGTGGAGTTCGCAAGAATCCAAGACATAAATAATTCTCGGGAACACACCACTTTCGAGATATTAATTCCCGAAATTTGCGGAGAAATGCATTGGCGTTCCAGTTAATTTGGTGCTTTAATGCAAGAAGCGACGTTTTGTTAGGAACCTAACTGGAACGCCATTGCATTTCTCCGCAAAGTTCGGGAATTAATATCTCGAAACTTCCGTCATCCCGAGAATTCGTTCCAAGTGGATCCGCCTTGCGATCTCCACGGCTACAATTTCTAAATTGCAATATGGGCCATCAGGTAATTAGTTAAAAACTTAATTAGTGAATTTCTGTTGATTATCCGATAATGCATTTCAATTTCTTGTGCAAGTAATGTCTGCATCTTCGACTAACCAGCCCATGAACTATAATTGGGCTATCTGCCACAGACAACCTTTACGAATTTTTGAGTGTTCGCTGCAACATCCTGTATATATATATATATGTATAGGAAAATCAGAAGCGCAACTTCGCGGTTATTTTAGGTTTATTATGTACCCAACAGTTTCGGTCGGTGGACCGACCTTTTTCAAGGGTCGACAAAGGTCGGTCCATCGACCGAAACTGTTGGGTAAATAATAAACCTAAGATAACCGCGAAGTTGTGCTTCTGATTGTCCTAAATACGCTTGGCCCATTGAAAAATCCAGTTACTACTATATATATATATATATGGGGAAGACAAAGATGTGCACTAGGGCTTGAGCGCTCGGACCGCGAGCGAGGAAGAAGAAGCAGAAGTAAACCAGGCGTTCTGGCGGAAGGCCGATTGTCTGTGCTTCCATTCATTACAATGGCGAAGCCGCTCAGCGAACCTCTGCTCGACGACCCGTCCTCGTCCACCGTGTTGCGGAGCGGGCGCGTCCTCCGGCATCTTGCGGCGCCTGCTCCAGCGCCGGCCGCCCCGCTCGGACGCGGCGCCCACGGTTACTCAGCCCCGCATCTCGTCGGTACCGTGCCTCTCGTCCCTACTCCTCAGGTCATGGATTCACGTGCCGTCTCTATGCAAACCACTTTGCCGCCAAGGGACGCTGTACACGCTCCCTCGGACGTGGATTCCGCTGCCGCGACTCCAGCGCCTACTGCATCGTCGGTGAACGCTGTTCGTAACCCCTCGACTGCGGCCTCCAGCGCGATCACTACATTCACACAGGCCATAGCAGCACTGTCCAAGCACCTGGAGGAGGTTACGGTATCCGTTACTACAGCCCTTGCACGTAGCGCACTTCCTTCACCGTCGCCCCTGGAAGTTCCAAAGTTTCGTGGCTTCGAGGACGATCCAACGTTGTGGGTACACGCAATTAATTCATTGGCACGTAGACATGCCTGGCCGGAAGACGTGACGATGTTGCTCGCAGAAAGCCGGCTTCGTGATGCCGCCAAGGCGTGGCACAGATATGACGGCTCTGCGTACTCTTCCTGGGCCCAATGGAGTGCGGCATTGTGACTGCTTTCAGCCAGTTTCCTTCATCCTATGACGACCGCTTCATGCGCATGCGCTCACGCTGACAAGCACCAACCGAAGCGGTGGCTCTCTACGTGTATGAAAAGTTGAAGCTTCTCGAGGACTGCGGCATCACCTGGCTCTGTCCTGCTGCTCGCCAGTATGTGGTCGACGGGTTGCTCGACTCTACGCATGCTGCCATCCTCTCTGCTCAGCCTCCAGAGACGTCACCCTATGTTTTCGCTCGAAAGGCAGATGAACTGCACTAGAGCACTGCACGGGCTCGGGCTTACCCGAAAGCCGGGGCCCGGCCCGGCCCGCGGGCCGGGCCGGGCCGGGTAGAGGAGTTTTTTCACGGGCTCGGGCCGGGCTCGGGCACGGTTTGTGCTTTTTGACCCGCGCCCGGGCCGGGCTCTGGTTTTTTGACGCGGGCCCGGGCCGGGCTCGGGCTGTCTGCGAGTTATTCTCTGGCTTCTCAACTCTGAAAAACATGTATTTTTCAGTCTCGGGCCGGGTTCGGGCCGGTTTCGAGTCGGGCTCGGGCCGGGCTCGGGCTTAAGGTAAAGGGGTGGCGGACCGGGCCGGGCGGGTAACGTAGATTATTTCCGGGCCTGGGCCGGGCCCGGGTCTCGCCATAAAAGTTTTGATCGAGCTCGGGTGGGCCGCCCAATGTAAAAACGGGCGCGGGCCGGGCCCGGGCCTCAAAAATCGGCCCGTGCAGTGCTCTAAACAGCACTAGACAACTCGCCGTCGTATTGCTGTGGGTATGCCAGAGGCTGGAGTTACACCGCCCGCGTCTACACGACGTGGCTGCTTCTCTTGAGGTCGTATTGGTGACAATGCCAAGGATTGCCCTCAGTCGACTAAAACCCGGATACATTATCAGGCTTGCCAGTCTCCCCTGTTACCGGTATTTGTTAAGGGATAGTCGACCTGCTGGCGCTTGTGGATACCGGTGCTGCATGCACGGCGCTACACCAACGTCAAGCTCCTGACACCATCCACCCATGGACGCAACCCCCACTCTACGGAATCGGAGGCAGCGCTATGCCAGTGGGCATGCTCGACATTCATGCCGAGCATGCCGGGACAAAATTTCTCTCAGCAGTGCCTGTTTTCGAAGACCTCCCTGCCGACATGATTCTAGGGACGGACTTCCTGCTGTCCGACCACATTCGCATCACCATTGACCATGGTCGCGTTCAGCTCTGCCCTTCTATAACCCTGGCCCAGGACACCACGGCCACTTCTACGCCATTCCCGACACCGACAGGTGAGCCTGCAAATTCGCCTACCTGGCCCTCGGTACTCGCTCGGCACGCTTGATTGTTCGCCCAAAGCACGGCCGACCTTTTAGGCACTAATTTGTTGGTGCATCGTATACCTACGGACGACCACTCACCGATATGTGCGCCACTGAGGAGGTATGCTGAAAGGGAGCGCACCGTGATCGGGGAACACCTGCGTGAAATGCTCGACGCGGGCATCATTCGGCCCTCTTCAAGCCCATGGTCAGCGCTTGTCGTGCTTGTTCGGAAAAAGAATGGTTCTTTAAGATTTTGTGTAGATTGCAGGCAGCTGAACAAGTGTACAACGCACGACGCGTACCCGCTACCTGGAATTGATGATGCTATTGATACAGTTCATCATTCCAAGTTCTTTTCATCGCTTGATTTACGCGTGGGATACTGGCAGATCAACGTCGCGGAAGAAGATAAGTGCAAGACTGCCTTTCGGACTCCTTCAGGCTTGTACGAGTTTAACCGCATGCCGTTTGGGTTGCGCACGGCTCCTAGTACCTTTCAGCACGCCATGAATTGTGTGCTTGGACCTCTTAAAAACCAAGCTTGTGTCGTATATCTGGACGGCATCTGGTCGTTGGCGCAACGGAAGACCAACATCTGCACAATTTGGACGAAGTTCTACACAGGCTCTATGAGGCGGGGTTTCGGTTTAACCGCGACAAGTGCCAGTTTGGTCTCTCCAAGATCTCATACCTAGGCCATACTATCTCTCCAAACGGCATCCAGCCGCTCCCGGAGCGCATTGCTGCTGTGGCGGAATATCCTACACCAACTTGCCTGAAACAAGTTCAGTCGTTTGTGGGTACGGCTTCGTATTTGCGCAGATTTATTCGCCACTTCGCGTCGACTGCCACTCCCCTGACCGATTTACTTAAAAAGGGAGCTTGTTTTGAATGGGGCGCCCCACAAGAAATCACTTTTTTAACTTTGATGCAGCAGTTAACTTATTGCCCCGTACTAAATCACTTCAATGACGACTGGACTACGGAGGTTCACACAGATGCCAGCCAGATGGGCCTTGGAGCAGTACAAGTGCCACGTGACCTTGATGGTATCGAACGTGTTGTCTTATATGCGAGCCGCAAACTTTCAGATACAGAGCGCCACTACCGCTCCAATGAGCTGGAGTTTCTAGCATTGTTATGGAGTGTGGATGATAAATTCCGGCACTATCTTTTTGGCCGCAAGTTCACTGTCGTGACCGATAATGATGCATTAACATGGATGTTTTCAAAGCAGCAGCTGAAAAATAAGTTTGCGCGATGGATTATCACGCTGCAAGAGTACGATTTTGACGTGCGCCACCGTGCTAGGGGGCTCAACAACATCGCCGATGCCCTCTTAAGGAACCCCCTTGTCCGCGTTTCTTCTCGCAACAAGGCTTCTCCAAAGGTCAACAGGAGAATAAAGACTTAGCTTCAATCATTGCCTCAATCGCTGCTACGGGAAAGAATTCCACATATGTATTACGTGATGACACACTGTATCGGCGGCAGTGGCACAAGGACCACTCAGAAGAACGTCACCTCCTAGTGATCACCAGTTGTTTTAGAACAGAAATATTGCGAGCCATTCATGACACTCCTGAAGGATGGCACATCCGCCAGCGAGTCACGATCCGGAAAATACAAGAACGCTTCTGGTGGCCGAAGATGGAAAGCAATGTCCGCTCATACGTCGCCAGTTGTGAAGTGTGTTAGCAATATAAGCGGCTGCCAGGATGCCAGCCGGGATTACTGACACCTATTTCGCTGCCAGAAACCATTTTTCACACTGTTGGCATTGACTAAATCGGACCTATACCGATCACTACAGCAGGAAAACGCTACATCATTGTGGCCGGGGACTATTTGTCGAAGTACGTCGAAGTGGCCGCTGTGCCATCTATCGTGTCCGGCCACCTAATCGATTTCCTGAATCTACGATTTGAATGGAGACATGGCCTGCCAAAAAAACTCCGCATATCCACGGGGTGAATGATGATGAGTGGGCGAAGCTCCGGAGGGAATTATCGGTAAACCGTGAATCTTCCGTGTAATTCGCCCAGTCTCGCCGCACTAAATCGAACGATTGACTTCCACCAATGACACGCGCCATATGTGACGTCGTTCCTATTTTATAACAGCGCCCTTCATTGTAATTGCACCATCTCCCACTTAAGGGGAAGCTAGCACAAACGCGTTAGAAACGAGCAGTACTCTCTAGTAAGGGGGAGAGGCCACAGCGTCTTACGCAGCCGTTTACACATGCCGGAACATGCACCGCGTTTGCCGACGCCATCACATGAATGCTGGGAGAGTATAACCCCCGTATTCATAAACGCTCCTCGACTTGAACTTGACTTGCCACCGCCTTCAACGCGTTTCGAACGCGGTGCCCAAGGCGGTGGCAAGTCAAGTTCAAGTCGAGGAGCGTTTATGAATACGGGGGTAAGGTGGAGAGGCCACAGCGTCTTACACCAGCTTTTTACACGGGCCGTAACGCGCCAGCACAAACGCGTAAGAAACGCGCCGTCTTTCGTTAATGTTGGTTATTTATTGTCATCGTGGTGGGTGTGTGTTCATGTGCGCTTCGTGGCGTAGTAGTTAGCGCCGCGCGTTCGGAAGCGAGGGGTCCCTGGTTCGATTCCGCGCTACGGACACAACTTTCGGATTTTTTTTTCTCATAAAAGTAGACGTGGCTACCTACTACGACTACTACTACTACTACTACAGAGGAGGGACAGACCCACACCCTAAGGAGCTTCGCCCCTAAAAAATTAATATCAGACCGTGCCACAACATTCCGCAGTCGCGAACTAAAAAATTACCCTAGTACCTAAAATGAACTTAATACCTTGTGATGATGTGGATAGTGGCGTGCGGTGGCGAGAAGACCTGATTCGAATGATGATTGTGTTGGGGCTACAAGAAGAGGATTGGTGATGATGATAATGGAAGATGACGACACGTGCCACCAACGAAGAAGCGACGAGAGCACGCAGAGCGTCAGAGCGAGCGGCAGCCTCGAACGCAAGCTCGCAAAACGGCGGCTCCAGGCTCGGGTACCGGCGACGGGGTGTCCAGCTACCGTGCGGACCTGGTCGGAGATCCAGCTCGTGGTTGGGCTTTCCTGCGCGCCAGCGGCCGGCTGTGATAGCGGCCTGGTGCAGTGTTTCCTGCTTGGACCGGGACGCCTGAGGTACCAGCCTACTGATCGAGCCCGAGGACTGGCGACCGGGCGTCCTGCTACCGTGCGGACCTGGTCGTGGATCCCCCTCGTGGCTCTGCTCTCCTGTGTACCAGCGGCCTGCTGTGATAGCGGCCTGCTGTGATAGCGGCCTGCTGTGATAGCGGCCTGGTGCAGTGCTTCCTGCTGACCACCGGGGCGCCTGAGCTACCTGTCCGCCGACCGAGCCTGCCGTTTTAGCAGCCGAGGCGTTGCAGGTCAGGCATTACTGGCCAGTACAGCAGTGGCCTGGTGCTCTACCGGCCTGCTGTTTTCCCCTGCTTTCACGTCGCGACAAGGAGCGGCGTGGTGCGACAAGGTGCGGCGCGACAGCAGCGACGTAGCCACAACAGCGCTCCACCGTCACAACCACCGTCACGGGCACCGCAGCGACGATGCATACGGGCGAGTGCTAGGCACGTGTTTACTATGGAAGGACAACTTCCGAACTATAGCCCACGTACATGTGTCTGTAAATTGTCTGTATCGTGTTAGCCTGTCTGTTTAAAGTCTGTGTTTCGTGTAGCAAGCTCCCGTCTCCCGTGTGCAACTGAAAACCGGCGAGTTTGTCGTTGTTTCCTCATCACATTCCTCTACACGTCCGGATTTCATCCCCAGGCAAATGGCCTTACGGAGCGAACTAACCAAAGCATCCAGGCACGACTCGCTCCGTATACGAAAATAGGGAAAAAGGAGACGCCGACTGGGACATTCACCTTCAGTCAGCGGCGTATGCCGTTAACACGGCGCTGCAGGCGTCTACCGGGACAAGGCCATATGAAACCTTCTACGGGAAGGTGCCCCAGCTGAAAGCGGTCCTTAGCCTAGGTACTCTATTTACCATCGCCAGCTCCGCCGACCGAGCGTCCGCCTTTAAAAAGATTAGAACAGCAGCGATCGGAAGAGCTTCACAAGCGCAAGAAACGCAGAAACGACACTATGACCGCCGACATCGACCTGCTCCGGTGTATAACGTCGGTAACGAGGTGTGGGTGCAAAGGGGAGTCAGCGCACCAGGCCAGAAGTTACTACCGAGGCTTGAAGGGCCCTTCAAGATTACTTAACGTATAGGAGAGAACACCTGGCGCGCGAGCACCACAATTCCAGGTGCGAGCCTCGACAGGCGTAAAAGAAATAACTTCGCCGTGCACGTGTCACGCCTGAAGGAAAGGTTCCCGCGCTTGAACAGAAGTGTAAATTTTAAAAGGAACTATCGCTCCTTTGTTTTCAGGTCCGCAGCGTGGCCGAGTGTGAAGACAAAGATGCGCACTAGGGCTTGAGCGCTCGGACCGCGAGGGAGGAAGAAGGAGCAGAAGTAAACCAGGCGTTCTGGCGGAAATCCGATGGGCTGTGCTTCCATACAATACAATATATATATATATATATATATATATATATATATATATATATATATATATATATATATATATATATATATATATATATATATATATATATATATATATATATACTACCTATTGGGATTCGCGGCTTTACCACATACTCGCCGCCACCCCGATACGGCCAGCGACCCCGGGACATTGAGGAATACCTCTCTCAGCAGCTCTTGCCACCGCCTGCCAGGCGGCAGTCGCGATCGCCGTCTCCCAGACGATTTTCGCCTCCGCCATAGCGGTATTCTCCCGAACGGTCGACCAGTCCCCGCCGGGAAAACTAACTGAGGCGATATTTGGGGTTGAGGTCGCTGACGGTCGAAGCGCTGTAGACCTCCGACGGACGCAGCTACGGCGAAATACCGAACCGACATCACCTGCAGCTGAACGGGACGACAGGCTTTCGCTCGATATACCAGTGACTATTGACGGTTACGCCGTTAGTGCTTTAGTGGACACCGGCGCAGACTGCACGATACTGAGCGGGAAAACAGCAACGCAGCTGAAGACAGTGATCTCGCCCTGGCATAACTCGCAGATTCGGACGGCTGGCGGCCACGTCGTTACTCCACTGGGCGCCTGCACGACTAGAGTTGAGATTCAAGGATCTACATTCCTAGCGAGCAGCCTTGTCATACGGGAATGCTCCCGCGACGTTATTCTTGGGGTTATCTTCCTGCAGGAGTACGGCGCGATTATCGATCTGCAAGAGCGTCGTATCACTTTCTCTCGCGAACGAGCAATCTACGTGCAAGACGGCCATCGGCGCGACGAAGTACTTCGTATTTCTGCACTGTAACGCTTCCTCCACATGCTGTGGCTTACGCGATGGCGCAGCGGTGGACGAAAGTAACTTGGAACACCTACTGAAGCGAGGTGTTTGTGTGGCTCGAAGTGTTATACAGATTCGTGCTGGTCAATCGCAATTGCTTGTTACCAATTTTAGCTACGAGCACCGACACCTGTTCCGCGGCACATCGTTAGCGTTCGCAGACGCATTAGCAAACGTTAACAGCTGTTTCACGTCAGAAGTACTGGAGACAGCAGACACGTCTCTGGGCCATCTCGACATCAATTCTGAACTGTCCAACGATAGTTAGACAACACTGCTCAAGCTCTTGCTTGAATTCAGGACCTGCTTTGCACATTCTTCCAAGCTACGCCAGACATCCGTCACTAAACACAGGATCATCACGTAGGAAGACGCACGCCCGATACACCAGCAGCCTTACCGCGTGCCGGCAAAAGAACGCGAAGCCATACGTACGCAAGTCCGGGAGATGCTTGACAATGGCGTCATCGAACCTTCCAACAGCCCGTGGTCGTCTCGGTCATTCTTGTCAAAAAGAAAGACGGAACGCTACGCTTCCGTGTCGACTACCGCAAGCTCAACAACGTGACTACAAAGGACGTGTACCCGCTGCCACGTATCGATGACTCGTTAGACTACGGCGTGCCCACTATTTTTCTTCTCTCGATTTAAAAAGCGGGTACTGGCAAATCGAGGTAGACGAACGCGACCGCGAGAAATCAGCCTTTGTGACTCCAGATGGTCTCTATGAATTTAGAGTGCTTCCTTTTGGCTTGTGTTCAGCCCCGGTTACTTTCAAGCGGATGATGGACAATGTCCTTACTGGACTGAAGTGGCAGGCCTGCCTTGTGTACCTGAATGATGTGGTCATCTTCTCTGAAACGTTCGAGCAGCATCTTCACCGCCTACGGAGTGTCTTACACAGTAAAAGTTTTTACACCCAGAAGGGTGTAAATAGGCTTGTCGCAGAGACGACACCCTAAGGGTGTAAGTTAGCACCTATTTTACAAGGTGCCTTTTCGGCACACCCTAAAACAAGGGTGCCCATGTAAAGAAACTGTAGGGTGTTGTGAAAACACCCCAACCGAAGGGTGGCAGCTACACCCTTCATTTATTTTTCCTTATTTAACACCCACTGTGGAGGGTGCCAGATGGGTGTACAGCCCCTGTACCAGATGTCAAATAGCTTGAACCGAACTTTAAAGTGGAACACTTTATAGATGAATGAGACCTATGGTATATTGCTTACAGTTGCCTGAACTTCAATGTTTTTTTTAAGTTAAATTATAGTTAAACAATATATATGTATAACGCATGTGGAGATTTAAAATATTATTCCATGAGCCGTGCTTTGAAAAGTGCAGTCTCATGCAGGATTTCAATATGCATCATGGTCTCAGTCATCAGAGATGTATCACTTTTTTTTTAAATCTGCTCAAGCTATACAATTCAAACACAAGTTATATGTATCGTACACATGCACTATACACACACAAAAAAAAACATCACATTTAGCATGTCTTAGATCTCTGGCTAATATGTATTCTGCTTCACTCCATGGACATGCAAAAGAAGTCACTGCTGCATTCGTACAAAAATGCAAAGCTTAACTAAATGGTGAAGCATATATATGAGACCTATATGTAACAATTTGAAAAGAAAATGTGAATGAACTTTATTGTATTTCATACAAGAACCAATAAAATACAAACATTATTTGTAAAGTATCACTGCAGTTAACAATATATAGTTTGCAACTGATCACAGTAATTCACATGGATCACAGTATATCTGTGGTATAATATACGTGTATACTGAGTACGAGTGAGTAAAAGCAGAGCAGCCATTTGCAAAAAAAATTGTGTGGTGGCCTTCACACAAAAAAACTATAGTACATTAACAGAGGTGACACCACGTATATATCTGCTCTTCATCTGTGCATATTTCATCTGAGTACACAATAAGTTTTGTTCAACAGTAATATCACACAACTGTGTAAGGGTGTTTCTACAAACACATTGCTGATATGTAAAAACAACTGTTCTGAAATAAAACAACGGTTCCTTTGGAGACATGCCACCAGCAGTGTCGACCACGAGGTTATGGGTGATACATGGTAATTAGTTGCTAAATAACAAAAATAAAATACATTTTATTTTTAGTTTGAGTGGACTCATCGTAATCGGGAAATTATATAAACTTTAGAATCTGGAAAAAATGCAATTACCCACACGAACTGCAGCACGATGAACTTTGGCTATCACAGCACGCGAAACTGTACCCGAGGCTACAGTGAGCACAGACGCGCCCTTCGAGGGGCCTTCTGCTCACATCACCCAACAGTGGGCAGCAATAGGGATTAGTGCAGTGTGCTGGTAGCCCGCTGCTGGGCGACGTAAGCAAAATGTTGCCTTGAGTTTCAGCAGCATCTTAGTTTAAGTTTCGCGTGCTCAGACAGCCTAAATTCATCACGCCACAGTTCTGCGGGTAATTGTATTTTTCCAGATCCAAAAGTTCACGTCTTGTGCAGAGAGCTTGCTTTAATTTCCTGGTTACAATGAGTCTGCTGAAACTAAAAGTAAGATATATTAGATTGTTAATCAGCAACTAATTACCAGATATCACCCATCCACCCATGGTAGGCACCACTGACAGCATGTCTTCTAACGAGCCGTCCTTGTACTTCAGAACGGCTATTTTTAAATATCACGTAAATTCTTTGTAGAAACACCAGTATATGTAGTATATAAGCGACTAGCTTTCACTCGGATGAGGCATTGGCAACACATGTACAAAAAATAAACGAGCTAAAGATACTACAGCCTGCCAGCAGATTCATAAAAGTTAAGCAAAGGCTGCCGGTATTCATGACAATGTAACAGTACTTCAGCCTGATATTTGTTCCACGCAACATTTTTTACAATCCAAAACTTGTAAAAACCTTGTAAAACCTTATAAAAATTGGATACTCTGTTGCGTTTTGACTAGTATGTCAGGCCTCAGCTGCTAAGTTATACATAATAGACAAAAAACATAGTTCATAAAAGGACAGTCAAACCACAAAAACTTTCACTTGTATTGGGTAGGTTACACTATGCAACACATGCGCAAAATATAAAATATTGACCAAGCAGCATGTTACGAAAAGTTGAGCACTGGCTGCCAGTGTTGATGTGCCCTATAAGGGAATACAAACGTTAACAGTTGTATCATGCAGTACTTATAAGCTGGGACATTGTTCCCTGGCTGGCAAATAGGTTTCATAAACAAACTATGTTAAGGAAGAGCAAGCAAGCTATAACCTTTGTATAAAACTGCTGACAATTGTTTCACACACATTAATATTAAGGCAGACCTCATTAGAACTAGACATATTGTAACCTTCCTTTCAGCACATAGCAACACCCAGCAACGTTTCCGATAAATGCTTGCAGACTACAGCACACCACGTTTGTTTTTCGCTGACCTACACTTGGGCACTATTACATTGTCTGTCAAGTCATCAGAACAAAAAAAGGTGCAGTCTATAGGTGGTTGGCACAAGCAGCGGAAGAAGTTACTGGATCATGCTATTATCGTGATCAAAAACAAAGAAAATGATACATTAAAAATTGCACAAAACAATTGCTCAAGCTATTGCACAAAATTGTCAGGCTAGCATTCATATGGTAATGTACATGAACCTCGGTGTCGCATTGCCTGCACAACTCTGTTCACAAACTTTGTAACAACCACTTGGCATTGTTACATTCAAACCAAAAAACAATCGTTCCAGTACTGCACTGGTGTTGAAGTATTTAGGCCCATATACTATGTTCAATACAAAAAATGCACTCATGATTGCGATGACCCCTTCCTCCGCATTTTTGACCATGAACAGCCGCTCCTTGTCGACACAGAGGTGGAGAAACTCTGCCTGTTCCAGGTTGTGGCCAGAATACACCACACAGGGGGTGAGTGGAACCCTCTCGTCCTGCAATGACAACAAAGAAAGCTTACTGATCATGAAAGTATATTAATGCTTTTGTGCAAGCACAATATAAAGGGGTTGCTACGCTTGTCACGGAGCGGCATATTTTCGAGAGATTTCGAGTGGTTTTGACGCCAACTAACGGCCGCCAAAAAAAACGTCGTGTCCTCACTGTGCGGCGTATAATTTCGAGAAGGGGACAGGCCGATTAACGGCGGTCAAAAATGTCGTGGCCCCACGGGGTGGCATCTTGTTTCGAGACATCGACACGCCGATCAACGGACCTAGAGGTGTGCGTCCGTGTGGTGCATGCAGTGCCGGGGCTCGACCTTGGAGAGAGGGCAATCTACCATCCTTCGTCCATGCTGAAAGGGGCACGGCCAAGACTTTTGGGGGGAGTCATGAATTAATTAGGTGAACTCTGCATACCGGCAGTTCCCCTACATAGGGAACTAGAGAAAGGAGAGGCTATTTAAGTGCACGTTTTGGTCCCAGCTAATTAGTCTAGAAGCTGAACCTATGTGCTGCTGAGAAGCCATCAGGGGGCTAGTGCCGTCCAGTATCTCCTGGGCCGCCTGGCCACGTCGGAATTCCGAGGAACTAGTCGACGAACGAGACTACAAACCAACGTCTGCAACGAAGCTCACGGTAGATCGCCTTAAGTTAGCTCAACCTGCTTGAGAGAAGATGTCAAATCTAGACTCCCGGGAAATCCAGTCCAGCAATTGCAGCCACCTCAACAAGATCGGCCCGCCAGCATTCTTCGGGAAAGCTTCGCGCGCCGACTTCACGGTTTATGGTCTTGCTGCTGCTGCCCGGCCACGCGTATGACATCGTTGTTTTCTTTTGAACATTATTTTAATGAAATGCTGTTAGGTGTTATTCTTGTATATTTGATCTGCGCCCTGTTTCATATGTATATGTATTGTTAATTGCTCATCACATTTCTCCGTCATCATTGTGTTTCAGGGGCGCTATAACGTAAAAAGATTCCAAACTGTTTTGATTCCAGTTTCTGCAATCAGCCTCCACGATTGGTCAAAACATTTTCGAGCCACTCCTAACTTCGCCTGTCTGTCACGTGACGTCACGAAAACCGCGACAGCTCCCCATCCGATATAACGTGTACACACTGATTATGCATGATTAAACCGCACAAAAGAAAAATAATCATTCCTTATTCGACGCCTTTTCACCATTAGCCCTCTGCTATTATCCAATGTTTTCTGGATACGCCCACTTCGCCTATCTGTCACGCAACCTCACAAAACTGCGAAAACTCACCACGTCAAAGTGACGTGTATGCGAAAAAAATGCATTATTATGCCGAATAAAACTGAAAATTTCTCTTAATAGCCACAGACTGCCCCGTTCCGAAAGGAATAAAAGATGGCTCCCTGCGGATCACTCAGGCTCTCGCTACTCGTACCTGCCGGGGAGCATGTAATTATTTGCGCATGATAAACATTTTTGTGTACCAGTAAAACGTTATCGAGCCTTTTCGCCATGCATACAACATCGCTCTGCCAACTCTTCCTTGCTGAGGAGCCGTTTTAGTGGCATTCTTATTCTTCCGTTGCACGCCGCCGCGATTTTCGACCAGCCACCGCAAGCTACGTAAGGCGAAGCGGACCAATCGGAGAACCCGGCACCACCCTCTTCATGCGGTTATCTATTTTCACTGTGCTGGCTCGGCCCCATCGAAACCCTCTCCACTAGAGCGTGCTCCTCTTGTCAGCCAATTAGATAAGAAAAACCGCTGAGTATAAGCAATGTTATTGGTTTTGAAAGCGAACAAAGGTGACCTATAAACGAGGAGAGTGCTTGATTGAGTTGTTCAGACAACGCCGCGAGTCACCGCCCGATGCTTGCGCCGGTGGTTATGTAAATTTGACGTCAGGAGTTTGCAATCAAAACTGTTTGGAATCATTTTACGTTATAGCGCCCCAGGTGTGTTTGTATTGTGTCCTTTTGTTATTTTATTTCATTGATCGTGTATACTTATCTGGCGATAAATATCTGGTTTTTTTTGTTTACTCCCGACTCTGACTCTTTTCACTCTGTTCGCTTGAGTACGGAACGACCAACCGGCTTGTATACCCCGTCGATTGACTTCGCGCCGATGATGAACGGGTGACAGCTATGACACTTATGCAAGCAAGTATAATGTCATGCAGCCTTAACTGCAAACAATGTAGGCTGTAGAGAAGCTTAACACAACCCGGCATTATTCGAATAACCTGTGTAATCCAAGCAAGGTCATTTTTGCAGCATAGATGCTCCTCACAACGAGTGCAAGAGCAGTTCTAAATTGTTCGTTTGCTCATCCTTACGTTTTGTATATTGACTTATGATTTAATTGCTGTTTTTTTATTATTTATACATGTATTGGTGTTCTTCCTAATATGTACAGCACTTATTAATGATTGTATCGCCCCCCCCCCCATGTAATACAGTCCCTGTGAGGGCATTTACCTGTAGCATGAATAAATAAAAATGAATAAATAGCTGGTGAAATTAGGTAGCATGTCAGTTCACATTAAAAAAAAAAGCATCTGGATCTTTATACAGTTGCCAAACTGTTTCTACGATTGAAGCCCTTTGAGGAATTACAGCATTGTTTAGATCCGATTTCATTAACAAAAATGTGAAGGAACTTACGTCCTCATGTACAAATAGCGATGGCACTGCTGGTTGTTCCTTCCTATTTGAAGCAATTGTCCTCAGAGTTGCAACAGCAAGGAGGTCTGTAAACAGATGAGAATTCGTGTTAGCTTCAATGGTCACACGGACATGTGCAATACAATAGACCGATCCCACCGACCGATCTGCGCATGCGCCGGTTTTCCGGGACCGGAAGTAGCACTGACACCATCTTGGTTGTAGTCAACTAAACCACACCACTGCAGTCCGCGCTCGTTGAGTACTGCGCACGAGCTTCCCAGACATATCTGCGACTCCACCACCGAGAAACATTCGTCATGTATTTAAAGAAATTACATCGGCTGTTCATTGCAGCATGCGAGGCGAACGTTGAAAAGTGCCTGTTCCTCTTTCCTTTCGGTTGTTACCCGCTTATAACGCGTTGAGTATCGTATTTTTTCGAGCTTTGTATGTAGTACATGCTGATGTACGCGGTCGTTTTGCGTTACTATTTTTGCGCACGTGCATCTCAGTGACTGCAACGTTATGTTTGCTTAGCGACGAACATAATAGGATTTGTATACCTGTTGGAGACAGGTTTGAAATGCGGCGCCAAAACTTTCGTTCCCTACTTACCTACATGGGTTTCGCGCACGACTTGCAGACTTTGGGAACAGCTACATCTAGAAGTTTAGAAGTTCTTAAGCTAGGCGGCGTTTTTAACATAAAAACGCCGATAGCCAATCATCACCAAGTCATCGATAGCCAATCAATAGCTAATCGATAATTGATCAATAATCAATAAATTCCGGAAAATTCTGGGGATGACTTGGTAGTGCTTAGCCTAGCCCAAATACGTAGCCAATACCTTGCGATAGCCAATCAATAGCCAATCAATAGCTAATCGATAATCGATCAATAATCAATAAATTCCGGAAAATGCTGGACATGACTTGGTAGTGCTTAGCCTAGCCCAAATACGTGGCTAATACCTTACAATGGCCAATCAACAGCTAATCGATAATCGACCAATAATCAATAAATTCCAGAAAATGCTTGGTATGACTTGGTAGTGCTTAGCCTAGCCCAAATACGTGGCCAATACCTTACGATAGACAATCAATAGCTAATCGATAATTGATCAATAATCAATAAATTCCGGAAAGAAGATGACTTGGTAGTGCTTAGCCTAGCCCAAATACGTGGCCAATAACTTGCGATAGCTCATCGATCAATAATCAATAAATTCCAGGAAATGCTAGGGATGACTTGGTAGTTCTTGGCCTAGCCCAAATACGTGGCCAGTACCTTGCGATAGCCAATCAATAGCTCAGTGGCGCACCGACGGGGGGGGATTCGGGGGATGGAACCCCCCCCTGACGCCGACTTGACCCCCCCCCCTTTTGTTTAACCACTTTTCTTTCCTTACGCATTTGAGTACTGCAACTAAGATGTAACACGCGCAATCGTCTGCACACTCGCAAAAAGCGCATTTTATTGACAATTTCCCGTCAAGAAATCGAAATTAGTGCTGTTTAGATGGTATTGGCAAACTGTCAACCCCCCCCCTGGCAGAGATCCTGGGTGCGCTACTGCAATAGCTAATCGATAATTGACAAATAATCTATAAATTCCGGGAAATTTGAGTACACGGGTGTTTTCGCATTTTGCCCCGATCGAAATGCGGCCGCTATTCGTCCCCGTATTCTCACGCTGTGTATTACCAGTACCACCTATTAATCCGTTGGATCCACGTCTCTCGAAGCCTTCGCTCTTTAGGAAACACATAAAATCCGAAGCCTTTGTCCCTTGTGTGGTTGTACCAGCCAGGAACGCAGCAGGTCAATCCTCCCATCGCACGATGGCTCTACACGAACAATAAAAAGTGCCAAAAATCGTTCGGATACAGAACGCACAAGCACTCCGGGCGGCTGGAGCGGCCGGATGACAAGTACCAGCATGCACCGCGGCAGCGTAGGCGTCTAGAACTGGCTGGTGGGATCGGTCTATTGCACAAAATTATTGTTCTTTTATACTTCTAAAAACCTCTGTTTACCTTTGATTCAACAATATCTTTGTTTTATAAAAGTGCTGAATATAGCAATCACAAAGCAAGAGGTTATAATCGTCACACAGAAAATTTAGATCGCGATCGAGGGGACCGCACTACCATGTAGATCAAACGTGGTACATTCTTCGTTGGCGTAACCTATTCTCCGCGCACAGGCGCGGTATTTTGGACAGCCATTCCCGCGCCTGCGGGTCAGCCATGCCAGATTATACCTTTCTCACGCCTTACGGCGCTCTACCTTCAAAATACCATCACTGATTTTCCCGGAGGCACAGTTTAGGCATTTTCTTTGAGTTAATATGTTTTGAAAAGTCACGGAGAGCATACGGAACGACCAACCGGCTTGTATACCCCGTCGATTGACTTCGTGCCGACGATGAATGGGTGACAGCTGTGACACTTATGCAAGCAAGTATAATGTCATGCAGCCTTAACTGCAAACAATGTAGGCTGTAGAGAAGCTTAACACAACCCAGCATTATTCGAATACCCTGTGTAATCCAAGCAAGGTCATTTTTGCAGCATATATGCTCCTCACATCGAGTGCAAGAGCAGTTCAAAATTGTTCGTTTGTTCATCCTTACGTTTTGTATATTGACTTATGATTTAATTGCTGTTTTTATTATTTATACATGTATTGTTGTTCTTCCTAATATGTACAGCACTTATTAATGATTGTATCACCCCCCCCCCTCCCCTATGTAATACACTCCCTGTGAGGGCCTTTACCGGTAGCATGAATAAATAAAAATGAATAAATAGCTGGTGAAATTCGGTAGCATGTCAGCTCATATTAAAAAAAAAGCATCTGGATCTTTATACAGTTGCCAAACTGTTTCTACGATTGAAGCCATTTGAGGAATTACAGCATTGTTTAGATCCGATTTCATTAACAAAAATGTGAAGGAACTTACGTCCTCATGTACAAATAGCGCTGCCACTGCTGGTTGTTCCTTCCCATTTGAAGCAATTATCCTCAGAGTTGCAACAGCAAGGAGGTCTGTAAACAGATGACAATTCGTGTTAGCTTCAATGATCACATGGACATGTGCAATACAATTGCACAAAATTCTTGTTCTTTTTTACTTGTAAAACCTCTGTTTACCTTTGATTCAACAATATGTTTGTTTTATAAAAGTGCTGAATATAGCAATCACAAAGCAAGAGGTTATAATCGTCACACAGAAAATTTTGATCGCGATCGAGGGGACCGCACTACCATGTAGATCAAACGTGGTACATTCTTCGTTGGCGTAACCTATTCTCCGCGCACAGGCGCGGTATTTCGGACAGCCATTCCCGCACCTGCGGGTCAGCCATGCCAGATTATACCTTTCTCAAGCCTTACGGCGCTCTACCTTCAAAATACCATCACTGGTTTTCCCGGAGGCGCAGTTTAGGCATTTTCTTTGAGTTAATATGTTTTGAAAAGTCACGGAGAGCATACGGAACGACCAACCGGCTTGTATACCCCGTCGATTGACTTCACGCCGACGACGAACGGGTGACAGCTGTGACACTTATGCAAGCAAGTATAATGTCATGCAGCGTTAACTGCAAACAATTTAGGCTGCAGAGAAGCTTAACACATACGAAAAGGCTGGCATGAGCGAAAATACTGCTCCAAGACAGTAGCCCCGGTCTCCACTACGGCCCCTACTGCTCCCCCGGGAAAATCAGTGATGTTATTTTGAAGGTAGAGGCGCGAGAAAGCTATATAATCCGGCATGACTGATACAGCACGAGCGCCGCAGGCGTGAGTATGTCCATCCGACGTAACGCGCCCGTGCGAGAATAGGTGACGCCAACGAGTAATCTACCCCGAACGTAATCCTTTTTCCCATTCACGCGTCCTTTTTGACGCTGTTTACTGGCATTTTCTAAACAATATTTCTGATCGCGACGCCAAACCACAACACACAAACAAACAAGATGACAACGGGCTTACCTCGTGAGCAAGTTACGAGCATGTAGACTGTTGAACATCCGTTGAGGGGGTAGCGCTGAGCCAACACGGCTGAGCTCAGCGCTACCGTTGAGGGCAGGCTTTCCGCATCCAAGCATGCACATACGTGCACCTGAACACACGACTTCTTCGATGCCATTGCGTGCAGAGTTTTGTAGACGAAGTGAAACACATTCAGCACAAATATCCCCGCGCTATGACGGCACATGACGAGCACACACGCGCACGTCACACAGCGACAAATTCGGAACTTCGCCATTTTGAACATGCCGAGAGTCAACCAGCGTAACCATCCATCGCTTCTGTTCTTCGCTCCCGTTGCGTCAATCTCTGTTCCTAGGGGCCTTGCTCCACTCTTGAGTACAAATCAAGACATATTTACGGTGAACTAACAATCTGCACAACATAAAACGATAAAAGCCGACTGACTACACATTCGCAGCTGCATCAACCACTTGTTAGATCCTTCGAGACCGGAGGCGCAGCGCACGGTGCCACCTGGTGCCGCGCTCTGTGAGCACGGAGAACAAATCAGATTCGGTTTCGTTTTCCAGTTTATGCTGTAGTTGCTGGAATGTAAAATTATTGCTCGACAAATAATTTAACTCTGAAAGAGGATAACGCTTCCTCTTCGACAAGGTAGTGCAGTTTGTTCAAAGAGATAGAAAAAGCAAAGAGAGGAAAGGCAAGCAGGTCAACCAGACAAGCGTCCGATTTCCTACTGGGGATGGCAAACCCCAGTGCCCCTGTGTTGCAATGCAGTGCACTGCAATCTGTCTAGTGTAGTGCAATTTGGGGTGGTTGGTGCATGTAATGAACGGGTAAATAATGAGTTGTGTCATAACTTTTTATCAATGTTAGAACGTATATTTTACGAGGACTGATATCCATAAAACTACATTTTCATTAATATTTTGATAGGGCATATTGTTATTTCAATATTGAAGCGAGACAATATGTGAAGTTCAGCAATGCTGTCAGCGGCACCAGCCTCGCAAAATATACACCTGAATAGTGTTGCATAATGCACTGGTGTTCCACATATATGCACCTAAAAGCTTTTCTCGAAAAATAGAAAGGAGAACGTCATGCAAGCTCTTTTAGAAGGAATATCTTAAAAACTTGATTCGCTCACCAAGTTCGCACTTACTGGGTACATTTTGCGTACAGGCTGACTTGAATTTTGTAATTACCGCATGCTCTTTAAATTGAAAATGAAAGCTAGCCGATTGCAATAAGTGAATATAGAGCTTAATACTTTACGATAGATACACTTAACATGAATTGCCTTGAATACTGTATTACCAAATAAAGCGCCTTTATTATCACCAATGCTCTGGGCATGTTATATATAGCCTTTGTCGAAGACGCATGCGTACACATTTGTGTACGCATACATATTTGTGCGTCACTTACACCCTTCTTGACAATAAAGAAACACCCTTGGTGCCTATCGGAGGGTGCAAAAGATGTACGCACCCTACATATAGGGTGTAGTATTGTAAAATAATGACAAAAGGGTGTTAAAGGGTGTAAGCGAGGGTGTTAAAATTAAAATACACCCTTTTTACACCCTTTTGGGTGTAAAAACTTTTACTGTGTAGAAGCCATCCGATCGGCAGACCTTACACTTAAGCCCGAAAAGTGCCACTTTGGTTATGAAGAGCTCAAGTTCCTCGGGCATGTAGGAAGCGCCAAAGGGGTACGACCCGGTCCTGACCAGCTTGCCGCTGTGGCCGCGTTTCCAGCTCCTGCCGATAAGAAGGACGTCCGGCGCTTCCTGGGTTTGTGCGCCTACACACTAAACATTTTCACACCCTTAAGGGTGTTAAAATGGGTGTTCTCCGCATTTACACCCCCATGCACACCCTTTTAGCACCCATTTTGTTAAGAACACCCTATCACGAGGGTGTATATCACACATAAGGTGTGAAGTTGCTCAAAGAAGGGTGTTAAATTGACGTCTGAAAGGTGTGGAACACAAGTTTGCATGCATAAATCTGGACATAAGAACGCGTATACGTCCGCGCAATGAGGCATGTGTCTATGTATAGCATTTTTAAAGACGACAGTCTTTCTTGGGGAACTTAAACGCTGAAAATTTGGTCTGTCTGTCTGTCACCTGATTCAGCAACCCGGCCAAAGTTGAACCACTTGCTTACCGCCCACACTACTTAAACTGGTACGGCTGTTCATGCCTGTGAACGTTATCGATCACAAAGTAAATATTACGCATATCTGAGGTGCAACATCACTAGGTAAGTATTAGGAGGTGTGTGCCTTTAATGGAAAATACATATTTACGTAACTCTAAAGACCCTAGCTTCTTAAGCTGCGCTGAAAATGCCATGCTATGTGCGCCGACGAACGACATTCCCCGACTGCGCGCCGACGAGCGCCCTCTGCCATGGAGGAAGGAAACCCTCTGCACAAGCTCATGTTTCCCGATGTATTGCCAGATGGCGTCCATGTCTCACGCAGCGCCTCCTCAATTTTATCAATGCCAGCCAGATGCGGCCGATTCAACATAAAGGAAGCGCTGTCTGAGGCAGGGCAAAACATAAATGGCCGCTTGATGAAATAATGCGGTAAAATGAAATCTGTTTAAACAAACCTTCATGCCAGGACGTAAATGGTACGAGAACAGCATCATGGGTGGCCGCGGATCAGACCAGCACTCATGTAGTACGGCCGGCAGAAGACTATCGTCTTTCGACGACATTTGCAGCGAAGCACGCAGATACGCGGCAAATTTTATTGCGATAGCAATTATATGGAAACTCAAAAGCAGATTTCTGCCGTCGGCGTCGCCGTCACCGTGAGGTTCCGTGTGACGTCAATGGAGACGAAATCGTCGCCGAACGCTGTATGTGCGAGTGAAAGGGCGCGAGGGGCGCGCACTCTCAGGGGGAGTGAACGCACGGCGGAGAACAAAGGCGCGTTCTGCGCCGTGCTCGCTTAAGGGCTGCAGAAGTAGGCGTCTCTTTCCTCCTTTACAATCACCATATATGTAGAGCAAACGTGCCTTCTTCCGACGCGCGAGAGGCCGTGGGGGAGGGGGGGGGAGGGAAGGGAGGAGACGTTTAGCTGCGGCACCAAGTGCCTATTTATATCAGAGGCTCCGGCAACAGTCACCAACGCAGCACGCATTTTGAGCGAACGCGGGCAAAACGCCGACGGCGTCGACAACAGTTCTGCGTGTTGCCGGTGCTGCTGCATGTCCAAGTTTATACAGCTGATAAAGCTAATATCATTACTCCATATAGTTCTCTACAAATTTGCTATCGCAATTGATGCTTCGCCTTTCAGGTGAAACTGCGACAATTTTTTTCTTCTCAGTTTTATTGCGATATCAATTATATGGACACTCCAAAGCAGATTTCTGCCGTCGGCGTCGCCATCGGCGTCGCCATCGGCGTCGCCGTGAGGTTCCGTATGACGTCAATGGAGATGAAATCGTCGCCGCGCGCCGAACGCTGTATGTGTGAGTGAAAGGGCGCGAGGGACGCGCGCTTTCACGGGGAGTGAACGAACGCCGGAGAACAAACGCGCGTTCTGCGCCGTGCTCCCTTAAGGGCTGCAGAAGCAGGCGTCTCCTTCCTCCTTCACAATCACCATATATGTAGAGCAAACGAGCGTTCTTCCGACGCGCGAATGGCCTTGGGGGGGGGGGGGCAGGGGGAGGGAAGGGAGGCGACGATTAGCTGCGGCACCAAGTTCCTATTGATATCAGGGGCTCCGGCAACAATCAGCAACGCCGCACGCATTTTGTGCGAACGCGGGCAAAACGCCGACGGCGTCGACAACAGTTCTGCGTGTTGCCGGTGCTGCTGCATGTCGAAGTTTATACATCTGATAAAGCTACTATCAGTACTCCGTATAGCTCTCTACAAATTTGCTATCGGAATTGATGCTTCGCCTTTCAGGTGAAACTGCGACAACCTTTTTCTTCTCTTTTTGTCTCCTCTTGCGTCGGTCCCATAACACCGCAAGTGCGCGGTCACTCGTATATTACAGCCCTATACGCGCGTCCTAGCGCGCGAGGAGTTATGGTGATGATGATGATGATGATGATTTATTGGCATCCCCTTTGAAACGGGGAGGTGACAAATAGTCACCTAGCCTGCTTGATTTATTCAATTATAATATACATGTTCTTTATCTAGCATTTTTGTATACCTCTCATTATTTTTCTTTTTGAAAAATTTACCTTGTACTGCTGCCTAAGATTTTAAGAGATCCGGTCGTATCCATCTTTTCCCTGCTTTGTTTTTTTTTTTTTTCTGAGAGGCGACTCCAAGGCAGCCCTCCTCGGCCTGCAGAGGCCAGAAAGCGCCAGCCTTGGAGTCGCACTGCTGTCTACCCGGCTGACAGCGCTGCAGGACGCAGGCCACCCGGTGTCCCTGCACTGGATCCCCGCCCACATAGGGATCCCGGGCAACGAGGCAGCCGACACCCTGGCGAAGGACGCCCACCACACCACTGTGCCCCTCAGTCGGGCCGTGACGGAGGGCGACTTCACTGGACTGAGGCTGCGGCGACACCTGGCGACCCACCATCCAGACAAACGGGTGGCACTGGGATGCCCCCCACGACCACTCCCCCAGCGAGGCCTGGCTCGCAGGGAGACCTCGCTCCTTCTCCGGCTCCGCATCGGCTGCAGCTGGACGGCAGCACGCAGCTACCGACTGGGACGAGCGACGTCCCCGGCCTGCAGCTCCTGCGGGGAGCCGGAGACGATCGAACATCTCCTGCTGGCCTGCCCGGCGTACCTCCAGCAGCGGGGCCCACTCCTGCAGGAGTTCCGCCGCCTGGGCCTCCCCTCTGGCAAGGAGGAAGATCTCCTCTTCCCCGGCCGACACCACCTTTCTGCACTTCGAGGCGTCGTGGAGTTCCTTGACTCGTCAGGGCTCTCCGCACGCCTCTAAGGACATTTCTACAAGCGGGAAGGCCTCACGGCCTCCCACCCCACCCCGGGCCTGACCGGCCTGGCACAACACCCCTGCAGACTCTGCAGCACACCAAGGCCTTCCATCTCGGCCTGATACGTGCCGCCTATGCCTGCCGGTTTTGCTTCGCCCAGCCATGGCGACTCCACTCTATCCCTTCTTTCGCACCCACTTACCCCTCCCCGTTGGCGCTGAGCCGTGCTCCCTCAAGGGCTGCAGAAGATAGCGTCAACCTTTCCCTTTCCCTCAAGAACCACTTATCATCTGAGATACTGATGGTACTGGTATGACGGGCACTCCAAAACGTATTACCTTGAAAAGTACACACATTCACTTGCAATTTAATGAAATATCATTACATTTAGTGCTCACTGCGATACTACAATGCAATTAGACACTTTTATTACAAACTGCAGTAGTTGAATGAAAACGCGCAAGCAACTTGCAAAATTTAGCGGTAATTTAGCGGTGCCCGTAACAGCCCAACAAAAAGTGGCGAACCCCGGTGAGATGTCTTTTTAAACGATTCGAGGTAGTAATTAGACACGCAGGCATATAGATTAGGCTAATTCACTCGTCAACCAACGAAGTCAGACGATCCTGTTTACTTAATTGAAGCCCATTATCGATATAGATCATAAATGGTTCTTTGAATGCCAAGAGCTGGTGCCGCTTATTGCTTCAGTGTAATGAATTCCGGACTATGGAAATATGGGAAACCGAAACATGTACTGCGGAAGAGCACAACTGTCACTCCTTTGGCAAACGCCCACGAGTGAGGTGAATGATTGCGCCTCACACGTGGCACGACCAATAATGTAGCGCTCTTATCGAGCCACGATCTCGCTGAAACTTTATGCTGTGATCTGGCATGGTCTCCTTCATCGGACGCAGCCGGTATTTTGATCGTACCTGTAGAAGCGCGCTGATCGGCTCGCTCATGGTCACGATTTGTGCGCATGCACTCACAGTCATGCAGCCCAGACATCGTCAAAAGAATGTAACGCTTGACACAAAACATATTCGCAACTCCCAGCTCACCGGTACAGCTAGAGACCACTATGAAGTGGCAGCAAGCAGGCGGCCACGCCAACAAGAAAACCTGTGAGAATAAACGGGCAGCGGTAGATAACTTTTATAGTTCGACTGAGTTCGGCGCAGCGCGATTTACGCGGCTGCGCCCTCCCGAATGAAAAGCGACCGGAACTGACGCTATGACGCTGTACCGTTGCCTAGACAACCCGGCGCGCGGCAGGGCGGGAAGGCGGAAGCTGCTTCGTAACCTCATTGGCTCTTGCTTCAAAAGATGCATTGTCTCTTTTTTGTCTTTGTCCACGTCTCGCGCTCTGGGAAATAATTTTAAGTGTGTGATTGGTTTTATGTGCGGTCTAATCAGAGACGTGGTCCGTGCGTGGTGTATTAATCGTGCCCCACCTCAACTCAATGCCTTGGCACGCGCTGGAAGTTGGATCCACGGAGGCAGATACGAGCAGTTGCAACGTGCCCGGTGTCGGCGGTCGGTATACTACTGTCAGTATGGAAAGTTTCAGGCAAGTGTCCGTTCATTTGGTGTTTCTTTATTTGATTACGTGTTATTGTTGGCTGTAGAAGTATCTCATTGTGATCCCATAGCATAATTCACTAATGTAAGCGCAAAATCAGTTGCACGCAGGACTACTGCAAGATGGCAACCTCGATTGTGCCCCCGTGTGACGAACGTTTCTGTGGCCACGTCGGGTGTGGTGCGCCTGCATAATCCCGCTTTGTTTCTGAGCTCTTGAACTATCGGAAATGTGGTGTTCTTGCGAGTTCAGCGCGGCTTATAACACGGTCGTTCGTTCTGTATCGCGTAGAAAAAGAAGTGACGACTGGCTTCGCCTTTCGAAAGCACCGGCGCAATATTGGCTCTCCCTGGCGCGCTCGCGTACTGCTGCTCCTGCTGCTTGCCGCACGCCTTCCTTCAGCGTGTTTTCGGCTGTCTTTCTCCGTTTGTGTGTGTGTGAGCGCGCGCCTACGTGTTTTAAAAGCGCTTTACGTGTGCATGCGTGCGTGCGTCCGCGCGTTTTTTTTTCTAAGCGTTTTATATATGCGTGCGTGCATGTTTTATTTTAGTGTTTTGTATGTGTGCGTGCGCGCGCGCGCGTTGCTGTTTTGCGAGCGTTTTGCGTTTGCGCGCGTGCTTGTATGCGGGTCTCTATGTGCTTGCGCGTGCGTGCGCTCGTGCGTGTTTTGTGAGCGCTTTGCGAGTGCGCGTGTGCTTGTATGCGGGTCTCTGTGCGTGCGCGTGCGTGCGTCACTGCGTGTTTTGTCTGTGTGCGTGCGTGCGTGCGCGCGCGCGTGCGTGTTTTGTGAGCTTTTTGCGTGGGCGCGCGTGCTTGTGGGTGTGTGTGTGTGTATTGCATAAAGTCGGTAGTTTTTAAAGACGATAGTCTTTCTTGGGGAACTTAAATGCTGAAAATTTGGTCTGTCTGTCTGTTTGTCTGTCTGTCACCTGATTCAGCCACCCGGCCAAAGTTGAACCACTTGCTTACCGCCCACACTACTTAAACTGGTACGGCTGTTCATACTTGTGAACGTTATCGATCACAAAGTAAATATTACGCATAGCTGAGGTGCAACATCACTAGGTAAGTATTAGGAGGTGTGTTCCTTTAATAGAAAATACATAGATACGTAACTCTAAAGACCCTAGCTTCTTAAGCTGCGCTGAAAATGCCATGCTATGCGCGCCGACGAACGACGTTCCCCGACTGCGCGCCGACGAGCGCCCTCTGCCATGGAGGAAGGAAACCCTCTGCACAAGCTCATGTTTCCCGATGTATTGCCAGATGGCGTCCATGTCTCACGCAGCGCCTCCTCAATTTTATCAATGCCAGCCAGATGCGGCCGATTCAACATAAAGGAAGCGCTGTCTGAGGCAGGGCAAAACATACATGGCCGCTTGATGAAATAATGCGGTAAAATGAAATCTGTTCAAACAAACCTTCATGCCAGGACGGAAATGGTACGAGAACAGCATCACGGGTGGCCGCGGATCAGACCAGCACTCATGTAGTACGGCCGGCAGAAGACTATCGTCTTTCGACGACATTTGCAGCGAAGCACGCAGATACGCGGCAAATTTTATTGCGATAGCAATTATATGGACACTCAAAAGCAGATTTCTGCCGTCGGCGTCGCCGTCGCCGTGAGGTTCCGTATGACGTCAATGGAGATGAAATCGTCGCCACGCGCCGAACGCTGCATGTGCGAGTGAAAGGGCGCGAGGGGCGCGCGCTTTCACGGGGAGTGAACGAACGGCGGAGAACAAACGCGCGTTCTGCGCCGTGCTCCCTTAAGGGCTGCAGAAGCAGGCGTCTCTTTCCTCCTTCACAATCACCATATATGTAGAGCAAACGAGCGTTCTTCCGACGCGCGAGAGGCCGTGGGGGAGGGGGGGGAGGGAAGGGAGGGGACGTTTAGCTGCGGCACCAAGTGCCTATTTATATCAGAGGCTCCGGCAACAGTCACCAACGCCGCACGCATTTTGAGCGAACGCGGGCAACACGCCGACGGCGTCGACAACAGTTCTGCGTGTTGCCGGTGCTGCTGCATGTCCAAGTTTATACAGCTGATAAAGCTAATATCATTACTCCATATAGTTCTCTACAAATTTGCTATCGCAATTGATGCTTCGCCTTTCAGGTGAAACTGCGACAATTTTTTTACGCAATAAACCCTTCAAAATTGGTGCAGCGGCTGTCCCCGCCCTGAAAACAGTTTGGTGTCGAGCCACCCTGGAAGCCACCCTAGGATATATGGAGGCGCCGGAGGACCAGTGGAAGGTGTAAGCTTCCTCCTTTTTCCCTCCTCTACCCTGATGAATCCATTTCCTTGATTGTTATTGTGAAATAAACGTTTCATCAACAGCATAAATACATGAATCAAAAATCCGGAAAGTGTGTTTCACGATTACACTAATTTCGATCGTGAACCGTGTACCTTGGGTTAGTCCACATTTCCTTGAAGTAGGCAACTGCTTATGGAGGCGACGGCGGGCGAAATGCTGCCGCCGCTTTTCGCCCGCACGAAATATTTTTTTGCCTAGAAATGGAAAAACGCCCGTGTCCCGTGCATTGGGGGCACGTTGAAAAGCCCCTGGGGGTCAGAATCAATCCAGAGTCACCCGCTATCGCGTGCCCCTTAATCAAATTGTTGTTTTGACACGTAACACTCCCGAATTCAAGGAGACAACTGCTTAAATTGTGAATAGCTGGTTATTTGCGATGTTCCGCGTATATAGCAATTGGTTTCAGCAGTTTTTAATAATTTGAATATATGAAGTGCTAAGCTTTAGGTCTCTCTGAGTGGTTCGCATGCCCTTCGAAAATTGTCCCCTATAGCCCAATTATAATTCATAAAAATAGAATTCATAAGGCATGCCCTGGCACTCGAGAATGTGTTTCATTGAGCTGGAGGTTTAGATTCAGAAGGTTGCAGCGATTCCCATAATTTTTTTATGCTTTACCAGTAGGAGTGTCAAAGTGTTAAAAAAAGGGTATGCGTGTGTAAATTGTTGAAAGCGAGTCATGGTGGTGCAGGTGTGCGTTTGTGTGTAAGACTTCGCTCCTCGAAAGGGCAGGACTTGAGCAAAGTGACTTCTTGAACAACACTTTGCAATGTGGTGAACATGGTTTAAATAATGGGTGTGAAACCTGCAAGGAGTTGCGACATTCTAACGCATTCCGCTTGTATTTATCACAGAGTTGCCACTGAATTGTATGACTCACTGGTGCTGTGTGGCCAGAATTGGCGAGGAAACACAATAATTAATCAAATTTGCTTCATTCACACTATTTATAGCCAGCATAGTAGCGCAAGTCACTAGTGTGATCGAGTATAGATTTGCAATGTGCCACTAAAATTAGTCATTACAATCAACTTAGCCACTTTCATAGCTGCTAATAAATTTAGAGAGCACTAAAAGAAATATTAAACATTGGAAATACCGCTGGCACAGCACTGGCAACAGTGTATGAGCAGGCAAGCGTATATGTGTGTGGAAATGTCAATGCAATGAACTTTCACAGCAACATCTGTGGTATGAGGCTTGTTTTATTTCTCAGTAAGCTGTACCGAGTCCATGCTTTGATTTTTCTCTTGTCAACCAAAATCAGCTTTATTGCCAGTGACCTTGTCTCTCGTTCGGGTAGCATTTGTTTATGTGGAACTTAAAATGTCCTTTCTTGCAGGTCATCCAGATGACAGCCTCACAATTCCCAGCCTTTGTGCTCTCCATCAGAAACCCATCAGGGGGAAGCCACTTATGTTTGCCTTCAGAGAAGACAACATTGTAAGTAGATATAGGCGTGTAGTCTAATATTCTAAACCAAGTTTCCATTTAATACTGTGAGGCTCCTTTGGTAGCCTTAGGTTGATATTTTGTGCAGTTGTGTGTGTGCAGTTTTAGATATTGCCGATGGTACAGTGTACATTGCAGATATGATGACTCCAAAGCATATACTTGCAATTTCGTCATTGCCTTTCATAATGAAGTTTTCTTTTGTGCAAGGATATTCAGAGATTGGGGCATTTCAGCATCATATTCTGTATTGTGCATTCAGTGCTCATTTCAAGTTACCCTCCTCCTACCCATTTATTTGCGGGAAAGGAATATTTGTTTACCCTTTGCAATGCGCTTCTTATTTGCTCATTGCATCAAACTCCTCTACCTTTAATTCTCACATAACTATCACAACCTCAAAATTTCAGCTGTTCTTATTGTTTTAAAAACAGTATCAAAATAAAAATGTGCTTGATTGTTATCTAGACTGCAAGGGAATTCAAGAAATTGCAAGAAACCGTGGCTTCTTATGGTAGTTGAAACCCTCTTTTCAGCAAACCATGTGCCTATTTCGTTTACTGCGCTGCTCATGAAATTCGCGAGAATGTTTGATTTAAAACAGCCGTTACAGGAGAAGAGAAATAAAAAGATTAACAGGAGCACTTTTCACGTGGATGCAATGCTTTTCGATATTCTCCAGGTGGCAAAATGTACATTTAGGAGCGAGAGTGACCTTGAATCAAAGAGGGTGGGGTGGGGAGCCAATTTGCAGCCATTGTGACTCATGCATGTAGTGGCCGCACAGGATTAGAAATTGTGGCACTGCGTTCTAGTAAATAGGTCAGCACATAAACTCCCCCAACAGTGACGGCAAAATGTAGGATATTGTCACGTAGTAGTGACGGTAAAGAAAACAGTCGCAAAACTGTATGACGAAACTGGTTGTTTATTGGGCGAACCTGTGCCCACAAAAGCAAGCTACACTCAAAGCACAACGATAGCGGCGAACACAGTCGGCGATCGTCGAAAATCTGATCAGCGGCGAAGCGCGTCGGCTTTTATACCTGAGTCCAGATTAATCCCTGATGCCCGCGTGTCTTCCAGAAAGTTCTAGACAATTCGCGTTGGTCATACAATCAGTTAACATAAGCGTCGGTGAAAACAGGCAACGGAAAGAAGCATCGATAACGTTCTAGAAACTTCCGATACAGGCGCGTCCTGCGCCGAGCGATAACGTTTAACATTTGTTAGCCGGTGGAAAGCGGCCACCGGTGAAAGATAAACATGTATACGTGTCAATACCCTCCCCTTAAAAAGCATCGTCCCGATGCTACAAGCACGAAAGCGAAAAGAAAACAATGCGTTATAAACAACAACAAAAAACAGTAACAAAGTAACAAAGTACCTAACGTCTTCAGCGGGCGTAGAAAGGTTTAAGACGCACCACATGGATGACTTCAGGTCGTGCCCGGCGCCGCTGTGATTGCGAAATGCCGTCTGGCACGACCTCATAGTCCAGTGCGCCAATACGTCGGATTATCTTATATGGTCCGAAATAGCGACGCAACAGTTTCTCGCTAAGTCCTCGTCGGCGTATCGGAGTCCAGACCCAAACACGGTCACCGGGCTGGTACTCGACGTTGCGTCGTCGAACATTGTAGTGTCGGCTGTCCGTCCTCTGCTGGTTCTTGATGCGCAAGCGGGCGAGCTGTCGACCTTCTTCGGCACGCTGAAAATAGGTGGCAACGTCGAGATTTTCTTCGTCGGTGACGTCCGGTAGCATGGCGTCAAGCGTCGTTGCCGGGTTCCTTCCGTAGACCAGGTGAACCGCGCCATGTGCGTCGTTTCTTGCATGGCCGTGTTTATGCGAAGGTCACGTACGGAAGGATGGCATCCCACGTCTTGTGTTCGACGTCGACGTACATTGCCAGCATGTCGGCGATGGTCTTATTTAGGCGCTCGGTGACGCCATTCGTCTGCGGGTGGTAGGCGGTGGTCCGGGGATGGCTTGTCTGGCTGTAGCGCAGAATGGCTTGAGTTAGTTCAGCCATGAAGGCCGTACCTCTGTCGGTGATGAGGACTTCTGGGGCACCGTGACGCAGGAGGATGTTCTCAACGAAGAATTGGGCTACCTCGGCGGCACTGCCTTTGGGCAAGGCTTTTGTTTCGGCGTAGCGGGTGAGGTAGTTCGTAGCTACGACGATCCATTTATTCCCGGACGTCGACGTCGGAAAAGGCCTCAGTAAGTCCATCCCGATCTGCTGGAACGGTCGGCGAGGTGGCTCGATCGGCTGTAGAAGTCCGGCTGGCCTTGTCGGCGGTGTTTTGCGTCGCTGACAGTCTCGGCATGTCCTTACGTAATGGGCGACGTCGGCAGAGAGGCGAGGCCAGTAGTATTTTTCTTGTATCCTCGTGAGCGTGCGGGAAAAACCGAGGTGTCCAGCCGTTGGGTCGTCATGGAGAGCTTGCAGAATCTCTGGACGCAATGCTGAGGGTACCACGAGGAGGTAGTTGGCTCGGAGAGGCGAGAAGTTCTTCTTTAGAAGAATGTCGTTTTGCAAGAAAAACGACGCCAATCCTCGCCTGAACTCCTTCGGCACAATGACGGTCTTGCCTTCTAGGTAGTCTACAAGGCTCCTTAGTTCCGGGTCGGCTCGCTGTTGTTCGGCGAATTCATCGGCACTGATGGGTCCCAAGAAAGTGTCGTCATCCGGGTCGTCCTGTGGCGGCGGTTCGACGGGGGCGCGAGACAAGCAGTCGGTGTCAGTGCTTTCGCCCGGACTTGTAAACGACGGTGATGTCGATTGCTTGAAGTCTCAGACTCCATCGTGCGAGGCGACCTGAAGGATCCTTCAAGTTAGCTAGCCAACACAAGGCGTGGTGGTCGCTCACAACTTTAAAGGGCCTGCCATAGAGGTAGGGGCGAAACTTTGATGTAGCCCAGATGATGTCGAGGCACTCCTTTTCTGTTGTGGAATAATTTGATTCCGCCTTCGATAGCGACCGGCTAGCGTAACTTACAACCCTTTCTAGTCCGTCAGTCCTCTGCACAAGAACGGCGCCGAGTCCTACGCTGCTTGCGTCGGTGTGGACTTCGGTATCGGCGTTTTCGTCGAAATGCGCAAGTATTGGCGGCGATTGCAGGCGTCGCTTCACTTCTTCAAATGCTTCGACTTGCGGCGTCTCCCACTTGAACTCGACGTCGGCCTTCGTGAGATACGTCAGTGGCTCAGCGATCCGTGAAAAATTCTTGACGAAGCGCCTGTAATAGGCGCACAGTCCAAGAAATCTACGCACTGCCTTCTTGTCAGCGGGCGAGGGAAAGTTGGAGATGGCCGCAGTTTTCTGAGGGTCGTGGCGCACTCCAGACTTGTTGATTACGTGGCCCAAAAACAAGAGCTCCTCATATGCGAAGCGGCACTTTTCTGGCTTTAACGTGAGTCCGGAGGTTTTGATTGCTTGAAGAACTGTTTCAAGGCGCCGGAGGTGTTCCTCGAAGCTTGAGGCAAACACAACGACGTCGTCCAAATAGACGAGGCAAGTCTGCCATTTCAAGCCTGCCAGTGCTGTATCCATGACGAGTTGGAAAGTCGCAGGTGCCGAGCAAAGACCAAACGGCATGACCTTGAACTGGAACAGTCCGTCTGGTGTTATAAAGGCAGTCTTCTCCCGGTCCCTCTCGTCGACTTCGATTTGCCAGTAGCCGGTTTTGAGGTCCATCGACGAAAAATACTTTGCGTTGTAGAGTCGATCCAAGGCGTCGTCAATCCGTGGGAGGGGGTATACGTCCTTCTTCGTAATCTTGTTGAGGCGACGATAATCGACGCAGAAACGTAGCGTTCCATCCTTCTTCTTCACTAACACCACGGGGGACGCCCACGGACTCTTGGACGGCTGGATGATGTCGTCACGTAGCATTTCGTCGACTTGGTGCCTTATGGCTTCACGTTCGCGCGCCGAAACTCGGTACGGGCTCTGACGGAGTGGGCGGACATTTTCGTCGGTGATGATGCGGTGCTTGGCGACAGGGGTTTGTCGAACTTTTGACGACGACGAGAAGCAGTCCTTGTATTGCAGGACCAGAGCTTTTAGTTGTTCTTTCTTATGCCTGGGAAGGTTCTCATTGACGTCGAAAGTTGGCTCAGGTATTATAGTCGTCGTCGCAGGTGCACTGGAATCCGTGAAGGCAAAAGGCACCGTGGTGCCTTTGTTAATGTGCTTGTATTCAGGGCTGAAGTTCGTGAGCATCACCCTTGCTTTCCCTGCACGTAGCTCAGCTATGCCTCTATCGATGCAAATTTCACGGTCGAGCAGTAGGTGATGATCGCCCTCGATGATGCCCTCCATGTCTGCAGGCACTTCGGTACCGACGGAAATCATTACGCTGGAGCGAGGCGGAATGGTGACTTGTTCTTCAAGCACATTCAACGCATGATAACTTATGCTTGTATCCGGTGGTCGCGCGTTGTGCGTTGAAAGCGTTATCGACTTGGATCTTAAGTCGATGACTGCACCGTATTGGTTTAGAAAGTCCATGCCTAGGATGACATCCCTGGAGCAGTGCTGCAGGATTATGAAGCACGCCGGGTAAGTGCGGTTGTTTACCGTGACTCGGGCTGTGCAGATTCCAGCCGGCGTTATTAGGTGGCCTCCAGCTGTCCGGATATCAGGTCCTTGCCAGGCCGTCTTCACCTTCTTTAACTTGGCGGCGAACGCGCCACTGAAGACGGAATAATCGGCGCCAGTGTCGACGAGAGCGGTGACGTTATGACCATCGATGAGCACGTCTAAGTCGGTAGATCGTCGTCTAGCATTACGGTTAAGTCGAGGCGTCGGATCACGGCTGCGTCGGCTTGCTCGCTGCTGCTACGTCGCGCCGGCCGGTCTTCTTGCGGCGGTGAAGTGCTGTCAAGGCTGTTGCTAGGCGGCGTGCTGATATCTCGTCGTAATGATTCGCGAATCGTCGTCGTCGTCGGCGGAGGATCTTCGGCATTACGTCTTACAGCAACCGCACCTCCATCGGTTGCTGCCTTTAGTTTCCCCGGTAAGGGCTGGGAGATCGGCCCCAGGTGGACCGGTGTACTGACGACGATGCGGCGAGATGTAGCGGCCTGGTGACGGCGAGCGTGAGGGTCGTCGGGGTAGCCACTGGGCTCCGGCAAGGTAGTCGGCAATGTCGCGCGGTAGTTCACCCCGCACTGGACGCGGCGCGTTGACGGCGAACCCTCGTAGGCCCATCTCGCGGTATGGGCATCGGCGGTAGACATGGCCGGCTTCCCCGCAGTGATAGCAGAGCGGGCGGTGGTCGGGGGCGCGCCAAATGTCCGTCTTCCTCTGGTAGCTGCGCTGGGCGACGGGCGGGCGTGCTGGCGGCGGCGGTGGTGGACGTCGGAACTGCGGCGTTACGGGGCCCTGGCGCGAGCGCGGAGGGGGGCCTTGACGACGGGCGACGGCGGCGTAGGTCAGCGCTTCCGGCTCGGGTTGGGGCGATTCGGGAAGTCCTAGCGATTGCTGGATTTCCTCCCGCACGATATCGGCGATGGAAGCAACTTGAGGCTGTGACGACGGTAGCAACTTCTGCAGCTCTTCGCGTACTATCGCCCTGATGGTGTCTGTTCGTGGGAGAGTCCTTGGACTTCGGCGTAATGTGGCGTCGAACGGCGATTGTATTGCCGGTTGCGCATGTCCAGTGCTTTCTCGATCGTCGTAGCCTCCGAGAGAAAGTCTTGGACTGTCGTTGGTGGATTCCGCACCAGTCCGGCGAATGGCTCCTGCTTAACTCCCCGCATGAGCAAGCGAACTTTCTTGTCTTCTGGCATAGCGGCGTCGGCGTGCCGGAATAATCGAGTCATTTCTTCAGTGTACATACCGATGCTCTCATTCGGGAGCTGTACACGGTTTTCCAACAAGGTTGCAGCTCTTTCTTTACGGACGACGCTCGTGAAGGTGTCCAGGAATGCGGCTCGGAAGAGGTCCCAAGTTGTTATATAGTGCACGCTCCCTATTCTCGAACCAGGTTCTGGCGCCGTCTTCAAGCGAGAAATAAACATGGCGCAGCTTGTCGTCGTCGCTCCATTTGTTGAACGTCGCGGTCCTCTCATATGTCTCCAGCCAGGTTTCAGGGTCTTCAGCCGATGATCCACGAAAAGTCGGTGGCTCCCGAGGTTGCTGCAGCAGGATGGGGGACGCTGGTGCTGCCATTCTGGTCGTTGACTTGGCTTTGATTGCAGTGGTCTTTTCGGGAAGAACTCCGAACTCCGGCACAAGTCCTTGCTGCCTACGGCTAGCTCGCTGGTCCTTGGCGACGTTGGTCTCGTCCTCCGGTTTCGGGCTTGGGTCGCGGCTTTGCGGGGGCGTTCGCTGCATGAACGCACTAGCACCTTCACCAGATGTCACGTAGTAGTGACGGTAAAGAAAACAGACGCAAAACTGTATGACGAAACTGGTTGTTTATTGGGCGAACCTGTGCCCACAAAAGCAAGCTACACTCAAAGCACAACGATAGCGGCGAACACAGTCGGCGATCGTCGAAAATCTGGGGCGCGATCTTGTACGCGTTCCAAAATGGAACGTAGGCGGTTCGTTCTTTACGTCACGAAATAGGCGGTCCGCCATGTTCGCGAGGACGAGAGGAAGCAAAGAGCCAATGAGCGAAGTGGACGTCTGCGTCACGCTTTTGACGTCTGCTTAGGGACCGTATAACATACTTAGACGCGTTTCGAACATGTTGAGAAATATTTGACTATTATGACTGAGTAGCGAAATATGTTGGTGTTAGTTTTCAAAGATTCAGTTTGGAATGCGGAACGACTTAAACATATTATTGCGGTTAATGTCTTGAAATGGCGCTAGATGGTGTCGCAGTTTTGCGAAACGTTTAGCGGTTGCGCTAGCCACTACTCCGTTTCAAGCAAAGGGCGCGGCTTTTGAAGCGGCTGGTTAATTCGAGCAGGGCCGCGATTTTGTAGCGATGTCTTATGACTTATTTTGGAATAGTCTTATCATCCACCGCTCACGGCCGGCTGATCCCGTTGATAACGCGAGCGGACCGTCGCTCTGACCACTGACAAAGCGCGATAAGCGCGAAAAGGCACTATTACTTTAAAGTCATCGCTACAAAATACCGGCCCTGTTGCGTGCGGAGAGCCGTTCTTCATTCTATGGGAGAGCCATGGCGGAGAACGTCGCAGCGTGCGCACCTGTTAAGGGACCGCGTGTTTCCGAGGGCCACCGGGAGACTGTGCTCTCGTTTATGGAGCAGCATCCCCAGCTGGCTTCAAGATCCAGCGAGCTGGGGCCGGGTTTCACCGCTGGCGACCGGCGACGGCTGTGGCAGCAGCTGGCCGACGTTCTAAACGAGCAAGGGCCCATGGTAAAAGCAGCGGACCAATGGCAGGAGTGGTGGCGCAAACAGGTCTACGAGGCCCGCCGCGACGCCATCGCAATTGCCCAAGTGCAAAGGTGAGTGACCGTCAAATGGTCTGGGCGATTTGTCCTTCGGAATTGGTGTGTATTTTCAGAAGCACTGGAGGGGGCCGCGCACCCGGCTTCCACGGCCGAGTACTGAACTTGACGGGTATGGTCCGCCTGCGTGGCGTCGCCGACCTCCCCTACCAAGAGGTAAGCACACTGCCGCCGTAATATCATGGGTTCCTGAACGGTGCCAACTTAGAGTTTGCCATTATCTGCAAGTGGTACCTTTAGCGAAACGCGACACTGTTGGTGAACAGGAAAATAGCGTAGGAGAGAATGGAAAAGCAGGTAGATTAATCAACTAGAATCTCAGTTGGCGGCGCTTTCGGGAAAAGGGGGATTAAGTGAAATGAAATGCATTCAGGCAAGTGCAGGAGGATGGTAATGCATGGAACCATTAAGCACTCAATAATTGCAGATTATTTCCACAGATGTGTAGTACGAAACTTGTAACATAGCCAGTGTAACGAATAGCCACATAGTGAAGGGACACGGTTATGACACTTTCCAGCAGGCCGACGTTCCCACTGCTGCAATGGAGGTCGTCGTCGAGGCTGCGGATGTGAGGAGCACGGCGACACGTAAGCATCAGAAGAATGAGTGTTTGAATGATCGCCAAATGTGTGTGCAGTTCGTAAACTTTTAATGTGTTTACTCTACAGCGGCAGAGGATCCACCACGCGGTGCATCGGACTCAGAAAGGGTGGCCGCTGCACCTGGTAAGTTATTGATCCTCAAGCTGTTAAGAGAAAATAAACTCTCGTATTTTATTGAACTAGCCCAATAATAACATGGCCATAGCAACTTTTATGCATACCATCAAATGCAGTACAACTGGTAGAAAATGATGCATGCTTTCAGTGTTGCAGCGTCCTGTACGGCCACCACGCCGACAGCGACCGCGACGGGTGGACACCCTCACAACCATGTCGTCGCAGTGCGCCCGCAGCCTTGAACAGGACGACGAGATGCTCCAGGTTGGTAGATCGTTTGGTGTCATTTTACACGAAAGACAAATATTCTTTGTACTCGGTTATCATAAGTGAATCATGAATCTGAAAAACAAACCAACTCGGGATGTAAACAAGAAATATGCGTTGTATTGAGGGTTCGGTATCGTATCTTGCCATCGATCAACCGCCGGGCAAAAGGTTGGTTAGCCCTGAAAAGGGCTGTTTGGTGGTAAGAGATGCATTTGAGTAGATGACAGAAGAGTAGTTCCAGTAGGTCTTTGTCCAAACGAAGAGGGCATAGCTTGTACACGAGCTTGACAGTGCCAAAGGATGCCATCAGGCCAGTGACTCTTCAACAGGGAGGGAATTGTTGTGCACGTTGCAATTCTTGACAACAGCAGCTTCCAGCCATGAGCTGGTTGCGAGTAATCAGCAACTCATGCAAACAGTTCCACCACGATTATTCATTCCAGGCGCTGCAGAGGATTGAAGAACAAACCACCCGCATCGCTGTCGCGGCAGAGAGGACGGCTGTGACGACAGAAAGGATGGCTGTCGCGGCTGAGAGGACGGCAGCGGCGCAGGAGGGTATCCTGGTGCAGGTGCGCTCTATGGCAGGCGACATAGCTGGGCACCTGCAACAACAAAGGATGAATTAATTTATTGTTTATTTTCACTTTTTCAATTTCACTTTATTCATTTATTGTGTTTTATGAGTTCAGTTTATTTTATTTATTTATTGTTTGAGTTTTAGAAGTTTCATTTGAGGCATGAATTGTTGCTTCACTTTGAGTTTTAGTGTTTAAGTTTCCTTGTTGCCTTGTACGAGTGATACAGGAGCACTTTTTGGATGGAAGGCGAAATGCGTGCGTCCATTTTTGTTCTGTAGTATTTGCTTCTTTGTATTTATGCTTATCCAGCTGCAACGCCAGCGTGCTTTTTTTATTTACATATTTCGAAGGCGCCTAGTCATTCACACTGGAATCATTACAAGTACTTGTAGATTTCTGTGTATGGGTTTTGTACTGTGATATTTATATTGCTTCACTATGTGTTGTATCTTACTGCACTCATTATGAAGCGTTTCCGCATAGTGTTTGCACTGTGATATTTTCATTTCGGCACAGTGAGGCTAAAGTGCAACAACTACAATGTGGTCTTTTTTCAGAGCACCAAACTAGTCACTCTTCAGGTTGCATAGTTTCACAAATGAATATGGCCATCATCATTTCACCACGCCGGTGACTGTTTTCCTCTAGTTTTCGTTCCAAGTGAGTGATTGCAAGAATAAGTTTCAAGTGTGACACGTTCTGGGTGCTGTGAGATGGCAGAGCCAATTATTCATGTTGTATGTGATTTATGTTTCATCACAGCTGGCAAGTGCACTCACCTTTCTACAATTATGATTCACCTGTTGTTTAGCATCGCATTACAATTGCTGTCGAGAAATGAATGCTTCTAGCCAGTTACTCTTTACACTGAGAAGGGAATGGACGTACCTGTCAAAGTCATACTTTCTTCCAAGGTCACTTAAATGTAACTGCAAGTTTTATGTGCCGTGGTGAAAACAAATTGGGTGGTGCTAATTGGGTGGTAGCAAAGCATGTTCTCACATGCTTTGCTACGTGTAGTGTGTTGTACTACAAGGTTCGTGATGTACTAGTCATAGCGTGTGATAAAGTTGACCTTTGTATTTTTTGTGTTTTTACATTAATTTACGTCTACCTATCTGGACATGATGTGACGAATGTAATGTCACAACACACAGCGGTATATTTTTGTGTGTTTGAATCTGCATTCATTACGCTTTACTTGCTTGCCTTGTCTGCGTATTCATGCTTGCACAGAAGTTTTGATACACCTAGCACAAGAGGTGGCTAGCAATCATATTGCCTCGTTCCTACCAATGTACACCGAGCGTACGAATGCACAGGATGTGGCGGTTGCGATCATTCTGGTGTGTTTTATGAAAATTGTGCGAACCTTTTTCTGATGGTGACCAGGTGACCATGTGCGCAGAGTGCCGATCATATGTACTGCTTCCATCAAGTCTATCATGACTATGATGAGTCAAGCGATGTTTCCATTTCATATGATATTTAAAGAAAAGGCTGCACTTTAACGTTGCTACCATGTTTCATGTTGCCACTTCATGTTGCACTAGTAAAGAAGTACTTTGTGCCAATTCCCCATTACTGTAACCACAAACTATGGCAAAACAACCACATGAGTAGAAAGTAACAACTGCTGCATCTACATGTACAGCAAGTTGCATATCATAGGATGCACACAACACATACAAGCTGCTGTGTAGCTAAGGATACGAATGTCATAGTGAGTCATGTTCTCCAGCCCTTTCTAGTGGGTCGATCCCTCCTAAGCTGTCCTCAAGAAACACCGCTCGTGCTGAGAGCTCGGGCCTTGAACTAATGGGCGGTCCAAAAGGCTGGTGCCTAATAATCGCCTTTACAACTGTAGCATCGTATTTATAATGTTTGACGAGGAAAGAAGCATTTTGTGATGTGCATATTGCACATAACGCTAGCTTGGGAGCAGCAGCAAATGCAGTTCTTCACAGATAAAGGGGCATAACGCATGGCCTTACGACAACTTCACGAGTACCACTGTTAATAAGTGGCAGCCTTGGAGACTCCTGCACAGTGAAGAGGGTACAAATGTTTCGGAGTCCGCGGCTGTTGCATTCTTTTTAAAGGATTCTTTGTATAATTTTACTTCGTTAGTGTTTAAATTATCATAATCTGTCGGATCTGTGGATTAGGAAGACTGGCCATCTGTATGGAGGTGCACTTGATGTGTATACAAATTCTTTAATATATTTTCCACTGTACAAACACTGCCATGTGATAGCCTAGGGGCACTGCAATTTGTATCAATAAATTATGTATTATGAAAACTCACTGTTCCAGTGTCCTTCAGAAAAGGTTGACAACGGCGCTGCGCTGCTGCCTTCCTCTGAGGAACACGTCGTGCGGTGCCAGCACGTGGCTGTCTCCAGGCTCCTCTGGCTCCTCAGCTGGTGGCACTTCCCCACCATTATCGTCCAATGACCAGTCGCCCGCGTCCAAGGCAATGTTATGGAGAGCAACGCATGCGTAAATGATTCGCGCTGCTCTATCGGGGCTGTATAGCAGTGTCCGAAAGTGCTGCAAGCAGCGGAACTTGCTTTTCAATACCCCGATACATCTCTCCACAACATTGCGCATGGATGCGTGCTCCCGGTAGTAGCGGCCTTCGGAGGTGGTGCCGGCATGACTGCCAGGTACAGGTACAAGCAGCCACGGCTCGAGGGGATATCCCGAGTCTCCTGTGACAGAAAAATGACAGCTGAGTGCTCTGCCCTACTTAGGGGTACGCATTACGAATACTTACCAAGCAGATACTCGCCAGGCTGCAGTTGTGCGACTAGGCGTGCGCGCAGTGGATTGTGCTGCCACACCCAAGAGTCGTGGCACGAACCGGGGATCAACAACAAGAATGCGAAGTTCTGCGTTGCACACCTGCAATGGGGACCAATATAAAATAGCGCTGCAGATATGCTCGAAATCCCTTTTTGCCATTCATATGCAGAAAACAATACATGCATGTACGCTGGTACAAGCCGCTACACTGTTTTAGTCATAGGCGAGGACAGGGTTTTGCAATTTAGGGGGGGGGGCAATGCGCCCCCCGCCCTCGTTGTGTTCACGCCTATGATTTGCACTGATTGATAGCTAAATGAAAACTTGAGGCACAATATTGCGCAACAACACCCATGCACGCCAAAGCCAGCAGGTGCAATGGGTGCAAATACTTCCGTGTTCAAAATGCTTCCATCGTATCTTCCTGTATCGATTTCTGCTACGACTGCTGCCCATTTTCCTTAATACCTCCAAAATTCACAACTCCATTGTGTATGCACGCCAGAACGAAAACACAATTTTGGAACGGCAAACGGCTCATGTACACAAACACATGGCACTCATCATTACCGCTGACATCTCAGACTTCAACGAGCTCGTACACAGCTCCCCGCGTATCCTCTTTTAACCGTTACATTACTAGTTATGCAAGCTTGGACATTAAACTGAACAATAAAAGGGCGAGTAAAATTGGCAGCTACAGTTTCAAGTAAACCTTCCAATGGTACTTACGACCATGACGTTTAGGGCGTAATAACCCTTCCTCGACATGAAGCTCGCCGTGTCGGCCGGGCTGAGTCCCTCTGGCTTCATAATGGCGATCAGCGTGCCGTCGACGCACGCTAGCACGCCTGGAATGGCACCGCGTCGCGCAAACGCCGCCTTTGCCTCATTCTTGGCAGCCGGTGTCAATGAGAAGTCCACCAACTTTTTCCGGGCAGACACGGAAATGATGGCCTCCGTCACCTCGTGGATGGTGTTGCTCACGGTCGACTGCGCCATGCCAATTTGCTCCGCGCGACCAACGCTCCTCTGGAAGCTTCCGGTGCCGAAGAATCGCAGCGCGCACAACACGTTCCTTTCAGTGGAAAGGCCACTGGCTCGCTGGCATCCAATGATGGGGTCAAGCTCGTCGCACAAGGTACGCACTGTTCGTTTGGACAGACGAAAATACTGCCGGAACTCTTCCTCCGTCAGCTCTTCAAATGCATCATCTACCTCGGGTCGTCGTCTCTGCGCGACTGCAGCAGCCGCACAGGCGACACGAAAACACACGGCAGAGAAAGGAAACGCCATTTTCTCCAACTGTTGGGACTGCCGATTTGGATTGAACCGGATACAGAAGAGGATAACTGTCCCAAGCGCTTACGTTTTAATCCAATCCAAGTCGTCTGGTAGCCGTTCTTATCCGATCTATCTAAACGGACGGACTCGGCAACCGTTCCATTGCGTTCGTCCGTTAGCAGACGACACGGAATGATTGACAGCAGTAAGACGTCACGGTTCACCTCACAATTGACGTCATGGCGTTCGTCAAGATTCAAATTGACCAATCGTGTGCGGCTCGATGGAACGGAACGCCTCCGTTCCATTTTGGAACGCGTACAAGATCGCACCCCTGATCAGCGGCGAAACGCGTCGGCTTTTATACCTGAGTCATCGAAGGTTCTAGATTAATCCCTGATGCCCACGTGTCTTCCAGAAAGTTCTAGACAATTCGCGTCGGTCACACAATCAGATAACATAAGCGTCTGTGAAAACAGGCAACGGAAAGAAGCATCGATAACGTTCTAGAAACCTCCGACACAGGCGCGTCCTGCGCCGAGCGATAACGTTTAACATTTGTTAGCCGGTGGAAAGCGGCCACCGGTGAAAGATAAACATGTATACGTGTCAATATGTTATTCAATAAAGATTGTGCTTTTAGGAGACAGCAGGAAATTTTAGGCTCTAGTTGAGCAGCTACAATATCAAGGACCACATAAATTGTAGGAAGCCAACATAAACTGAGTAGAAGGACGTACGTCACTGTTCAGAGCACGAAGTAGAAATTCGGAGCATCAGGAAGGCTTGTAAGTATAAATAAGGGAATAGTACTTGTCAGCGTAATGCCAAGCTAACACATTGGAACAAGGGCAAAAAATAGTTGACAGGGCATTCTATATTTTTGAGGGAAATGTGCTGAAACACTGATTCTTACTCAGTCAGTAAAGAAATATACAATAAATAAAAATAATTAAGTATACAGAAATGCCCTTATAGACTGCAGTGGAGAGTTGGACATTGTTGGGCTAGATGCAAGTACTGCTTTTCTACTGTAATGCAGGACAGGTGAGAATGCAGTTGGGGGTTTCTTCATTTTTGTCTGTTGTGCACTCTCTCTGTACAATAGTGCTCTTCGTCTCGGAGTGTATAAATGTTGCATTCAAAACAATTATTTTCTCATGCCTTGAGCACAGCAGTCTTATTTTGTCTTCTCCCATAAAGTCTTCTGCTGCAGTGCTTCTGAAGTGTAATGCACAGCTGCATTGCAGATTTTATATTGTGAGTTTTATATTGCGCTCAAATACATGCTGCTGAAAAAATGCCCATTGCTGAGAGATGTCGGTTGGTACAGTCTTTACATTTTATGCTCTTATTTTTCCATAGTGAAAAGGCTACTATATATTCATTTTTGCTTCTATGCCATTTTGTATTCACGATGACTTAGTGATCGCGGTTTCTAAATTTGAAAACTGGAAATTTTGCCTACCTTTCATTTGTCATGCCCAATTAAGCTGTGCCTGGTGTTCGGTCACAATATTTAGGAGTGTTGTTTTCAGAAGCTTGTTGCCTTATCAAATTCCCCGCAGTGTATAGGATCGTAATGAAATGTAGAGTCAACTCTCATGATTCTGTTGTTATTTTGCTAATGCAGGAAGCAGAATTCCAGCACAGCCATCTCCTGCACTTATGGTCAAGATGCTCAGACAATGGAGTCCCTGTTCCTTGTGGTTAACCGTGAACACTATTCTCACTTTTATGAAAGCTAAAGGTGATGTCTTGCATAAATTACAATTTTGCAGGTCAAATGTACACACTTTATTCTAATTTGAACCAACTAATATATCCTGTTTAATACTTTTCTACTGTTTGATACAATCATTTCTTGTTGGAGAATATTAAGCATGATGTTTAACATTTATTTATACATGACTGGCTGATGCATGATTGCCTCATGTGAAGCTTCATTCCGTAACCAGAATATGGCTGATTTAATAAACATTATTTGCTAATTTGTGTACTCATGTGCTACAAGCGCTAATCTTCCATTATCACACCAAGTACAAATAATTTAGAAATTGCCAATGTATATTGTCACGAGCAATTGCAAAGACAAAGACATTGTAGTGGGGCTGGGTCAGAGGCTCTCTTGTCGGACTGAAAACCAGCTGGAACCTGTGCGCTCTGTGCAGTCTTGACTAGGCATGCGCTAGCCGTTCATGGTTAATTAAATACTCCCCGTAACATCTTTTTGGTGGAGGTTGCGGGCTCTATTCCAGCCGGCCCTGGATCTTCGGAGCGGACGCCACCTTTAATTCTCCCGCCTCCATGGCCGAAGACAGTACGCAGTCATCGCAGCCCGCGCCTTCGGCGCCGCCGACCGTGGTCCTTTCGCAGCCCCTCGACCCCGGCACGTTTTGCGGCACGGACAACAAAGACGTCGACGATTGGCTCCTCTTGTACGAGCGCGTCAGCAAGCACCACAGGTGGGATGAGACTCTAATGCTTGCCAACGTCATTTTCTACCTACGGGGCACGGCTCCGGTGTGGTTTAACACGCACGAAGAAGAACTCACAAGTTGGGACCTATGCAAGGAGAAGATGCCTGCACTGTTTGGCCGATCGGCCGCGCGCCAAATGACAGCCCGGCACGAGCTGGCGGCCAGAGCTCAGACGTCCACGGAGTCGTACGTCGCCTACATTCAAGACGTACTAGCCTTGTGCCGTACCATTGACAAAGACATGCCAGAGACGGACAAGGTTGGCCACGTGTTGAAAGGCATAGCTGACGATGCCTTCAACATCCGCATGTGTAAGAACTGCACCACGGTTGACTCCATTATCACTGAATGCCGGCGGTTTGAACAAGCCAAAAGCAGGCGGATTACTCAGCGCTTTAACAGACTCCCGAATACAGCTGCGACATTCTCGTGCGATGATCCCGTGACGCCCCCTCCGTTCTCGCCGCCTAACAACTTGGCCAGGATTGTTCGCCAGGAGCTCGAAGCCATGGCTCCAGCCGCTTATCAGGCACCTGCTCACGACCATTTGGCGACAATCTCTCTCATTCAGGCCGTCGTACGTCAGGAGGTTGCCAATATGGGCGTCGTATTTCCACAAGCGCCTAGTTACGCCCCTCCGCCCATGTGCGCGTCCGGTCCTCCCACTGAACACCACAACGCCCCAATTGTTGCTGCTGCCGCTTCCGCTCCCCGGTTCACACCCCGCTACCGCAACCCTTCTGACTGGAGGACGCCTGACGATCGACAAATCTGTTTTTCTTGCTCTCGCGTCGGCCACATTTCACGCCACTGCCGCAATCGTCGGAATTACCGACCAAGTTTCCCCGGTGACCACCGCCAAGATCGTGGCCCGTACTACAGCACATCTTTTCTTGACGACCAACTCCCGGCCCGTGATCCTCACCGTCTTTCTTCGCGCTCAGAATCGACCTACGCCGATATTGCTGCACAAGGACACTGGTCCAGCCGATCGCCGTCACCTCAGAGTCGCCAGTCGCGCTCCCCTCAACGCCGTCGCTCTCCTTCTCCGGCTTCCTCTGGACACCACCCGGGAAACTAGCCAGTGCAGCTCCGGGAGGTGAGGCTGCATTGACGACAAGGACCGCAACACCTCTATCGACCCCTACTTCAAGATGCAATTTGCTCGGTGTTCTCGTCGACGGCGTGCCCGTTACTGCTCTCATCGATACTGGCGCCCACATATCTGTTATGAGTTCTACGCTCCGACGCCGGCTACGCAAAGTGCTGACACCTGCCGTCTCTCCTACTGTGCGAGTAGCTGACGGCACCCGAACACCTGTTCTTGGCATGTGCACTGCCCGCGTTACTGTTGCCGGCCACCACACTTCAGTTCTCTTCGCCGTTCTCGACGCTTGCCCACATGGTCATTCTTGGCATTGACTTGTTGAGCGCCCACTCTGCCCTCATCGATTGTTCTTCTGGCATTTTGCGGCTCGAACTGCCATTGTGTCCTGATGACACCGCATCAAGTAACGCTCGCCTACGTTCCCTGGAGTTTCTACGACTACCCGCGCAGGCTGCTACCTACGTCCTTATGTCACCGTTTCCCCCAGTCCCTGATGGTGAATATGTGGTCACTCCCCTCACAGATCTGATCCTTTCGCGCAATATCGCACTTCCCCATACCGTAGTGCTTATTGCCAACAACAAAACGTTGCTTCCAGTCCTCAACTTTTCTAATTCGACCCATGTTCTTCCTCAAGGAATTTCACTAGCCGAACTGTCACCTTTGGAAGAATGTATTGTTTCTGCATTCGCTGCTGACGCTGAGACCGCGACGCAACCTGCCATACCGGCGCTAACCCAGGCACTTCTGGACAAAATGATATCCCCCGACCTCCTACCTTCCCAAAGTGCAGCACTCCGTGGTGTCCTATTTTCGTACCTGGACGTATTTGATGTTGCGAACAGTCCACTAGGACGTACACATGTAGTGGCCCACCGCATCGACACTGGAGACGCCAGCCCCCTTCACAAGCACCCTTACCGAGTATCTCACTCTGAGTGCGAAGTCATCCAAAAGGAGGTAGAGAAAATGCTTGATAAAGATGTTATAGAGCCTTCCTCTAGCCCTTGGGCATCCCCTGTAGTGCTTGTGAAAAAGGACAACAGCTGGCGGTTCTGCGTCGATTATCGCCATCTCAATCGGGTAACGAAGAAGGATGTGTATCCTCTCACACGAATTGATGATGCGCTCGACTGCCTCCATGGTGCCAAATATTTCTCGTCGCTAGATCTCCGCTCGGGATATTGGCAAATTGCCGTCGATGACCGCGACCGCGAGAAGACCGCATTCATCACACCCGACGGCCTCTACCAATTTAAGGTTATGCTTTTTGGGTTGTGTAATGCTCCTGCAACTTTTGAGCGCATGATGGACACTCTTCTACGCGGTCTGAAATGGTCGACCTGTCTTTGTTATCTGGACGACGTCATCGTTTTCTCGCCCAGCTTTGACAGCCACCTACCTCGTCTGTCGGCCATTCTCGACATCTTTCACCGGGCTGGCCTCCAGCTCAATTGGTCTAAGTGTACCTTTGGGCGCCGCCAGATCAAATTACTTGGACACTTAGTCGACGCTACTGGTGCCCAACCAGACCCTGACAAGGTCCGTGCCGTCCGCGCGTTCCCAGTTCCATGGTCCACTCAAGAAGTACGCAGCTTTCTTGGGCTCTGCTCCTACTTTCGCCGCTTTGTTCTCAACTTCGCGGACATTGCTCGACCCCTCATGGACCTACTCAAGATGGATGCGGCCTTTTCTTGGGGTGCGGACCAAGCGTCTTCCTTTGCGTCGTTGATTTCTGCCCTCACTACACCACCTGTGCTGGCTCATTTTGACCCGGCTGCTAGAACAGAACTTCGCACTGACTCAAGCGGCCATGGCATTGGTGCTATCCTCGCCCAAACACAGAACGGAGCCAACCGTGTGATAGCGTATGCTAGTCGTCTTCTGTCACAGTCGGAGAATTACACAATCACTGAGCGGGGGTGCTTAGCTCTCGTCTGGGCTGTCGCGAAATTCCGTCCGTACCTATATGGACGGCCGTTCGTGGTCATAACAGATCATCATGCGCTCTGCTGGCTTTCAATACTCAAAGACCCCACAGGGAGGCTCGGCCGTTCGGCATTGCGATTACAGGAGTACACGTTCTCGGTAGTGTACAAATCTGGCAAGTTACACAATGACGCCGATTGCCTCTCCCGGCCGCCATCCCGTTGAACCATCCGACTCCACTGAAACGGACCCCGATACCTATGTCTTGGCCATAACAGACTTCACCCATGTGGCCGACGAACAACGACGAGATCCATCTTTGCTCTCTCTTATTGACCGTCTGCAATCCGGCACCCTCGACCCTTCCCTCAACATGTTCTTGCTTCAGGATAACGTTCTTTACCGCCGCAACATGCACCCCGACGGCGCAGAACTCCTGCTCGTTGTCCCGCATCATCTGCGCAGGGATGTCCTCATCCAGTTTCATGACGCCCCCACTTCCGGGCACTTAGGCGTATCCAGAACTTATGATCGCATACGACGACGCTTTTTCTGGAAGGGCTTTTATCGGTCCGTTCGCCGCTACGTAACATCTTGTGACCTGTGTAAGCATCGGAAGAAACCTGCGACTCTACCCGCTGGTCTCCTTCAGCCAATTGACGTTCCAGCCGAGCCATTTCATCGAGTGGGCCTGGACTTGCTGGGTCCCTTTCCAATTTCCACGAAAGGCAACAAATGGATTGCAGTCGCTACGGATTATACCACTCGATTTGCAATTACTCGAGCGTTGCCAACCAACTGCGCCACAGACGTAGCCGACTTCCTACTGTACGACGTCATCCTCCAACATGGTGCTCCACGTCACCTACTCACAGATCGCGGTCGCTGCTTCCTGTCTCGCGTGGTTGACGATCTACTTCGATCATGTGCTACTCATCACAACTTCACGACCTCATATCACCCTCAAACTAATGGACTCACCGAACGCTTAAACCGTACACTGACCGACATGCTTTCCATGTACGTTTCCGATGACCACCATGATTGGGACGTTGCGTTACCGTTCGTCACATTTGCATACAACTCATCGCGTCATGAAACTGCCGGCTACTCACCCTTCTATATTCTCTTTGGACGCCATCCCTTACTACCCTTTGACACCTTGCTCCCTTCTGATCCGGCCTCCACGTCCACGACTTCCTATGCGCAAGATGTCATCACGCGTGCGCTCGTCGCGCGCACAGTAGCCCGCGCTCAGCTCACGTCATCGCAGACCGCAAAAAAGGCCATCTACGATCGTCGACACCGGGATACTGATTTTCCAGCGGGCTCTCTCGTCCTTCTCTGCCTCCCATCTCGTCGCATCGGCCTGTGTGAAAAGTTAATGTCGCGGTACGTCAGACCCTATCGCGTGCTGCGCCAGGTGACTCCTGTCACCTATGAGATATGTCCCATGGCATCCACCTCATCGACTGCCGCACCGCGAACTGACATCGTACATGTTTCCCGCCTCAAACTTTACAACTGTGATAATCCATTTTGATCACAACAAGCACCGGGACGGTGCTTCATCGGCCGGGGATAATGTCACGAGCAATGGCAAAGACAAATACATTGTAGTGGGGCTGGGTCAGAGGCTCTCTTGTCGGACTGAAAACCTGCTGGAACCTGTGCGCTCTGTGCAGTCTTGACTAGGCAAGCGCTAGCCGTTCATGGTTAATTAAATACTCCCCGTAACAATATTAACGTCATCCGCATGTGGCCAGTATAGTACCTTAATGAATAGTGCTTTGTTTTATAAGGCCCCCCACTGATACGGCACTTCGCACCTAAACAGTAATAAATGTGGCATATTTAGGCTTTTGTCTTGCAGTAGAAAAAAAAAACCTTTTCAAGCAACATATTTTACAACAGACCATGCAGTGCCTTCGCATTACAAAATTTCAGGAAACCATAATTGTAATTGGAAAATCTGCTACATAGCATTTTTAGCACAGAGAACTCTATTTACATTTCAAAAAAATGTTTTAGGCGGGAAAAAAAATTTTCTTGCTCAAGGAACCTTGTTGACGAGCAAAAATTCATCTTGATGCTCCTGGATCAAACCTTATTTAAAGCAAGTTCATGTGTGAAACATATGTTGTTTCAGTATATAAAAAATGTGGGCCAGTCAAGCTTTATATCGACTTTCCAAATCAGCTTTTCACAATGATTTGCCATAACATTCATTGGTGTACAAAATAACAGATGTGTTTCTTGTGTGCTTGCTCTGCATTTCATGTACTTCCCTAATTGACCTTTTCCATATATATGTTTTTTTTCAAGGCCACCAAAACTAGAATTTTTGTACCTGAAATTTATTACTGAAAATTTATTCCTTTATGTGGCACCAAACTCGGGCTGTTTTAGTGTTGCCATATATACAGGTTGTTTCAGTTAACTTAAGCCAAACTTTACATATATGCAAATGCTACGTAGGTAGACACAACCAAAGTAATGTTTGCCGTCGCTCGGAGATACTCAGACAATTTTTTGTATTCCGCCTAATTATATAGACTTAAGTATCTATTCAACTTCTTTCAAACTTCAACTATTATAATTAGATGAAAAATGTCAATGAGTAAATTGTAGAGCAACATGAGAAACTCCCAATACAGCTTTCTGTTACTCAATACGTGCAACATAAAATTGTTTTTCCGAGCGTGAAAGAAGCCCGCGAATACACGCAAAATTGTCGTCCGACTGGCCGCTAGAGGCACTTTATGTGTACCGCGGGCATCTTTCACGCTCGAAAAAACACTTTTGTGTTGCACGTATTGAGCAACAGAAAGCTGCATCGGGAGTTTCTAATGCTGCTCTATACAATTTTCTAATTCACACTTGTCATCTAATTATAATAATTGAGAAGTTGAATAAATAAATAAGTCTAATTATCAAATTAGGCGGAGTACAAACAATAATCTGAGTATCCCCAAGTGACGGCAAACAACATTACTTTGGTTCTGTCCACCTATGGAGCATTTGCATATTTTTAAAGTTTGTCCACAGTTAACTGAAACACCCTGTATATAGAACAAATTTGATCAGTTATATTTAAACAAGCATATTTTTGTAGGAAACTAAATTTTTATGTACCTATAACTGTATTTGGTGATTGCACGTTTTAGGCTGTTATATATGTATTATGTAGTTATGTATTTCAGCATGGAATAAATATATTTACTTTCCTTGAAAATGCAGTATCATATATGTCTTGCTGGTCTCTGTTACATTATAAATGGATATGTAAAGCATTATAACCATTGATGTAGATATACACGCTCAGAAGTTATAGTTTGCTAGGTTGCATTTGTGCATTGAAGACAGGCTTGGCCCTGAATTACTAATATTTATTGTGATCCACACGTACAAATGTTGTGTATATGCCTATCGATGCTTCAAGCTTGGCTATCAGACGTCGTGTTTGCTAGCTGAACTTGAACCTTCTGGCACACACGAGTTATGCGTGGATTGCTCTATATAGTCATAATTCAAGGCATGTATAGTTGAGCCTGCCTTCCGTATACTGTAGAAATAAAAGGGTGTACACCCTTTCCACACCTATGAAAATGGGTGTTAATGAGGACTAACACCCTAACACCCTCCATAATTTTTGCTGGACACCCTTCCTCTAGGGTGCTATAATAGCACCCCAACTGTAGGGTGGAAACAGCACCCTTAGGGTGTCCCTCTGGCGACAAACTGATTTACACCCTTAAGGGTGTTAAAAAGTTTAGTGTGTGTCCCGCGTACCCATTGATCCTGCCAGTCAGGAAACAGAGGATGATGACGGCTTCCTGGGCGCCATTAGTTCGTTGGACTTGAGCAGACGCCAGCGTGACGACGCTGAGATTCGACCGATCATCGATCATGTATAGGGCCGCGACACAACCATACCACGCCATCCGTCGCGCTCGTTGACGTCCTTCTGTCTGCAGGACAACGTGTTGTATCACAAGAATGCTCGTTCGACCAGCCGTGCTTACCTCTTGGTGGCTCTAAAGGATATGCGCGACGATGTCCTCTTCGCTTGCCATGACGAACCGACATCTGGTCATTTAGGCCTTTCACGAACACTCGCTAAAGTAAGGAAAATGTACTATTGGCCCGGGCTTTCGGCAAACGTCAAACAGTACGTAAAAGGCTGTCGTGAATGCCAGCGCCGCAACACACCATCCGTTAAACCGGCTGGCTTACTCCAGCCAATTGAAGCACCTCACATGCCCTTCGACCAAGTCGGCATGGAGATTCACGGACTGTTTCCTCTGTCTGCCGACGGCAACAAATGGATGATCGTCGCGACTGATTATTTAACACGCTAGGCTGAAACGCAGGCGATCCCACGAGCCACGGCCTCCGAAGTAGCGCAAGTCTTTATGCGCCACATCGTCTTGCGTCACAGTGCTCCCTCCACTGTAGTAACAGACAGAGGGACAGCATTCACAGCGCAGCTTATGGACGAAGTTTTTAAATTAAGCAACACTTGGCATCGCAAGACGACCGCGTACCATCCGCAGACCAACGGACTTACCGAGCGACTGAATAAGACGGTCACAGACATGCTCGCAATGTACATCCTCGTCCAACACAATACATGGGATCGGATCTTGCCTTACGTGACCTTCGCGTATAACACGGCCGTGCAAGAGACGACGCGCTTCACGCCCTTTCGCCTTCTCTACGGTCGCGAAGTCCAGACGATGCTGGACGCTATGCTGCCGTGTCAAGACGCTGACCTATAGGAACTGACGCCGAAGAATTTGCAGAGCGTTCTGAGGAAGCTCTGCAGCTCGCGCGGCTGCATATAGGCCAGCAGCAGCAGGCAGACGCACGACGCTACAACATCAGCCACAGGCATGTGTCCTACAACCCCGGGGACCAAGTTTGGGTGTGGAGCACCGTTCGCCGTCGTGGCCTCTGTGCAAAGCTGCTGAGCCGGTATTTCGGTCCGAATAAGGTGCTCCGCCGCGTCAGTGACGTAAACTACGAAGTTGTTCCGGACACAACATCGCAGACACGCAGTAGGACACAAAGACAGCCGAGCTCAGACATAGCTAGTTCATGTTATGCGCACGAAGCCGTAGATTGCGGGTTTGTAACTTTTTTTGTATTCGTTTTTTCTCATTCCCTTCTTTGTTTCTACCTTTCATTTATCTTCGGGAGCTTGTTTCTTCGTTCATTGACTGTGTCGGCGTGACTTTTACTTTTTTTTTACTTTCGCTTTGCCTGCGTTCTTCTTTGTTTTCTATGCCTATGTTTTTTAGCATCGAGGCGATGCTTTTGTGCGGAAGGGGGATATTGCCACCTGTAGGTAGTGGGTCGAGGGCAAGAGTGGGTCGAGCCCAAGAGAACAAAGAAGACAGCGCGCTCCTTCCCTGCTCGAGCCTGCCCCGCTGGTCGCGTCTTCCAAGAGCCAGCTGCCCTATGGGTTATTAAATTTTCAACACTACTTCTCGAGGCTCGTGACAATATATACTACCTATAACCAGATCTTTGATGTGATCCGAAATTTCGTTGAAGCTGACCTTGAAATGCCACCAGGTCAACCTGCTGTGCGTTACGCGTAACATCACAGCGGAGGATCGGATACACTGACAGCAGGATTAGTGCAGTTATCGAATGCTTCTTTACTTATCCACTGATTGGCTGTATTGGGACGTCAGCGTGCCAGTACGGCAGAAACTGTAGTGCATGACATCTCCTAGCTAAATAAAGCAGTGTAAGGTCACCAATTCGTAGGGATTGTCGCATATCAGTTCTAAGACAACTCGTGATAGGAAAAAAAAGATGCAGCTGTACTCGTCCCATAGTGAACAACGACAATTTAAGTTGTATTGAAGCAATGTAAGCACGCACCGCTGAAGACCGAGGGCGATGAGTTAATCGCAGGAGTCATAAGGGAGGTAGTGGCCGAATATTGCACCAGGGACGCCAATTCCTGTTCTGATGAGGGAGTGACTTTGTTGAAGATTAGTGGGCCTTCCTTCTTCTTTCTGGAGTTTTACGTGCCAAAACCAGTTTTGATTGAGGCACGTCGTAGTGGAGGGCTTTCCTAATTTCGTTACACCTGGACTAGTATAGCCCCATTAGCTCTGACTGACTGAATGAATAATCTTTATTAAAACCAGCAAGAGGTGGTGGCTGGGCCTAGGCCTCCCATGTGGGGACGTCGAGGTGTTGCCTCTTCGCCGCCTCGCTGGCTTGCTAGGTCGCCCAGAGTTGGTCGTCGAGGTTGGAGCTACGCAGGGCAGCGTACCATCTCGACGAGAGGGTCGTGGGGTTAGTGACAGGGTATTGTTGTGTACAGTCCCAAAGCATGTGTGGAAGTGTGGCTGGCTGTGTCTTGCACATATGGAACGTGGGATTGGGGGTAAATGTCTGGGTAGATCTTGTAACGGTGTAACGAGGTGCAAGTGTTGGTTTGCAGCAGGCAGAAAGTTGTAGCCTGCACTCGGGATAGCTTGCTCTGTGGGCCGGGGAAAGTCCTAAGCTCTAAGTAGAAAGATTTCACATCATTGTAGCGTGTCAGGCGATCCCTACCGGTGGGGGAAGCCTCCCCGTCTCCCGCGCGGTTAACGAGCCCTCGCGCTAGGGCGTGGGTGACCTTGTTGAGGTTGGGGAGGTGAGGGTGGACGGTGCCTACATGAACTGAGAACTAGACGAGTGTAACCTGACGGTCGGTTGAGCGCGGTGCTTGTTGCCAGATGCGCAAGGCTTGGTGGGAGATACGGCAGTTGATGTAGTTGATAACAGCGAAGCGGGACCAGAGACGATGGTATGGCGTGTTGGGTCTAGTGTGGCTAGCGCGATGGCGATTTCTTCAGCTTCCTCAGCGTGTGGGGCTACTAGGCTGATAGCATGATGGAGAGAGCCTTCACGTGTGGTGACGGCTACAAAGCGGGTACCGTGGGGATATTCGGCGGCGTCGATGAAACTCACACCGTCGGTGCGAGCAAGGGCTTTGGTGAGAGCCGTGGCACGTGCTGTGCGGTGGTATTCGGGGTGCATATTTCTGGGGATAGGGTCGGCGTGAATACAGGCTCGTATGGTGGAGGGGATGTGGAGTTCATGGCCGTGTTGATGGTGGTAGGTGATACCGAGCTAGGTGAGGATGTGGCGGCCCGTTGCTGTGAGTGTGTGTCTGTCCAGCTGACAGCGGCGTTGGGCCTCGATGAGCTCGTCCAGTGTGTTATGAACACCTAGTTGAAGGAGAAGCTCATTGCTGGTGTAACCGGGGAGGCCGAGGGCTTGTTTATAGATACCGCGTAGGAGGATGTTGAGTTTGTTTTGTTCAGCCTTGTACCAGTTTAGAAACGTAGCAACGTAGGTGATGTGGCGAATTACGAATGACTGGATTAATCGGAGGAAATTCTCCTCCTTCATACCCCCACGGCGGTTGGAGATCCATTTCAAAAGTCTCATGGTGTTCAATGCATTGACCTGGATTTTTGCGATGGCCATGCCATTCTTTCCGTTCGTCTCTAAAAGCATGCCGAGCACACGGATATTGGTGACGAGGGGGATGGGGCTGCCATCCGTGAGGTGAAGCGCGATGTCTTCGTATTGACGTTTAGCGGTGGAATGTTTCGGACGGCAGCCACGGAGAGTAGGCCTGTAGAGAAGGGGTTCGGACTTCGCAGGAGAGCAGCGAAGCCCTGTGCCTTGGAGATATGTCTAGACTGTTTCAATGGCGGATTGTAGTGTCGTTTCTATTTGGCCGTCACTGCCTCGATGGGCCCATATGGTGATATCGTCAGCGTAGATGGTGTGGTTGACACCATCGACTTGCTGAACAATACCAGGAATCTGATGATGATGATGATGATGATGATGATGATGATTTATTGGCATCCCCTTTGAAACGGGGCGGCGACAAATAGTCACCTAGCCTGCTTGATTTAATCAGGTATACTATACATGTTCTTTATCTAGCATTTTTGTATACCTATCATTATTTTTCTTTTTCAAAAATTTACCTTGTACCGCTGCCTATGATTTTAAGAGATCAGGTCGCATCCATCTTTTCCCTACTTTTTTTCCACCAGTACTCTAATCGTCTCTTGCTGATCTCTACGGCTGATCTGTTTATGTTTCCTTCCACTTTAAACCCAAGCGCTTCTGGGAGTTGCACGTTACCTACGGTTCTCGCTGGGTGGATCCCGTCGCATTCCATTAGGATGTGCTGAGTGGTCTCTGGATCTTTACTGCAGCATACACATGTCTCATCTAATTCCGAATATTTGTTCCGATATGTTTTCGTCCTTAGGCAACCGGCTCGAGCCTCAAATAGCAAGGCACTGCCCTGCTGTTCGGACATCGCCGAACAGCGCCTCTAGCGGCCGCCTCTGAAAACATGCGCATTTTCTATGGGAGAGCGTCGTTTTTCCCAAATAACTAATGATAGAAGCCATCTTTTAAAATATTACCGTGGAAATAGGCTCTAGGAGCTGAGCCCGACATCTCATGCAAGCGGTACCATTACTTACGACAGAAAACCCGTTCCAAATTGCGGGCGAAGTTCGAAGTATGGGAGTCTAAGGAAAAGGCCAAATTTTGGAGGCTTTTTTGGCCAGTAAAAAGCAATTTGCGATGAGCCTATTGCATCGATCGACGTATTATTGGGGATTTATCAACTTCAATGACTCGGCTTTCAGCTAGTTGCAGCAGCAACTCTTGAAATGGCAAAAAAGTCGTTCCAAATCGCAGTTTTCATAACAAGGTCGCTGAATTTATTGTGGTACGTATATAAACCTAGTTTTTTCCTCCGGCAGCACTCAAACCGATAGCCGAGCGTTCTGCGCGACCACCGATTAGGATCGCTGATGCCACGATTGGCAGTTCGCAGGTTCGAAGACAGCGGCGCCGCTATTTTTTTTTATCACTTTGCGCTGCTTAGTTTGGCCGTTTCCCGTCAGATGGCATATTCCGAAACGCAGGTCGTTTAGTTGCAGTTCTTGTTTCGTTTCTTTCTACTGTACCAACGTCTTCCTAAAAAAAATAGCTGGCTGGTTTCGTGAACATGCGAACGTGCTTCCAAACTTCTTTTGCACTTTAGGTGTAATGTATTTTAGACAATAAACCCAACTTTGTGTTTTCAAAGTTGATTTCTTTCTTAAGGCAAACATTTATGAAGACATTACTAAGAAATATTTTTGCCTATTCAGCTATGTCATGGAAAGGCGTGTTTGTGCGACTTTTGTTCAGCCTGAAACGTACCACAAAAATAAATAGCTTCCCGTGAGTGCAATTAAAAGACGTAGAAGTAGAAAACTTGGCTGCAGCCCCAGACGTAGTATTCTTACAAAGGAATACAGAAGCTATTTGACTGAGTATATTTGCATTATATCAAAGCAGAATTTTTGCGTTCCGGATCTTCGGTGCAAATGAAGGCTGTCCGAATTATTTCACAAGCTTTTTTGCTTAGTACAAACCAATACCTCGAAACATAAACATTCTATCCTCAATATGCAGCGCACGTGTCTTATCATTTGAACCATTCCCATATACCTTCACGAAATTCCCGAAATACTAAAGGTCTTCATATCCTTTTACCACGACGTACGCAGAGGAGTATTGGAAATAATGCAAAAAGACACCGGGGCGTGTTAATGTAGTTTGTCGTGTAAAAATAGAGAACTATTCCACTCACAGACCACACCCTTTTTGAGTTATGCCCACAAAGCGTTGCAAGAAGACATTTTTTTCGGCTAGAATCACCAAAGTTACTATGGCATTATGCTGTTCTGTTCTTAACTAACTCTATTGCTGAATCAGGTCGCAGCACCATGATATAATTACTGGTACAATTCTTCAGTAATTCTGTAAGAATTTTCTCCTACGCTAAATTTAACGTGTTTGGACAATTGAAGAAACATGAGAAAGGACCGTGAGGCTTGCAGAAATGTTCCCTTGTTAGAATCGTTTATCACCCATATCGGTACGGTGGTATTGTCATGATCACTCCAGCGTCCACGGACACCATTTATCACTTTACTGCCTGTAAAAAAAATACAAAAGCGTCGTTCCTTGTGCGTGAGTAGCACAATCGCAGCTGATCTTTTCATATGGGCCCACTAAGCTACACCTTCCCTTTTCTGCCATGGTGCCACAAGAGATGCCAATTTCACCCTGGAATTTCTCCCTTTCAGTTTGCTAGAAAGTATAGGGACGTACACAAGACGAACAGGCGAAGTTTTGAAGTAGTCCTGAGATTTTAGTAAAATTTCATAGGCAATGTTATTATCCTTTATTTGTTTACATATTTATTACACCTGATTGGTGATAATAATGACGTGCTACAGAATAGTTCAGTTCTTCTACTTAATAAGTCATGTCTGAGTATGCTGTCCTGAAAATTAACCAGGTGTAAGCACTGCATGACGTTGGCTGGAAGGCCATTCATTAAAAAAAATTGTGCAGAATAAAGAAAATGCAGGTGTTCAATCGCACAGTCGCCGCCAAAAGTTTACGCGGCCGAGGTTCTGCGAATAAGTTCATTTTCAACGCAGCTACCCCGCAGCCAGTAAAACTATGCAAAACTTTTGTTTTGTTTACTCTAGACCAGTATACGCTGTAAATCCGAATACTACGATGCGTGACTAAGGCGTAGAAATATAAATATTTTTTCACCTTCCGGGGTACGAAAGCTTGTGACGCTGACTATACGTTCTGAAGGCGAGGTTGCTTCTTAGCTTATTCGTGATGACAAGCGCCGAGCTCTTGGTGATGGGATATTGGAGCGTAGAATTGTAGAACTTGTGCAAGCTCAGGCGACTTCACGACGCAAACCTAGTGATAGAAGCTCAGAAGGAGGAATAAACATTTATTGTAGAGCCAGCACTTTATGATGGCCGGGCCTAAGCCTCCCATGAGGGGACGTCGAGGGCTTGCCTCGCCGCCGCCTCACGGGCGTGCTGGGTCGCCCAGGTTTGGTCGTCCAGGGCGGAGCTCCGCAGAGCCTCACGCAACCTCGACGAGGGGGTCGTGGTGTTAATGTATGTGTACAGTGCTGGGCACTCCCACAGCACATGCGGAAGCGTAGCCGGGTGAGTGCCACAGCACCGGCAGTTGGGTGTACTGTAGACTTCAGGGAATATAAGGTGGAGGCGGGCGAGTGAAGGGTACGTATTTGTTTGTAGCAGACCCAGGGTGGTAGCCTGCGCCCAGCTGAATTTGGGGTTAGGTGGGGGGAAAGATCGACACAGCATGCGTTTAGTTTATTAACACTGATGATAGATGAATAGTCAGAGTAAATGAATGTTGCTGTCTAATTCTGGACAGACTCGAGTGTAATGCATACGTTCTAGATCACTGTAGGTTCCATACTAATTCCATACTACGCATTCCTATTCGAATTTTGGCCTGTCTTAAGCCTACCGAGTCTTAAGTAATCACAATAGGTAGGAAATTGCTTCTTGGGATGTAGCCGAGGCGATGGTAGATGTGATTAGTAATGCGCTATATGTGAGTAGGCTGACTGGGATTATTACATGAAGTGCGCCAACGTACCTACGTACAGCCATGGTGGAAATTATGGAGCCCCTTATTGTAAATATATTGAAGTCATCTGAGAGTGTCTCTGGTAAAAAGTTATAAGTTTATTAATATGAGGACTGATTAGCCTTCTGTTAAGCTATTAGGAAAAATGCCATGTACGAAGTGCTATTGTGGTTAAAATTACAACGTTATCAGCGCTTCCAAAAGAAAGTGACTGTACAAGTCCATTTTTCTCGGGCGTTCATGTCACCTAGGTATCACCGCCTGACCCAAGACCTTTATGTTTTAAAATCTGCCCCGATGACGTAAGTTACGTTGCGGAAAAAAATAAATACCCTTTCTAAAGAATCAACCATAACAGCTTCCCGACAAAGCGCAGTACGTTGCCGCAAGTCGTCATTTGTGATAACGATAAGAGCGACAGCCCGTCGTTAAAAATGACTTGTCACTCCCCGGTTTTTCTTTTTTGCTCAAGGATGCAACTAACCCGTACAAGGGTAATCCCTCCCTTCGCATGATGCTTGCGACCTTTCTGGTTCTGGACAAGCGCGTTGTCTGTGTATATTTCAGGCGCTTGGCATCGAAAGGCTTAAACCTTTAAACAGCGAAAGGCTGTCACAGTCGCTTCGGTAGCTGCACGGAAAGCGCGGACAATCAGTCTACTTTCAGCACATGCGCTCTGAACCAAGACACATATTTGCGAGAAAGGAGCTCCTATATTACCCATAGCGAGAAATGTATCCACAAATTACACCTCATTAACCCGATGTGCTTATGAGCCGCACTCTGCTGCCTGTATTCCGTTTTATGAGAAAAAATATAGTTTGTGCAGTGTCAGTAGCCTAAACATAAAACAGGAAATTGAAGTCCTCACATCAACTATCATATATCATAAATTGAAAGAAATAAAACTGAAACTGTACTTCATAATACTCGCACTGCAAACTTTTATGCATGTGATTAATTTCGATTTCCTATCTGTTCCAGGGTAGAAATATGCTGTTCAGTTGGTAAACACAGATTATTTTGCAAAATTTGCTAAGAATTTTTGCCTCCAACATGTGTTCCTATTGGTCATGCACATTTCTCTCTATCGAATATAAGGTCGAAACATCACAAAGTCGAATTGTGAATCATTTAAAAGTTGTGCAAGCTGGCTTCTCCACATAGGGGAAATGCCGTTGGAATTTGAGAATGTAATAATACAGAATCATTTGGTTGCATAAACTTCCTGGCTATAGGCATGTAATGAAAAGCTCAAATGTATTACACGGCTTTGTCTTTTCGTGGCAATTTCATCCACTGCATTTGTAAAGCAATGTACGTTTTTTTTTTCTATTTTAGCGCGTGAGTCCAAAAACACAGAGCAACTTATTTACCAAAGCGATATAAGTTTCAAAAGCTTGTTAATTAGGTTGTCATTTGAGCAAATAAAACGAGAGACTTTCATGTACAGACAAAATAAGCGGCTAAGAGGAACAACTGACTAGTTATTTCAGAAGAATAACTGAGTTTAGCTACGTAGTGTTAAACTATGTAGCTTTAAATAATGCGCATATTTTATACATCGCCGGATAGGGGTCATTGGAGATCCCTGGGCGAGGCCTTCGTCCTGCCATGGACATAAATATAGTCTGATGATGATGATGAAACATTGCCGGAGGTGACCACCTCTCATCCAAGAAATATTTTTTACAGTTTAATAATTTATTTATTTGCGCCGTCAGCACTCGAAGGCATTACGGAAGGAAGTGGGTTGAGCAGGCTAAACAAATAATGCAATGATTAAAAAGTAAGTTTCTAATCATATAATTTTAGCTGGTGGTACGTGGAAAAAAGTTCAGTGCGCACTACGAAGGCAGCTTTACAATTATACCATATTACCTGACCTTACAAAGAATTTAAAAGGAACCTAGTAAGTAATTGACAAATTCAGATTACACAACGTACGGTAGTTGATGTTGCATGAAACTTGCGTTTATTTGTACTCTTTATGATTTCTTTGGGGAGGCGATACCATTCAAGGGCTGTGTGAGGCCAGAAAGAGCTGAAGGAAGTTAATGTGACTAAATCTGATACGTATTTTGTACAGCTGATCAATACGGTGCCATATATATGGTGACAGAGATACAGTCGTACGCGGATATATCAAGCCAACTTATAACGAATTATTCTGTATATCGAACAGCTGTAAAATCCCCTTGAAAATTCCATGCAAATGTATCGGGCTGGTGCACGCGTATAAAGAACGCTCGTTCACCAGCACATTCGATATATCGAACGTGGCGCCACGCAGAAGACCTCATAGTGCACTCCTTTGTACACTTTGAGGTATTCTGGCACCTGGAGGTGGAGAAGAGATAGTGCAGTCAGTTGAGCCCCGTCAGGCTGTTCAGATAGCCCTCATGCTACCTCGGACGTCAACATTCCTTCTATCCGATTCTGGAGGCGTCGTAGTGTGGGTTGAGTTCCTATTCACGAGCTTATTTTCCGCAAGCGATGGCCGCTACAAGTGTAAAGAAAGAATCAGCTTGGACTTTTCAATGAAGTTGAAAGTGAACCAGAATTTTTTTTTTGCGGGTAAATAAAGTGTGCTTGCTTTTTCCCCCCATGTTGCGTGCAGTAAGTTAGCGGCTCTCAGATGCACTAACCGGTAAGCCACCGCTTACCCGAGGGCCTATTATTTTATATACCGAATTACCTATATAACGAACTTCTTGTGATCCCCTTCAGATTCGATATATCCGGGTTCGACTGTATCAGTTTACGGGTTACAAATTCAACTTTAGCTTTATTTGGGGTTAGAGTAGCTATTCAATCATAAGTTGAACATATAAAACGAGTGGAGTAAATTTGAGTTCTAATGAGGTAATAAACACAATGGAATTTCACACATTGGATGTATACTCAAATTTTGTTCCTATTAGTGTTTTCTATAGTAACATGAGAGAGGAGGGTGGTATTATAAGTGTACAGGAGCCAATAACCCAACGTTCGATCCGCAGTGTTACTAATGTCGATATGCCAGGTAAGATTAGCGGTAATAGGTTGACCAGGTAAGATTAGCGGTACTACCCAGGCAGCACAACCAGGCTGGCCCCAGCACGGCAATATCACGGCAAACACCGGCACAAATATAGGCCCGAAACCGGCAGCGCTACCCGCGTCAAGAATGGCCCAGCACGGCCATGCCACTAAAGGGCCTATTTCGGCCATCGTGTGGCAGCGCCAATACAGGCAGATAGCCGGCTCTGCCGTTCATTGCCATTCTAGTGTCCCACCTTGCCTACTGGCAGCGCCGGTATTGGGCAATAGCTGGCTCTGCCGCTTTTGGTCAATTTATTGTCCCGCATTACCCACTGACATGGCCATATTGGCATATTGTGATGTATGTGGGCGATGCCGTTATTTCCTACGATTTTAAATTACGCAAATATTGCACGGTATATGCTCGATGCAACATGCCATTATCTACTATAAAATCACCAAATAATATAAACAATTTCTTTATTGGTCTTAAAAAAGGTTGATACAGATTGTCGCTCGTATCCCCAATCCTGTGGGCCACCTACGAAAGCTTTGTTTATGACACTACGGGGGGTTGAGCCGCTTCGGCGTAACGCCGCCTTCTGCAATAGTCGACGGCGCCTGGCAGCCACATTCTTATGAAGTCTTGCGCTTGGTTTATGTCGATGTCTGCGTCTCTCAGACACCATCTGCATACAATACATATACATTTATTATCCCAACACTGTCAGCAGTGCATAACATAAGCAAAAGATACAAAACTGAGAAATTAAATGCGTATCACCTGTTCCCACTCTGCATAGCCGCATGTTAAACAGTCTCTCGCTTTTCTTCCCATGCAAGCTGTACGGCAGTTGAACTGCATGGTCCATGATATGGCGTTCATTATATTGAAGGCAATCTCCCACAGATATGATTTCTCCATTCAAACAAATTGTTGAAGCTGAAAAAAAGAAGCAGAAATACGCAAAAATTAGGTAGGAAATGCCGCTGCATGTAAATTTTGTTCTAACTAGGCAATTATGATTAATTATGCCTTCATCACAATACTTCTCGTAAGTGCTTGTGGGTAGCTGTATTTAGCCTTTGGTAATGCGTAAGCTTTTAGAACAGAGGTAGCAAAGAAAGGGTGCATTGTTTCATGATAAACACCTAATACAACAGATTATACTCTTGCAGGAAGTTCTGAACACCAGTCAGCTCGCAGAACGTACTTCCTGAGTAAAGAATTACAACAATCCAACTTTGGTCTTCTTGAGTGTACTAGCCGAAATGTGCCGTGCTGCGTGTTTTCAAACAGACAGTGCGTTTCAGCTGACGCTGAAGCGGTGCAGCACCGTCTACGTACATAGTAAAAAGTGGCCGCACATTATCTCTGTAAAAAAAGAAAATACACGTATTAGGCAATGCACGTAGTTGAAACACTATACTTGAGAATAAAAATAAGACAACTGTACTTACCTTGCGATAATTGAGTTTATTTTGCAGTAAATGCAGTTTTCCAACGTTTGGCTAGTTGTTCATGTTTCAACCAAGCGAAGGTCAAGCCGCTGGTACTGAACACGTTGCTGGACAAGTTGATGCATGCTTCGCAAGCAAAACATGGTGAAAGAAATATGGGCTACGACAGCTCACAGGCAGAAGTAGAATGTGTACGGGTCCCTCGTCCTCCGAGAGTCACCACGTTTTTTTGGAAGCGGGCGAGGTCCGCGCAGGGAGCAACAAATTTGACAGGGCATTATTCACGCTTCTTTGTGCGCCTATCCGGTTCTGATTAGCAACGCAGGCTCGGCTGTGCGCATTATAGACCGTGCATACCTTCGACACTGCAAAGCGAGGGAACGCAGGGAAAACGTGGTGAGAGTGAAACGCATTCTCGGTATTTTGACGTCACTTCGCCTGATAGTAGTGAAGAACGACACGCGCACGTTTTTTTATTCTTTTATTTATTTATTTTTTCTTTTTCCAAAAGCTGCTGCGGCTGAAGGAGCAGTAGCGCTCGTGCTGATTTTATTATATATTATAGCTGAAATGTAAAACATTACAAATGGACCTGCAGAACAACTCAAATTGATCAATGAATGTTTTCATCGTTATTTCTTTTTTGCGCTCATTATCCCAGGAGAACAGTAGAGCAAGACAACGTGTGCGCAAAGGGGTAGTCCGGCGCACAGCATCACTTGCTAACATGCCCCCATGGATTTCTTGCTTCTAGTTAAATAACACAACCTCCCCCTTCGGAAAAACAATGAATAGACACATAGGAGCGGCAGCCGTATCTATGAAACCTCGCGACAATACATTACGCGGCGCATAACATATAAGTGAAGTCCAAAAAGCGAGTACAAGGATCTCGTTCAAGTTCGCCATATTAATTTACTTAATTATGTTAGTATAGTGTCAAAGCCCGAAGGCTTTACATAAAAAAAGCGGGCAGTTTTTTCTTTCTTTTCATAAACAAGAAAGCTTCAAACCTGGCCGCTGCGAGAAGAAACGTAGGTGGGAGGTAGAAAAATATGTCCTTTAAGCAGCGGGAGTAATAAATTAAATCGTAATAAACAAACACAAGCGAGATCGCATACGGCGACAAGGTAAACCAAGCGATGATTTTGTAGAAGACGCACTGGCTACACGTGAGTAATTGTATGTAACAAAACAAGGACGGCATGGTTTTGGACACTTTCGAGAGTTGCGAGACCGAACTAGTGTACTCGGAGATTGACCCCACCATAGATTTATGAAATAAAAGCTTCCCATGAAGAAAATTTTGGAGCAAGAAACCAAACATGCGGTTGGCATTGGTAAATTGAAAACTCAACATACATATTCCAAAAATGTTGTGTGTGATGTGTATACCGAGATATTTATCTACAAGCGGAAGTTACCAGAGGTGTGTCGTTCAGGGTGCAAGTAGGAGCCTGAATTTAATAAGGAATAAGAAAGCTTATGTATCCCTCTTTGCAAAGTCAAAACAACGATAGGTTTATTGATTAGCTGATATAAGATGCAAACATCAGCGAACAATTTATTCAAATCTTTATTGCTCTCACAAAAAGAGTTCACCTACTTGAAAAATGTATATATATTTTAGTAGTTTTTTTTTCTTTATGCTTGTTCCACTTTTTAATCCGAAATTAATTTTATTCAGCAGCTTACATTTTTATCCAGTAGCGTTCTTCTTTTTTTTTCCATTCTATATACCTGTATCCTCCTTAATCTTAGCCTCGTTCTTCGTTCTCAGTCCTAGGTCGGTAACTTCAACTCTTTCAGCCATCCGTCAAGGTTCGGAATGGCGCGGCGGGCCACGAACATTCCTGTTCTTTTTTTTATTTTTCTTTATTTTCTGTTCCCTTCCACCGGAGAGTGCCTTGTATAGACGTCTTGGTCGTCTGACCAAACCTTTCTCTTCACTCCCCCCCCTCCCACCCCGGTATATCTCTTGTCGCGTTGTCTCTGTTCTCCGCCTTCCCCTTTCTTTTCAGTGTAGATATATTTGGCCACGGCCGGACTGGAGAGGCGCGCGCGAAAGCGCGCGCGCCTCTCCAGTCCGGCCGTGATTTGGCGTCGTGCAAAATAAGCATTTCATTGTAAGTTAGTGTTGGGTTTGTCTCACGTTCTTGTCTCTTCTATTGGCTGTTTTTTGTTTTAGAAATATGCACCAGTAGCCCAGCAGAAACCTCTTCTTCAACATGGCGCCATTTCTTTTTTTTCCCGGTTCTTTCTGCGGGGAGGAATTTACGCCTACTGTGCCAGTTGGTCTGCAAAAATCATCTGGCATAAAAAAAAAGCACGCAAGACAGAGTTTTCCGGGAAAGGCACCTAAGATTATAATGAAGCTGGTCACAGGAGACACTACTGCACAGTTCGATATGCTCTCTATGCAGAAAAATAATATAGGGAGCAGTCATCCAAAATGCCTTGTATTGTACTGGCAATAAAATTTACAGCCGCTACAGAAGTTGAGCTAGCGACGGCATTACTGGCAAGCGGTACAGATGATTGCACCATAAAGTTATGCAGTATTTTGCAATTCACTACCTGCAACACTACTTAAACGACGCACATGTAAGCGCACATGCTTTTTAATTATATACTCCCTTGAATTTGTTATTACGCCTATTGAGGATGCACACGGCATGCGCGCATTGACGCATTATAATGGAGTGCCCTTGTGCCACTTGTTAATGTCCGATCGAATAATTCAACACAATAAATACAATTACGCGAAAGTTAACAGCCTTTGTAATAAAACGAAAAAAATATGCAGAACTTACATAATAATTTAGTAAGAAACAAAAAAAATACCAGAGTGATCTCGTTGCAGTTGGCGTGCGTGGTGAAAAATTCAAATAAAAATTGCGTGCTGTAAACATATATAATTGGGAATGAATGGCCAGGGAATGCGGCGTGAAAAGCAATATTGAAATGCCGTTCTGTTTGACAGGCCTATATTTACGGGTCTATCAGAACTGCTAAACAATGTGGCTATGCCTATAGCTTTGAACGGACGTTGTTAACCAATGTTTAGAGATGTACAGCCAATGACGGCACTCTTACGGCAAAGCAGGCCCGGGATAGCCAGTTGCGACGCCCGGCCTAGCCATTAACGGGCATTCACTGGCAAAGCAGGGCCAGCGCTGGATGTCTGTTACAGTGGCTTTGCCAGCACTGGCATTACGGAGGCAACGGCGGGCCTTCGCGGCCCAGCCAGTGCCAACTGAAAACCATCATCGGCCCTAGTTGGCCCCATGTGATGTGCTGCCTGGGTATGAACACGTGAATACTTTTACGAATATACAGGCTGTAACTCCGTGTTGTTAAGTAAGTAATACCCGTGTCACACGGGCGTTTGGAAGGCCTTCCAACCGATAGTGAGTTGACTCAAAGGTCAAGTTCGAGCTGCTACACGTGCGGTTTGCAGGCCGCCGAGTCAATAGTCTATCGAGTCAACGGAGCACCCTACAACTCTATTGAAATCTGGATGGCCTTTGAGCAACGGAAGCGGAAACAGCGCGAACATGCCGTCTCGTTCACAGTGTGCTCGTACTCATGTTTAGAAAGAACAAATCCAACCAAAATGCTCTAAAAATACTATACATGAGTGTTAATTATTATTCAATAAACTATTTTCGCCACTTCATATGTGCGAACTGCACATACTCTCGACAACAGCGACGTGCTTGTGTTCATTCCTTCCTCCATGTTGTCTAGTACACTCTCCCTCTACTCCATGTGTTACCGGATTCCGTCATATCGCCGCCATTTCGCAACATAAAATAAATTATAGCGTTTTTAAGTGGTTTTAATGTTCTTTAACTTTTGGTTACATGAAAACGAAAATAAAGATCCGCAGCGCCACACAATTTTGCGAGAAACGCCTGAACCACTCAACGGCCTTTCAAAAGTGCCGTGTAGCAGCGCGACAACTCCTTCGAGTCGATAGAGTTGTGGCGTTTCGAAGGCCGTCGACTGGAAGGCCTTCCAAATGTACCCGTGTGACACAGGTATAAGTCGAAGAGTTGTTTTGAATGGTAGTTGCTCAGATGATGTTGCTGCTACGTCTGGTGTGCCGCAAGGCTCCGTGTTGGGGCCGATTCCTTTCCACTTTTTTAATGCGAAAGCATTATATGCCCCATTACGCGAAAACCCGTAGTTGTAGTCGGCGGCGTGACCGATTGACGCTACCAAAGATGGCCGACGGCAAAGAGTAAAAACGCGTAAAAAATGCTCGAATTGATGACAAATTTAGCAGGCAGGTTCATGTAAACAAAGTAAACTAATCCCTTTGAAAAGAAAAATAGGTAAATTTTGATCTGGGCGGGAATCGAAACCGGGCCTGCGGGGCGCGGAGGAGACCCGACTTTGTCCCCTACGACCGGATAAACTCATCCTAGCCAACTCATCCTAGCTCGACTCGCAACTCCCGCTCCACCGCTACTCCGAATTCCGTCGCTGCCGAAAATGTATGCAGCCATCTACGCCTCAAGCTCTGGCGAGGAGCCCCAACTCTCTGCCCTACGCCACCCCAAGCTACCCATGAACGATCATAAAATCATCCTCCGTCCCCGTGGCGGCCTCAACCTTCGGACCGTGAACGGCGTTGCGCTTCGCGATGGGATTCTGCAAGCAGCCCGCCTCGGACACCAAGAGGCCAAGCCAGACACCGTAATCATCAACACCCTCCAACACGTCGTCCTCATCAACACTCCCGATCCACAACGCCGACACCACTACCTCGAACAAGACTTTTCGAACAAGACTGGGTGCCCAAGCACATCTACTACTCATCTGCACTATATAGGTGCTACATCTGAAACAGCCTGAAACCGTAGCCATCTCCTGAAACAGCCCTCCAACCGTACCAAGCCTATGGCCTGATCCCACTCCTGGACCGGACTCAGGCAACCCCCAGTTCCAGTCCCCCCAAAGAGTTGTCGCAGTTTCACCTGAAAGGCGAAGCATCAATTGCGATAGCAAATTTGAAGAGAGCTATACGGAGTAATGATAGCAGCTTTATCAGCTGTATAAACTTGGACATGCAGCAGCACCGGCAACACGCAGAACTGTTGTCGACGCCGCCGGCGTTTTGCCCGCGTTCGCTCAAAATGCGTGCGGCGTTGGTTACTGTTGCCGGAGCCTCTGATGATAAATAGGCACTTGGTGCCGCAGCTAAACGTCGCCTCACTTCCCTGCCCCTCCCCCCGCCCCTCCCCACGGCCTTTCGCGCGTCGGAAGAAGGTACGTTTACTCTACATATATGGTGATTGTAGAGGAGGAAAGAGATGCCTACTTCTGCAGCCCTTAAGGGAGCACAGCGCAGAACGCGCGTTTGTTCTCCGCCGTGCGTTCACTCCCCGTGAAAGCGCGCGTCCCTCGCGCTCTTTCACTCGCACATACAGCGTTCGGTGGCGCGCGGCGACGATTTCATCTCCATTGACGTCATACGGAACCTCACGGTGACGGCGACTGCAGAAATCTGCTTTTGAGTGTCCATATAATTGCTATCGCAATAAAACGTTGCGAGGCGAGAAGGTGGTAAAGACTTCCGACGCTGCTCGACGAGTTTCCCGTTCTGATCTCGTCAAAAAATGTCACAGTTTCGCCCTAAGGGCGAAGCAATGAATGCGATAGCAACACAGCAATGTCATACGAAGTAAGGTGAGCGGCTTTGGTAGCAACAACACGCAGAACTGTTGTCGACGCCATCGGCGTTTTGCCCGCGTTAGCTCAAAATGCGTGCGGCGTTGGTGACTGTTGCTGGAGCCTCTCATATAAATAGGCACTTGGTGCCGCAGCTAAACGTCGCGTCCCTTCCTTCCCCCTCCCCCACGGCCTCTCGCGCGTCTGAAGAAGGCGCGTTTGCTCTACATATATGGTGATTGTAAAGGAGGAAAGAGACGCCTACTTCTGCAGCCCTTAAGGAAGCACGGCGCAGAACGCGCGTTTGTTCTCCGCCGTGCGTTCACTCCCCGTGAAAGAGCGCGTCCCTCGCGCCCTTTCACTCGCACATACAGCGTTCGGCGGCGCGCGGCCACGATTTCATCTCCATTGACGTCATACGGAACCTCACGGCGACGGCGACGGCGACGGCGACGGCGACGCCGACGGCGACGGCGACGCCGACGGCAGAAATCTGCTTTTGAGTGTCCATATAATTGCTATCGCAATAAAACGTCCGAGCCGCCCCCAGAGGCCGTGGCGACAGTCACCAACGCCGCGCGCGTTCCGTGCGAACGCGGGCAAAGCTTTTGAGTGTCCATATAATTGCTATCGCAATAAAACGTTGCGAGGCGAGAAGGTGGTAAAGACTTCCGACGCTGCTCGACGAGTTTCCCGTTCTGATCTCGTCAAAAAAGTCCGAGCCGCCCCCAGAGGCCGTGGCGACAGTCACCAACGCCGCGCGCGTTCCGTGCGAACGCGGGCAAAACGGCGACGGCGTCGACAACAGTTCTGCGCGTTGCGGGTGCTGCTGCATCTCCAAGTTTATACAGCTCATAAAACTACTATCCTTACTCCGTATAGCTCTCTACTAAGTTGCTATCGCCATTGGTGCTTCGCCTTTCGGGTGTCTCCTTGCCTGACCTCTTGTATTTATGTCCAATTGAACGCCGCGGAGCGCTCCTTCGAACGAACTCGTGGGCAAGCGAGTGCGTTCAGACGTTTAGCGCGTTTTCATTTGGCCGCGCCGAAGCGCCGTTAGAACGCAGGGGTGAACTCGCACGGAGGCGGAACGTGCGGAAAAAACATTTCACCAAAGCAGCGTTGTACACGTTCCTCTAAAACACCTTCCCAATCTTGGAACGAGTTCCCGTTACAAGATACTTTAAGGCGAATGGAACGCGTTCCAGTTACATTTCTAACATTGTAACGTGTCGTTACATTTACGTTACCTTTGATTTTTTGAAATTAAAATGTGGTGTCGGATAATCTTGCGACGAAATAAAGTGTGCAATTTAAATCTCACATCAAAAAAGTTGTCGCAGTTTCGCCTGAAAGGCGAAGCATCAATTGCGATAGCAAACTTGTAGAGAGCTATACGGAGTAATGATATTAGCTTTATCAGCTGTATAAACTTGGACATGCAGCAGCATCGGCAACACGCAGAACTGTTGTCGACGCCATCGGCGTTTTGCCCGCGTTCGCTCAAAATGCGTGCGGCGTTGGTGACTGTTGCCGGAGCCTCTGATATAAATAGGCACTGCGTGCCGCAGCTAAACGTCGCCTCCCTTCCCTCCCCCTCCCCCACGGCCTCTCGCTCGTCGGAAGAAGGCGCGTTTACTCTACATATATGGTGATTGTAAAGGAGAAAAGAGACGCCTACTTCTGCAGCCCTTAAGCGAGCACGGCGCAGAACGCGCGTTTGTTCTCCGCCGTGCGTTCACTCCCCGTGAAAGACGCGCCCCTCGCGCCCTTTCACTCGCACATACAGCGTTCGGCGCGTGGCGACGATTTCTTCTCCAAATGACGTCATACGGAACCTCACGGCGACGGCGACGGCGACGGCAGAAATCTGCTTTTGAGTGTCCATATAATTGCTATCGCAATAATACGTATATTATAAGAATTTGAGCATTGCCGGCGGCACATTATCTGGAGATAAAAAGAATCCAAAGCAACGCTCCTAGACGAATTTTTTTCAAGCAGCACCGGACATACTCCAGACATGTTTAACTTTGGTGCTCGTCTATTAACTTTGGTGCTCGTCTATTACAAGTGCAACACATACGGCGCTTTCCACTTCGGTCTTCAAATGCGCAGTCAGGATACTGCGCTTCAGATCTGCAAATAGAAAGTTACTCGCATGCAGCAATAGCCTCCTGAGACCCGGACACAACAACGGGACATAATCGCTCTTCACGGTAGTTTTTATTGCCTACTGTTATGTCATGAACTTGAAAAACAATTTTTTTTTAAATTTCAATAGTGTAGCACCACTGTAGGTGACGTGACAGCGGCCGTACGAGCCATGCCGTCGTCCCTACTCAAAATGTCGAAGGTGGTGAGCCGAGCGGCGGCTGCGACGACCAGCGTGGCTAGCTTCTAGAACGACACTGGGCGTGCCGAGTTTGCGCCTCGAGCACGCGCTGTGCTTCTTAATTTTTTCACTTCTTTGACAGCCGGCGCTAAGGCACCGGCTGAGAGCGCTGACCAAAGGGCCCCACGTTGCGGTGTCGGTGGGTGCTATAATACCACGGAAAGATGCCAAAAGCTCCGCCTCCATGTACGTGAAAAAAATGACTATCCCCATCATCTCCCCATGTAAGCTGTGGTAAAAACTGCATTTCATTGTTTGAACCCCTCCTCCCCCACCAGCGACCTTCGGTCCTCCCTTTTCTTAATAAAGAATTCATTCATTCATTCATTGTTTGAACGCTGAGATGAAGATGGAACTACGTGTAGTACATTGCCATATTGCTGCCGCGTCCGGTATTTTCACGAAATCTCGGTGACTTCGACATACGCCTCGAAGTCTTTCGGCCGTGTGGGACGACACAGAGGTCTAGACCAATTTATTGTCAAATTTCTCGAAAGCGGATGACAAGAATATGAGTAAACCACTTCTTTACAGTAGTTACACATGCACCGTTCTTCACACCCAGAGTGAATATTTTGCGTAATCACTTCCGAGTGAATTTCAAAAAAAAAAAAGTGGAAGGCAATGTGCAATGTATTGTACAAGGGGTCTCAGGAGGATATAATTGAATGTCTGCACAAGAAACCGCATCGAAAGGAACAATACTTAGGCGTTTAATGAATGCTGATCCAATATTGCAGTATGAGCGGAAAAAGAAATGTCCAGAATAGATGTTCTTAATTTAGTAAGGACCCTTGTTTGAACTCGGCAAGAGTTACATCTCGATGTTAGTGTCAGACAGGCCGCCATGGCGGAAAGAAACTACAGAAGGGAGCGTCAGGTGGCAATCTTGAAGCCTAGTCATTAAAAAAATATAATGCAGAACTCGCGAAAAATAAAATGCACCATAGTCACCTGACAGACAAGCGGTAGTTCTTTGCGCCTTGCATGATGTGCTGCATACGTGCGTGCGTCGGTGCGCCTGTTTAGTGCCGTGGAACGTTTACAGAAGGAACGCCGTTCCCTCTGCCGTCCCTTTGTAAAAATAACGAGTTACCGTTACAGTTCCACCGAGCCTTAAAGGAATGGTGGCATTCCTCCATTCCTCCCAAAAGGAACTAGTTCCTGGAACGCCGTTCCGTACAAAACTGCACCAAAGGGAATATATCGCTTTCGCATAGCCACACGTAAGCAGTTTGAAATGTCTCTGCCAAATTTCATTTTTTTAACAGCGAAGCTGTTTAAGCCAGCCGTAACTTGTGGTGCGTATCAAGAAACTACCAAAAAAAAAAAGAAATTCATAAGCTTTCTTGCAGAGGTGGGTTTCGAGGCCGCGTACCTCCGGTCCCAAAGCGAGCGTCGGAACCACTAGGCTATACAGCCACGCTGCCAGAACACGCATTTATGCTAGCCATATGATTGCGTTCGAGCGTCGTCGTATTCCTCCACAGCTGGTGCGTTTGTACGCTCGTGCTCTGCGAGGTGAAGAGGTTTTGCGTGCTATGAGAGCGAGAGAGAGAGAGAGAGAGAGCGACGCATTCACGGAGCGGGTCTCCTGGAACGCGGTGGCGGTGTTGCAAGCTGCGCTGTGCAACGCGCAGTGTCGGCCGTAAGTCCGAGACGCGCGAAAAGAAATTATCGTCTACATGAGTAATAAGATGAAAAGTTCGCGCGCACTTCCGGAAAATGCTGGGCTACGATCACACAGCTTCGCTGTTTCAAGAGTTGCGCGGCCGAGTGCAAGGTTTTTTATTAGCAATATGTGTGATATTATTGAACCGGGATACAATTTTTGTGGATGATTGTGTACTGTGTGCAAGGGCATCTAATGAGTCATTGTTTTATTGCGATAGCAATTATGTGGACACTCAAAAGCAGATTTCTGCCGTCGCCGTCGCCGTCGCCGTGAGGTTCCGTATGACGTCATTTGGAGAAGAAATCGTCGCCACGCGCCGAACGCTGTATGTGCGAGTGAAAGGGCGCGAGGGGCGCGTCTTTCACGGGGAGTGAACGCACGGCGGAGAACAAACGCGCGTTCTGCGCCGTGCTCGCTTAAGGGCTGCAGAAGTAGGCGTCTCTTTTCTCCTTTACAATCACCATATATGTAGAGTAAACGCGCCTTCTTCCGACGAGCGAGAGGCCGTGGGGGAGGGGGAGGGAAGGGAGGCGACGTTTAGCTGCGGCACGCAGTGCCTATTTATATCAGAGGCTCCGGCAACAGTCACCAACGCCGCACGCATTTTGAGCGAACGCGGGCAAAACGCCGATGGCGTCGACAACAGTTCTGCGTGTTGCCGATGCTGCTGCATGTCCAAGTTTATACAGCTGATAAAGCTAATATCATTACTCCGTATAGCTCTCTACAAGTTTGCTATCGCAATTGATGCTTCGCCTTTCAGGCGAAACTGCGACAACTTTTTTATTGGCGGCCGACTTGAAGCGCGTATAAAATAGCTGGGTCACTAATAGCATGGCCCTAAACATAAATAATTATGTAGACATTAGCTTCACTACAAAAATGTTACAAAATCAGATATAAGTATTTGTTAAGTGGCCAGTTGAAATAAAAAAAATAATTCACCTGTGAAATATTTAGGTCTTATGCAGTCAGAGGATGGCTCTTGGTCATAACATCTCAATACCGTAGTTAGAAATGCCCGGCATGCCCTTCACTTGCAACCAAGTTTAAAACACATAAGTATTAACGTAAAAGAGCAGCGTAAAAAACAAATTTTACCAATGTTGGTGTAGGCATGCCCTGTGTTGAATGCGGTTTCTGATGTGGATATCAATGCAGCATTGGGTGAACGTTAAAGAACCCCAGGTGGACTAAAGTAATCCGGAGTCCCCCACCACGGCGTGCCTCATAATCAGATTGTGGTTTTGGCACGTAAAGCCCAACAATAAATTTTTTGCATATTAATGCTCTAGAAAAAGACCAATTCGTTGCGACACTGTTCGACCGGGGGATATACAACCACTTTCTAAGTGTAAGAGGAAAAAATAACTTGACTGGATCCTTTTGCTTGAACAGGGAAGCAGGTTACGTCTTAAATTGTTTTACTCAATCTTTCATAATCATATTGACACGTATACCCCTACTAAAAAATCCTATTTGATTTCAAACGGGTTTCATCAAATAGGATTATGGAACGGGAACCCGTTTGAACCCATTTAGCCCAGACCTGTTTGTCCCCGTTTGAACCCATTTAGCCCAGACCTGTTTGTCCCCGTTTGAACCCATTTAGCCCAGACCTGTTTGTCCCCGTTTGAACCCATTTAGTCCAGACCTGTTTGTCCCCGTTTAGTCCACTCCCCGTTTGACCCTGTTCGAACCTATTTATTTCCCTATTTGAGCCAGGTTTCTTTAGACTGGTCCGATGTCACTTAACATAAGTCACTCTTTAAATCTATTTGGTGCACTTATGGATTTGAGATCAGCCTTGAACGAGTTTTGTATGACCTATGAGTGCGCTTGACATGTATAACCTATAAGAGTATGCAACCTGAAAAAGATCGGTAGCTCATTTTCATATGTACTACAAGTATGCAAATGTAATTCTTGCAGGTGTTCTGCATGCTTTATCATTTGTACTCATTTTACTTCAGTGTTGTGTTGCTGTAATGGTTTGTGCATAAAACAAATGTACAGCAAAGCGTAATTTTAAGTTGGAAAAACGTCGGGTGAAGAGGACTTGTAAAAGAAAGACATAAGTATACTTTACGTGTGTTTTTATGTACACCCATTCAAACATTATTACTGAAGCGCTCTGATTTTAAGACGGGGCATGTCGCACATCTGACAAGCATAGTTTATTCGAAATTCTATAATGGTACTCTGACAGAAAACCAGTGGAATGTGTTGCTTTGGTGAGAGCTTGCAGGGCACCTGAAAAAGTAAAGAAAAGCCAACAATTTCTTTTCACTTATGCAACAGGTTCACACAAAGGCAAAAGCAGTTTTGCGTATGTTCACACAGATAAGAATGGGTAAGCATTCAGAATATAGGAGATACTAAGAAATCTAACAAGGTAACAAATCTAACAAGGTAACTGGTTTCAGGCAATTTGGCTATAATTCTAAGGGAACATGCATTACTGTGGTAGAATAAACTGTCACAATTAGCGGGCCACTGAAACAAGTGTTATAATCAAAAAGACATTACTTATTCGATTAACAATAGTATTGAAGCAACAGAAGTAGTACAAGCATAAAATACACATTTAAAAAGCAGCATGGACACGTCACGCTAATAAATTACTTGGAAGCTACCTTTCTGCCAGCAAAGTAAATACCGTTGTGGAATAGTGGCTTTAGCATCCGTGTTTGGCTGAATTATCCCATACTGATAATTATGAGACTTAGAGGGGCTAGTTGGTTGCTGGCTTGATGGAACATCTTATGATGGTGTTTGTAGTAAATTCTGCTTCTTTCTACGCCACGATCTCATTGGTAATCCGGACAGAGTGTTCCTCTGACCCCTGACAAAGTGCAATGAGCATGAGAAGGTACCGCATCCTGCTTTTTAACTATATTGCACGAGAACACTATAATATGGTCGTGCGTCGTCCTGAAGGGAACATCACCTTAGACGACTCTTGCACAGGAGGGTGCTTGGTGCACCTGAGTAGTTCTGCCGGTCTCACTGATTATTGTCCCTTAAAGGCACTAAAATGACGCGTGATGGACGCTCGCACGATATAGCTAGAAATGGGGGAGGCTGTACACCTGGCCTCCAAAACATGCATGTTCATGTGTATGCATAGAGTTGTCAGCTTGCTTATTTCCTGTGCTCTGTGTTTCTGTGTGGACCTGCGTGCTAGGCCATGCCACGGGCTGTGCCGAATGTTTGGTATGTTATTGGTACCTTCTTCATTAACAAGTTCAGGGCCACGATCTTGTAGCAATGCATTTTTTGATGCCGTTTCTAATAGTACTTCGTCAGTTGTCATAGTGACACTGTGCCCATGTTGTCAGTATGGATTTGATGGAACATGTTATAACGGTGCATGTGAGGACGGGACATAGAAAGAGTGCACTGAGGACAATCGCCGAGCTTCAACTGAGGTTTACTGCAGCAGTTCCTGCACAGAAACATTGGACAAAACACCACCATGGCGCACATTGTCAACGCGATCATAACAGAAAGTCATCATGTCATACAGCACTACAAACGTTCTCATCTGCACAAGATTAAAGACATTTGTACTACACGTTATACCCCATCATCAATTTACGCTCTTCAAACCCGCGAAATTGAAAACCTTTTCTTGCAAATATATGTCTTTTCTTTTTGATAAATTAAATGACGCGATGTTAATGGAACTTTCTCCATTCTTTTTTATATGAAATGCCCCAAACAATTCTCTCTCTTTGATCCTTAAAACTTCCAAGTATACAAGTGTCGTCGTACACTGGAGTGCAAATACACCTTTGCAATGGTCAGCCAAGCGACCCCCCCACTACAAAAGCCTGCACGGATGCTCGATGCTCCCTCAAATGGTCATTAATGCATCTACCAGTTTGGCTGACATAACTGCCACAGGAGAGCGGTATGTGGTAAACCACCTCTGTCTCGCAGCGTACGAAGCCCTTAACATGCTGTTTTGCACTCTTTTGTGAAGTGCGTGCACTGTTCACAGCATAGCACATTCGTGCCAGTTTTTCCGAGCGGAAGAGACTATGGGACTATTGGAACTCAAAACTTGTTAAGAGAGACATCGCATTGAACAGTATCAGATCCGCGCTTGAATGGTGATGCGAGCATCAGAAAGCTCGGAGTGCAAACCAAGAGGCTCAAGCAGGTGGATTTCCCTGGTGAAACAATCGCTTCTGTTGTTGAAAGCCTATTTGGTGAAGTAAGGTCTGGTGTGGGGAGCAGGGGAGCCGATAAAGAATGGTCAAGGAAGCTGTTAATGGTGCCTTATTTGCACAACCTCTCCCACCACTTGAAGAAAGTGGCCGGAAAGTGCGACCTTCCCATAGTGTTCTCCGCTCAGAAAAACTGGGGTGAATTTGCCGTGCAGTGAACAGTGCACGCACTTCACATAAGTGTGCGAAACAGCATGCTAAGGGCTTCGTACGCTGCCAGACGGAGGTGGTTTACCACAACCCGCTCTCTTGTGGCAGGTGTTATGTCAGCCAAACTGGTAGATGTTTTAACGACCATTTGAGGGAGCATCGAGCATCCGTGCAGGCTTTCGTAGCAGGGGGTCACTCGGCTGACCATTGCAAAAGGTGTCCTTGCACTCCAGTGTACGACGACACTTGTATACTAGGAAGTTTTAAGGATCAAAAAGAGAGAGAATTGCTTGAGGCATTTCACACGAAAAAAGGAAGGAGAAGGTTGCATTAGCACCGCATCACTTAATTTGTCAAAAAGAGAAGAGATATATTTGCAAAAGGTTTCCAAGTTGGCGGGCTTGAAGAGCGTAACTTGATGTATAACGTGTAGTACAAATGTGTCTTTGATCTTGCGCAAATCAGGATGTTCCGTAGAGTTGTATGACATGACTATCTGTTGTGATCGCGCCGACACAATGTGCGCCATGGCGGTATTTTGTCCAATGTTTCTGCGCAGAAACTGCTGCTTGTGTAATTTTTCTGCTGTAAACCTCAGCTGAAGTTCGGCGATTGTCCTCTGTGCAATCTTTCTGTGATCCGTTCTCACACAGCGCCGTTATACGATGTTCCATCAAACCCGTACTGATAACGTAGGCACAGTGTCACTATGAAAACTGACGAAGCACGATTAGAAATGGCATCAGACAACGCATTGCTACAAGATCATGGCCCTGAACTTGTTAATGAAAAAATACCAATAACGTGCCAAACATTCGGCGCAGCACACGGTATGGCCTAGCGAGCAGATCCACACAGAAACACAGAGCACAGGAAATAAGCAAGCTGACAACTCTATGCGTACACATGAGCATGTATGTTGTGGTGCTCAGGTGTACAGCCTTCCGCATTTTCATCCATATTGTGCGAGCATCCATCCCGCATCATTTTAGCACCTCTAAGCGCAATAATCAGCAAGACATATAGAACTCTCAGGTGCACCAAGCACTATCCTGTGCAAAAGTCGTGTAATGCGATGTCCCGTTCAGGATGATGCACAACCATATTATAGTGTTCTCATGTAATATAGTTAAAAAGCGGGAGGCCTTATCATGCTCATTGCATTTTGTCAGGGGTCAGAGAAACACTCTGCCCGGATTACCAATGAGATCTCTGCCGGTCGTGAACAGTGGATGACAAGAGTGGCATGGAATGAAGCAGAATTTGCTACAAACTTGCGATCTTGCAACTTTTGGAGATATCGCAGCTGCGTACAACGTATGGAAACCTTTGGGTGATAACATTTTCCCTACAGTGTTGCAGTCAAGATTTCGAGATACCCGGAGCACAGCACAGAAGCATTGCTAGATAAGAAGTCAAATATACATAAAGTCAATACTGAGCCACGAAAAAATTTTCGACTTAACTGATATGTTCAGATATCAGAGTTTGAGTTAACAAGGGTTCAAGGGATAATCCGGAGTCCCCTACTACAGCATGCCTCATAATCATATCGTGGTTTTAGCATGTGAAACTCAAGAATTTAATTTTTTAGAGCAAACAGTATATGCATAAGACCAAATGATAATATAGAATATGCTGACAGCAGCTACATAAACAAAAATTTCATACTTTCAAGAAATTGTCAGATGGTCTGAGCAAAGATCTACTAATGCCAAAATTATGGCCATTAGTTATAAAAGGCCTATTCTGCAATACCTTCCTTACATTTAACTCAAATTATATGTGCAGTGTACACACATGGTGCTAACTACAGCTGAAAAAGATTGGCACTATTCCTTGAAGTAAGAAGTGCATGGTACTTTTTCACGGAATAGCAGCAGTTTGCCTTGCGATTGTTAGCCTATGCAAATGGATTTAAAACTTCTTGACGTCCCTGTCCCCTGGACAGGTTCAATAGTCGCATTGCGCCTCCTTTCATCAGTTTTTGGCCACAAAGTCATGCAGATAAAAACATTAACCTGAGTTTGAACCTGTTAATGCATTCCGTTACATAATAATGCAATTGTGGTCACTGAAAAAAAGAAGCTCAAGTTGCGGAGCAGAAACAGATTCCAGGGTTACACCATGGCAGCTACGCCACGTGGACCTTTTCTTTTACTTCAGAAGGAGCTGACTGCAGGCATGTTCCACGGTGCAGGTTACTCTCGCCAAGATATCGTGAAGTATCCTGCAGTGTCGAAGTTCAGTCCTTTGCACAAAATGGCAGTTTCAGGTTTAGTGGGCTTGCAGGAAGACAAGCTGAAGTTAACTTCTTGGTTTAAACAGGCTTTTTTTGTTTTAATATGTCAAGCTTTCTTGCGACAGTTTGCACAGGTGGTCCCTTAGCGTCGCTATGAAGTGGACATAGAGCTGCTCTAGTTGGCATCTTGCAAATGTGTCAGTTTTCAAGCCCTTGATTTTCTGTCAGCATTCTTGAACTCTTGCTATTAGTAATTTCTGCCCGGCTGGCCGAATTATCCGGAGGCTCCACACTGACGCTACTGATGTCTTAAAGTGCCAACTTTTCAAGACAAGGTTCTTAGCTTTGTAAGTCTGGTTGAAGGAAAGGTGGCACTTATAGATTTCTAATCTGGACACGAGTAAGACTAACCAATGTGCCTTGGCTAAAATGTGTTATCCATAACTTCTGTAGGCAATTTTGTCAAAGCTTCAACGAAAATTCATCTAATCAGGTAACATGATGATGAGCATGTGCTCAATGACCAAGTTACTGCCAGCATGCTACCACTGAGAGCAATTTTCTCAACCCTTGACTAACTGCTATACACTATGGACAAGACGTAACCAAGATTCGCTGGCTTCTTTCAATAATGTCTAGAATAGGCACCTGTAAGTGCCACCTTTCCTACAACAACATTTGCAAACCGAAGAACCTTATCCTAAAAAGTCTGCACTTGAAGACATAGATAGCGTCAGTGTGGGGCCTCAAGATTATTCGGCAAGCCGAGAAATTACTGACAGCACGATTACAAGTACACCAACAGAAAACCAAAGGCTTGGTAGGCGATGCAATCTTCACAGCGCTAACTACAGCAGGTCATTGTTCAGAAGTTCTTGAATGCACAACTCTATGCCAACTTCACACCAATGCTACTGAAGCACCCATGCAGACAGTTGCAAAAAAAAAAAAAGCTTGATGCCCCACGAGAAATGCGCTCACTCAAACCATGCAAGTTATGTGTAACTTGTCTTCCTACAACTACAATGAACCTAAAGCTGCTGTTTTGCACAAGGGTACGAACACCAACACTGGTGCCTCACTCAACCCGAGTCACCTGCTCCGTGGAAGGTGCAGTCAGTCAGCTTCTTTGTGAAAATGAGGCACGCACCTGCACTGTCACTGAGCTGTACAAATTACAGAAGCACAGCCTACAAGCTTATGTGTCTTAGTGTGAGCAAAGAACCCGTATGGGCTCCAAAACCCATCGAACCATTTAACCCAACCCAACGAGCCAAGCTAGTTTCGTTCCGAGAAAAGTTGCAGGACGTAGGCTTTTCCTAGAATTCTTTCTCGGCCCAGAACAAGCTTGGCTTGTTGTGTAGGCACATAAATAATGAAAAGGCATGCATCACTACCTGTGAAAAAAAAGAATGCAAAAAAATGCACGTAGAGTACACAGGTGCAGTGTCTATCACATACCATTATTGTGCAGTAGATGCTACATTGGCTAAACAAGCCAAATGTATAAATGACAGGCTGCGTAACCACGCAAACTTGATGTGTGGGTCAGTTGACATTAGTATTGCACTGCTCTCAGTGCAATGTGCACCCATATTTAAAAACCACTTGATTGTGGCAAAATATAAGGACCAGAGTGCTTCAGAGATATGTGAATCTTTCCTTATTCAAATGACGGGGAACCAGTGTGTTAGCTCCCTATCAATAGAATTATTAGACATTGAGACTGCTTATCATCAATGTAAAACAAATCGCGCTAGCCATGCCATGCGCCCTTTTTTATTTGTGTGAGCAACATGCATTCAGATTGATCTATTCCACCCCTTTCGTCCTTGGCACCATATTGCTGTGCGAGTAAAAACTGGACTTTTTCTTAGTGAAAGAGTGTTAGTTTAACACACAAACTAGCTCCATGGCAGTTTGTAATAAAGGAGTATAAGCATCCTCTGAAAACATGCCCATAAAGAACAGTGCTAAAAGAGCTCTTTAAAAAAAGCACATGAGTGTATCTGTCATAAAGGCCAACTCTTGTATCTTTTACTTGACATATGTTTCAATACCAATATTGAGGTGCAAGCTCACCATAGTATATTACCTTGCCAATGAAGCAAATCACAGTAGTGTTTGACTGTCGTGGGAACAACTCGGATGTGAAGATTGGCACCAATTCGCAGCATAGCATGTTCTGCTTACACTTCATCACCAGGCCGAGCCATACCTATAGCAGCATTAAAACAAGTGAGCTTAGTGCCATAAGAGAAACAATATAGAAAGTGACACTGTGAACAAAGCAACCTTCATTAGGCATAAACAGTAATAAAATGTAGACATTGTACCCATAGCTAACTTGACTTTGAGCAACATAGCATGCACAGTAAGAAAGATCTGATGTATGAGCCATCTACTTGAAGAAGATTACTCGAAAGCCCCTTTTTGCCGCCCCCCCCCCCCTCATGCACGGATGGCTGTCTGGCTGAGTAAACCTGGTTTATCCCAGATATAGTGTAAGCAAGCGTTGTCACTTGGAGGGGCCAATCCTAATATTATTGCAGAACATGTATTCTTACAATGATGGTAATTTTTTTGTAACGCTGGCCATCCTGCAGACCCTGCAACATTATAGCATCGATAAGGCTAATCGCATTACCCGATAAGGCTAACCAATAAGTGTCCCAAGAAGCATAACTCTGGATTTCTACTGGGAAGCATTCACTACATTTTGACAAATATGCTTCTATAGCTTCAACTCTATTTTCATCAACATAGTACAAGCTTCAAGCATCTGCACAAACTTAATGCAAAAGGGTGCCATTAGGAATACCACAATAGTTTCCTACCAATTCAGCCTTTAAAATAAACACTAGCAAGTTCTTTACTATGCCTAGAACAAATGAAGCTGTTCTGGAATTGAATAAGCCTTTTCCATACATGCGAAAATCACCACCACTATGACTTGCTTATGGGCATTTTGTAGACAAAAAACACCAAGCACAAGAGTTGAAGCTTGGGCAAGTCGGTAACTTCATTTTGGTGGTGCTCACAATGAACACATGTGAGGGAAATAAGCGACAGACAGAGAGTGAAAGCATGCTGTGCTCTATCGCTCTCTGTCTGACTGTGACTTCCTTGGTATGCGTGCACTGTGGATGTTCCTTATCTCTTTAGTATGTGTGCACAGTGAATACCATTGAAAGGAACATAGAGATGAGATAATGCTAGAATGAATACAATGAACAAGAAACGTGCCTTCTGATGCAGCACATCCTTATGCGACACGATTTTCTGGCAACATCCTAAGCCTGCTATTGCACTGAAAATGGCTTATTCGAGCTGCTGTACAAGACAAGTTTGATTTTACAGAATACTGATGACATTTGTTCAATTATTTCGACAAACTTGTGGTTATGCAGTAATGTAAAAAGGTGGCATCATTAAAAGCCACCTTAATTTTTGTGTAAAAAATTAAATTACATAATGGGGTTTTACATGCCAGAACTACAGTCTGATTATGAAGCACGCCGTAGTGGACCGCCTGGGGTTATTTAACGTGCACCTAAATCCAAGCGCACGGGTGTTTTCGAATTTCACCCCCTTGGAAAGGCAGCCGCCATGGCCAGGATTTCATCCCGAGACCTCGTGCTTAGAAGCTCAACACCATAGCCACTAAGCAACCATGGCAGGTATGCAAAAAAAAGAAAGCATACAGTCAACTCCAGAGATCAGGCTAGGTATAAATAAGCAACAGTCAACAAGCTGAACCTTTGCATGATTGCTTTGCATAATGGTTGAGGTAAAAACAATTGCCGAAACATTCCAGATGCACTCAACACGATTTGGAGAAGACAGCATATGAGAGTTAAAAATGTTGAAAGGGAAATGTTTAGAGTAGTGCTTTGCTGCTGCAATGGTTTTTGTCAGTGCGCCAGTGAGCACAGTACGACTGAGGCAGCTGCTGAAAATAATAGATCCTCTTTATGGCTTTTTAGGGACTGATTTGCATGGTTTGTTGCATGCCTCAGGAATTTGCTTATTTATTTATAAACATATATCATAGGCTCCAGTGGGAGTATTGCGTGAGGTGGTAGGAAAAAATTTCTGAACTAAAAAGGAGAACATTCACAAAAGAACTCAAACAAAAGAAGAAAAAAACCTCTCTCACAATGTGGCTGCAAATCGGGCAGCTAGCTTATAAAAACAAAGCAATTAGAAACAGTTTCATACTGGTAGTGCTTTAGGAGACAGAATGTTAAATTCTGAGCTTCGAACACTTTAAGCCACCTTTTGTGGCCTTTTGGTCTGAGGTCCCGTTCTCTCTAGTATTATGGGAATCAATAACCCCGCTCCCCCCCAAATTTTAAAAAAATGTAATACACAATTAGGTCAACTTACGGAAATATAATTAAGAACACAGAATCTGCGCATGCACACATGTTAGAAGAGAGAGAAACGGAAGTCTACAAGAATGCATAATAACAAAGGTAACCAAAGCCCTGCTGCTTTTGTTGGGCAAATCATAGCAAGACATGAAAGGATATGCATGCCTCACAAGATGGTCCCTAAAAGATTGCCACAATGCAGTCAGTAGGGAACACATCATGCATTTCTACAATAGCCTCCAATTACATTTAACTCAGAGCAGGCTACTTAAATGAATTGATTAAACTGAACGTAGGCCAGATTCAAAATATGCAATTCAAGTAGACCGAAACTGCAAGTTATGAATATAGCATATTCATAGCAACAGTGCTGTACATTATGTCATACATGCCAACCTGTGAACGTTATATTTTGTAAAAATTCTGCAGACAAAAATTTTTTATTGGCGAGGTAGCACACATTTTTTTAAAGCTTCCTCTCAGCACCCACACTGTTGCATTGATACACACATAATTAACCATTATTTAACAGCACACAAAGCAGCAGCGAACTGAAACACCAGAACTGACAACACTGTTTTATATCACCAGAGCACATTTGCAGTGTTCTTGCTGCTGCTGATTTAGCCTGTTTAAGAAGTTTATCTGAACAAACTGGCCTAAAGCAAGTGCCCCCTCTGGTATGCTCGTTAGAGATCTTCACGAAAAATACGAAAAATTCAGGAGAGTTGACAGGTATGAATTATACCAACAAAACCAACAGCTTGTGTAAGTGGCAGGGACCATTTTGTACACACCTTGTCGCAGCATGCAGATCAGATGATTTGCCGTGCTGTTCCGGCTGCAGAAATGTCTTAGGTTCCTATGCGGTGTAGAGATGCCTCTGGTTCACGAAATCTTGACATCCCTAAACAATAAGAAATGTTCAATTTACTGTAATCCCTGCTGAAACTGCAAGTTAACAAGATCATGTTACATTCTGAAAAGTCTCACACAACCAAACTACACGAAGCTGCATCTGGTTGTGCAAACATCTGATTGTTACACCACAAGCGGTTATTTAACATGAAATGAAACTGCAGCAAACATAAATCTACTATCAAAAGCTTCACACAAATGCACATCTTTAGGAAGTGAAATGTGAATTGTACTACGAAGAAAATTCCTTAGCACATGAAAAGTGTTCCAAAATCGAATTTCTTTATGCGGTGGAACAAAGCATTGTCTCGAAGGACGATGCACTGGAAATTACAAGAACAAACGCCCTATTTTACAGCAGAAAAAAAAATTCGATGAAAAAGAAACACGGCTGTTGTAATCTCGGCTTCTCTGAAATAAACATTTACAAGCACACGAAAACACACAGGACACCCAACACAAGAAATACAGCCTGTCTGGCGACACTATATGTAGTAGAATTCGCTTATGTAGTAGAATTCGCATCTGGCCATGCGTCAGACACAACAATCTAGTACCATCTCGCGCAGCCGTTAGCTGACGTACAGCCTCCCGCATTTTTCACTATATCGCACCAGCATACTATGAAATGGGTGTGCGTCGTCCTGAGAATAGCAGCTTAGCAGATGACGCTTGCGCTGGAGAGTGCTTTATGCGCCTCTGCTTACTTTTGTCGGTCTCGCTAAGTATCGCCGTTGAAGGCGCTAAAATGGCCCATGATCGACGCTCGCGCAATATAGTTACAAATGCGGAAGGCTGTACTTCTAGAAATACCTATACAGAAATTACGTACACAAGCAGTAACTCTCCCTGCTTGATTTTTTTCTTTACCATTCAGGTCAAACAATCACCGTTAGCATACGTTATAGCAGAAAGCAAATACATGATAAAGCTCCTGGCAACGTCCAATACGTTTCAGGACATTTTTTGTGAGACTGTTCGCTAAATGTGCACTGCGACATGAACGAACATTCGAAAAACACATTTATCATTGTGGTCGCTTTACTAATCATCTCGTGATCCGTATAACAATTCACACTTCACGAACCATTGACTACAAAACTGCGCGCAAGCGCCGGACTTACCTTTCTAGGCGTAGTCGGAAAACGCTCCTTCATGTCAGGTCGCGGCGTCGACTGCACGACGATCCTTCCGACGTAAACACTGTTAAATTTCGGATGAACTACAGCACGTAATAGCTCAACAAATTCTTCCATGCACTGTGATCCGATGCGATATTATCAGAGGCCGGGAACAAAGAAAGCGCAAGCGGGCCATAACTACGATAATCGACATCGGCGAACCACGCGAAAGGTACTGCGAGCTACGTTACGCGGTCCCAGGGGTTAGGTGATCATCAAAGCACTCAAGGGGCACGACATTTTCTCTCGGCACAGCGTACACACGATTAAACATCCACATCGACCTGCCTTAATGCAGCGCGCACGCACAGCAACAGGGAGCAACAGCACGGTCATGCCCCTGGGGCAGTGGCGGCGCCTCCTGGGGGCACCGAAAGCGACCATGCTTTCGTGCTTTTGCCCACTTTCGGCCCTTTGGTGACCGCATGTATTGTGACGGCGTAGTATGTGGTAGTTGGTATGGGTGTTCTGTGGTAGTATTTCGATATTATGCGTCTTATACGGCGGGCTCCAGCCACGTTCCTTTCAATAGTGAGGACAGCAATCGCTGGATTTGCGAGCTGTGTGGCCGAGTGGTTACGACGCTTGCCTTGGGATCTGCGGTACGCGGGTTCAAATCCCGCTTTGGCTTAATTGTTGTTTTTTTTTGTTATTTATTAACCTTTTCTTTCTTTTTTTTCTCTGTGTTTGGCAGCGCCGTTGGTTGTGCCCCGGCGCCGACGCGAAGCGGCTGTCGTTGGGGTGTTGCGGAGCGCTCGCTCGTGTGTACCAATTTCAAATCGAATTTTACCGTAAATCTGTTCAAGCATTAAATCGAGCATGACAGCTACATGTAGACCTTTTTGGTGCCAGTGGGACCAGTATGAGCCAGTTTAAATGGTTTAACTACCAAACGGGTCCCCTGTTTAGACCCATTTCTGTGTCGGAGATTCCTGTTAAAACCTGCCTGCGGGCCAAATAGGCCCCTGTTTGGTGCCAGTGCCCAGTATGAACCTGTTTGTTCGCTAAACGGGGCCCCTGTTTAGACCTATTTCTGTGTGGGAGGGTCCCGTTTAAACCTATTTGCAAGCCAAACAGGACCCCGTTCAGACCTGTTTGTGTGTAAACGGGTCCTGTTTACACCTGTATGTTGCCAAACAGGACCCCGTTAAAACCCGTTTAAACCTGTATAACCCTGTTTGAATTTAAATAGGATTTTTTAGTAGGGACATGTTTATCTTTCACCGGTGACCACTTTTCACTGGCTAACAAATGTTAAACGTAATCGCTAGGCACAGGACGCGCCTGCAGGTATCGGAAGTTTCTGGAACGTTATCGATGCTTCTATCCGTTGTCTCTTGTCACCGACGCTCATGTCATCTGATTGTATGAGCAACGCGAATTATCCAGAACTTTCTGGAAGACACGCGGGTACCACGGATTATTCTGGGACCTTCGATGACTGATGTATAAAAGCCGACGCGTTTCGCCGCTGATCAGATTTCGACGATCGCCGTCTGTGTTCGCCGCTTTCGTTGTGCTTCGAGTGTAGCTTGATTTTGTGGGCCTGCAAGGGTTCGCCGTCAGCGCGCCACGTCCACAGCTTGGCGAGCGGTCACGTGACATCGCCGACTACCTCGCCAGAGCCCAGTGGCAATCACGACGACCCTCACGCTCGCCGTCACCAGGCCGCTACATCTCGCCCCGGGTTGGGCCGGGTAAGGGCTGTATGCCGGCCCAACCCGGGGCCGATCTCCTAGCCCTTACCCGGGAAACTAAAGGCAGCAACCGATGGAGGTGCGGTTGCTGTACGACGCAATGCTGAAGATACTCCGCCGCCTACGAACTAAATTCGCGAATCATCATGACGAGGTATCAGCATAGCGCCTGGCAAGAGCCTTGACGACAACACTTCGCCGCCGAAAGTAGACCAACCAACGCGACGTAGCAGCAGCGCAGCAAGCCGACGCAGCCGTGATCCGACGCCACGACTTAACCGTAACGCCAGACGATGGTCTACTGATCTAGACGTGCTATTCGATGGTCATAACGTCACCGCTCTCGTCGACACTGAAGCCGACTATTCCGTCTGCAGTGGCGAGTTCGCCGCCAAGTTGAAGAAGGTGAAAACGGCCTGGCAAGGACTCGATATCCGGACAGCGGGAGGCCACTTAATAACGCCGGCTGGAATCTGCACAGCGCGAGTCACGGTAAACAACCGCACTTACTCGGCGAGCTTCGTAATCCTGCGGCACGGCTCCAGGGATGTTATCCTAGGCATGGACTTTCTAAACCAACACGGTGCAGTCATCGACTTAAGGTCCTAGTCGATAACGCTTTCAACGCACAACGCGACACCACCGGATACAAACACCAGTTACCATGCCTTGAATGTGCTAGAAGAACAAGTCACCAGCCCGCCTCGCTCCAGCGTAATGATTTCCGTCGGTACCGAAGTGCCTACAGACATGGAGGGTGTCATCGAGGGCGATCATCACTTACTGCACGACCGTGAAATTTGCATCGCTAGAGGCATAGGTGAGCTACATGAAGGCAAAGCAAGAGTGATGCTTACGAGCTTCAACCACGAATACAAGCACATTAACAAAGGCACCACGGTCGCCTACATCGACGAAATAGTACAATCCAGCGGTGCTTTCGCCTTCACGGATTCTAGTGCACCTGCAACGATGACTGTAGTACCTGAACCAACTTTGGACGTCAATCAGAACCTTCTCAATCATAAGAAAGAATAGCTAAAAGCTCTGCTCATGCAATACAAGAACTGCTTCTCGTCGTCGTCAAAAGTTCGACAAACCTCTGTCGCCAAGCACCGCATCATAACCAACGAATATGTCCGCCCACTCGGTCAGAGCCCCTACCGAGTTTCGGCGCGCGAACGCGAGGCCATAAGGCAACAAGTCGACGAAATGCTACGCGACGACATCATCCAGTCATCCAAGAGTCCGTGGGCGTCCCCCGTGGTGTTAGTAAAGAATAAGGATGGAACGCTACGTTTCTGCGTCGATTACCGTCGCCTCAATAAAATCACGAAGAAGGACGTATACCCTCTCCCACGTGATGACGACGCCTTGGATCGACTCTACAACGCAAAGTACTTTTTGTCAATGGACCTCAACACCGGCTACTGGCAAATCGAAGTCAACGAGAGGGACCCGGAGAAGACTGCCTTTATAACACTACACGGACTATTCGAGTTCAAGGTCATGTCGTTTGGTCTTTGATGGGCACCTGCGACTTTCCAGCGCGTCATGGATAATGTACTGGCAGGCTTGAAGTGGCAGACTTGCCTCGTCTATTTGGACGACGTCGTTTGCCTCAAGCTTCGTGGAACACCTCCGGCGCCTTCAAAAGTTCTTCAAATTATCAAGACCTCCGGACTCACGTTAAAGCCAGAAAAGTGCCGCTTCGCATACGAGGAGCTCTTGTTTTTGGGCCACGTCATCAACAAGTCTGGAGTTTGCCCTGACCCACAGAAAACTGCGGCCATCGCTGACTTTCCTCCGCCCGCCGACAAGAAGGCAGTCCGTAGATTTCTTGGACTGCGCGCCTATTACAGGCGCTTCGTGAAGGACTTTTCACGGATCGCTGAGCCACTGCCGTACCTCACGAAGGCCGACGTCGAGTTCAAGTGGGAGACGCCGCAAGTCGAAGCATTTGAAGAACTGAAGCGACGCCTGCAATCGCCGCCAGTACTTGCACATTTTGACGAAAAAGCCGATACCGAAGTGCACACCGACGCAATCAGTGTAGGACTCAGCGCTGTGCTTGTGCAGAGGACTGACGGACTAGAAAGGGTTGTAAGTTACGCTAGCCGGTCGCTGTCGAAGGCGGAAACAAATTATTCCACAACCGAAAAGGAATGCCTCGCCGTCATCTGGGCTACATCAAAGTTTCGTCCCTACCTCTATGGCAGGCCCTTCAAAGTTGTCAGCGACCACCACGCCTTGTGTTGGCTAGCTAACTGGAAGGATCCTTCAGGTCACCTCGCACAATGGAGTCTGACACTTCAAGCATTCGACATCACCGTCGTTTACAAGTCCGGGCGAAAGCACTCTGACGCCGACTGCTTGTCTCGCGCCCCCGTTGAACCGCCGCTACAGGACGACCAGGATGACGACACTTTGTCGGGACCCATCAGTCCTTGTCTGCTTGTCTGGCGCCCCCGTCGAACCGCCGCCACAGGACGACCAGGATGACGACACTTTCTCGGGACCCAACAACAGCCAGCTGACCCGGAACTAATGAGCCTTGTAGACTGCCTGGAAGGCAAGGCCGTCTTTGGGCCCAAGGTGTTGAGGCGAGGATTGGCGTCGTTTTTCTTGCAAAACGACATTCTCTTAAAGACGAACTTCTCGACTGTTCGAGCAACTACCTCCTCGTGGTACACTCAGCATTGCGTCCAGAGGTTCTGCGAGCTCTCCATAGCGACCCAACGGCTAGACACCTCAGTTTTTCCCGCACGCTCGCAAGGATCCAAGAAAAATACTACTGGCCTCGCCTCTCTGCCGACGTCGCCCATTACGTAAGGACATTCCGAGACTCTCAGCGACGCAAAACACCACCGACAAGGCCAGCCGGACTTCTACAGCCGATCGAGCCACCTCGCCGACTGTTCCAGATGATCGGGATGGTCATACTGGGGCCTTTCCCGACGTCGACGTCCGGGAATAAATGAATCGTCGTAGCTACGGACTACCTCACGCGCTACGCCGAAACAAAAGCCTTGTCCAAAGGCAGTGCCGCCGAGGTAGCCCGATTTTTCGTTGAGAACACCCTCCTGCGTCACGGCGCCGCAGAAGGCCTCGTCAACGACAGAGGTACAGCCTTTACGGCAGAACTAACTCAAGCCATCCTGCGATACAGCCACACAAGCCATCGCCGAACCACCGCCTACCACCCGCAGACGAATGGCCTCACCTAGCACCTAAATAAGACCATCGGCGACATGTTGGCAATGTACGTCGACGTCGAACACAAGACGTGGGATGCCATCCTTCCGCATGTGACCTTCGCATACAACACGGCCGTGCGAGAAACGACGCACGTGGCGCCGTTCAACCTGGTCTACGGAAGGAACCCGGCAACGACGCTTGATGCCATGCTACCGGACGTCACCGACGAAGAAAATCTCGACGTTGCCACCTATTTGCAGCGTGCCGAAGAAGGCCGACAGCTCGCCCGCCTGCGCATCAAGAACCAGCAGAGGACCGACAGCCGATACTACAATCTTCGACGACGCTACGTCGAGTACCAGCCCGGCGACCGTGTTTAGGTCTGGACTCCGATACGCCGACGACGACTTAGCGAGAAACTGTTACGTCGCTATTTCGGACCACATAAGATCATCCGACGTATTGGCACACTGGACTATGTGGTCGTGCCAGACGGCATTTCGTAATCACAGCGGCGCCGGGCACGACGTGAAGTCATAAAGTTTCCCACTATAACACCTAGAGGGTAAACTGGCGCCACCGTCTATGCGATTTTCTTAAAGGGCGCCGTGTCCTCATGGGAATGACGGGATATGTGTCTGCGAGGCTTGTGTTGGCTGGTGTTGTACGAGGCTCCGTGTAAAACGTGTCTATATGGCTACACAAATAACGCATTCTTAAAATAAAATCTACATAAAAGGCTTTCATTCACCCATATTACATCTCTCAATAAAGTTTACTCACCTGCAATGCAGCATCAAGCGAAGAAAAGCAAGAACAGACGACAAGTTGTTCCAAATCGAGCGAGAATCTTATCGTCTGCCCTCCAACTTTAGCGGCCAGCTGATACTTAATACGTTCCATAGAATTCCGCATTGAATAGTATGTCCTCAAAATTAAACAAAACATGTTTTTGTGTAATAATGAAGCTAAAGCAGTTTTTTACGTGCTGTTTTAGCAGGAAATGAATCATTGTGACAAACGGAACGGTACTAGCCAGGCGCGTCTTCAAGGCATTCTGGCTCTCCAAGAACGATGCCAATCCGAAGTCACAATATACCGGCATTCCCTTGGATACCACAGCACAGCAGCGCCAGTTTTCCCTCTAGGTAATATAGTGAGAAACTCTACGCGTGAAGTCATCCACGTGGTGCGTCTTAGCCCTTTCTACGCCCGCTGACGAACTTCGGTACTTTGTTACTTTGTTATTGTTTGTTGTTGTTTTTATTGCGATAGCAATTATATGGACACTTAAACCGGATTTCTGCCGTCGGCGTCGCCGTCGCCGTGAGGTTCCGTATAGATTCCAAGGGCGATAAAATCGTCGCCGCGCGCCGTATGCCCGAGCGAAAGCGCGAGGGGGGGGGGGACGCGCGCGCTATCACGGAGAGCGAACGCACGGCCGAAAGCAAACGCGACCGTAACGCGAAAGGCCGTGGGGGTATGGGAGGGAGGGAGGCGGGGCGACGTTGTGCTCCGGCACCAAAGGCGTATCTTGCAATCGGGCGTAAGGGGAACTTGCCACTCTATCTCCCACGCGAAAGCAACAAAGTGGTCAGGCAGCGCGGGGAGGGAGGGCAGGGGGGCCCAGCTTCTACTCTGCCAACAACTCCGTTCGTACTTTGCCCGGCTGTGGCCGTCGCCCGCACGGTCTCCTATCTCCACACGGCTCTGACCTTTGTATGCGCTGTGCATCCGCCGCTCAATTTCCTTTCAAGCGATAGACCCCACGAACCTTGCCCGCTGCGGCGGCTGCGATTGCTGCCAACGTTTTAACAGTCGTTGTATGCGGTCATTCAGTGTGATCTATTCATGTTTGCTTGTGCGCGCTGACACCACGCTTGCTATTTCAGTTAGTAAGCGGATGTGTTCAAGTTTATGCAGCCGATAAACCTACTATCCCTACTCCGAATAGCTCTCTACTAATTTGCTATCGCAATTGATGCTTGGCCTTTCGGGCGAAACTGAGACTTTTTTTCTCTCTCTGTGTACGCGTGGTTTTGTTTTCGCTTTCTTGTTTGTATCATCGGGACGATGCTTTTTAAGGGGAGGGTATTGACACCTATATATGTTTATCTTTCACCGGTGACCGCTTTTCACCGGCTAAAAATGTTAAACGTTATCGCTAGGCACAGGACGCGCCTGCATGTATGGGAAGTTTCTCGAACGTTATCGATGCTTCTATCCATTGTCTTTTGTCACCGACGCTCATGTAATCTGATTGTATCAGAGACGCGAATTATCTAGATCTTTCTGGAAGAGATGCGGGTACCAGGGGTTATTCTGGGGCCTTCGATTACTCATGTATAAAAGCCGACGCGTTTCGCCGCTGATCAGATTTCGACGATCGCCGACTGTGTTCACCGCTTTCGTTGTGCTTTGAGTGTAGCTTGCTTTTGTGGGCACATGTTCGCCCAATAAAGAATCAGTTTCGTCATACACAGTTTTACGACTGTTTACTTCAGCGTCACTACTACATGACAGTATGGGAATATGCTGATCAGACTATCTGAAATAGAGCACTGCACGGGCCGGTTTTTCAGGTCCGGGCCTGGCCCGAGCCCGAAAGTACCATTCTTTGGCCGGCTAGGTTCTGTTCCACCCATTAGACCTTTTGCCTTTAGGAAGCTAGCTCGCGTTCTCGATTATTGTGAAGATACTGTCATGTGATCAACGGCTGCCGGGCGGTCTTCAAGCTGCATCATAGCAAGTTTTTGCCCTGCATCCCTTCTTCATGGTTACTTGATAATTTAACTGTGAGAGAAATAAACATTTCATTACTAGCCGAACACCCACAGATTATTATGTGAATATTTGGTATGAAAACAAACCATGCAATGGACAGTTAGGAAAATAGGGCGGGATCAGGCTGGCAACAACCACCGGGAGTGGGAGAACCCCGGCTTACATTTAGGGATGAAGTTGTAAAAAAGCACATCGGTTGATCACCATGCTCGTGCTTTAAAGTGTGCGGCAACATACTATAGCGAAGGCATAGGTGAACACGCCACCGCCCGCTATTTAATCTCACTTTTTCATCTCATATAGTCATTCGGATGTACCTACAGTGATAGAACTCGAGCCACTAATTTTGGCACGAATGTAAATTTAGATACGCTGGTTACTGGTTTTCAGAAATATGATAATACACGGCCACTAGAAGCTTTTTTTTTCATTAAACAGAAATTGTTGACCCACAAGGCTAACGCTCATCATAATTTCACGCGGAGCATGCCATCTTTATTGCTTTATTCGGCTTCATTATAATGATGTCAATTTTTCAATCGACAATTTAGGCACCCTTGTTTAGAAATATATGCAAATTTAGACTCTGTCTAATTGTGTTTCAGTACAGTGCATCTACAACGTAGGCTTTCCTTGTTTTTTTTCTCCGCCAGATTAAAGTATGGTCTGCTTGCTTATTCACGTAAATTCGCAGACAACGCACCTAGTGCTACAAAAACATATAAAAGGCTTCGAACACGAGGGTCGCGCCACTTAACGAGTGGAAATAGCATTCAAAATAAAAATTTACGAGGCAATAAAGTGCTTTGCATTTCTATTTTGTTTTTCATATTCCCCTCCCCAATGTTGAGAAATTTTGCAGCATCCGCGTAGTCTTAAAGCATTTGTCCAAGAACAATATACACTTGAAAGTCTCAGTTTAATTAGTTGGGCTAATTGTGATATAACCTACGGCCGAATATTCAACTCGCTTGAAAATATAACGAAGAAAATTAATGGAAACCAGTAGTAAGTTGCCCTGTGCCTTAGGACACAAAAAAAGTTGCAAATTAACTTTTCAGAATTTGTTTGCTACAATTTTATCAATGTACTCTAAGTACTTCTTGAAAACTTATTGAATTTTTGTTTTTCCGCTAAAATGGTCATGCCGAAAATCTAGATATTTTTGCGCAGCAACAAAATACTGCCGTCGCCTCTGCCTCTAGGCACGTCTTCCGCTCTTGAAAAAAAAATCACAGCATATCCACGGGGTGAATGGTGATGAGTGGGCGAAGCTCCGGAGGGAATCATCGGATCTCCCGCTTAAGGGGACGCTAGCACAAACGCGTTAGAAACGTGCAGTACTCTCTAGTAAGGGGGAGCGGCCACAGCGTCTTACGCAGCCATTTACACATGCCAGAACGCGCACCGCGTTTGCCGACGCCATCACATGACTGCTGAGAGAGTATACCCCCCGTATTCATAAACGCTCCTCGACTTGAACTTGACTTGCCACCGCTTTGGGCAGCGCGTTCGAAACGCGTTGAAGGTAAGGTGGAGAGGCCACAGCGTCTTACACCAGCTTCTTACACGGGCCGTAACGCGCTAGCACAAACGCGTTAGAAACGCGCTAGAAACGCGGCCTTTCGTTAATGTTGGGTATTTATAGCCATCGTCGTGCGTTTGTCCATGTCCGCTTCGTGGCGTAGTGGGCTAACGCCGCGCGCTCGGAAGCGAGGGGTCCCTGGTTCGATTCCGCGCTACGGACACAACTTCGGAATTTTTTTCTCATTTTTCTCAGACTGGTTACACACTACTACTACTACTACTACGACGGGGACGGAACGGGTGCCGCTATAAGGAGCTTCGCCCCTAAAATGTAACGAGCTCTATCGAAACTCATCTCATTGATTCCCGTTAAGGATAGCTCGGATACTTGAGACAGTCTAATGAATGTTTTTGCAGCGAGTCTCGCACCAATCCAATAGTTTTCAATTTCTTTAGCGCGACTGCAATGCATATATATTTATAACTCTTTGTCAGGTTGATTCAAATCTGTGATGTCTAGCAACTCATGAAGTGTGCCTTTCGCCGCTATTCCCACCCACCCAAATGTGTTTCTCCTGGTCGATAGGCGGCGCCGCTGTCGAAATCATACCGCTACCTCCATCAAACTTCGGGTCGTCCGTCACATGCCTGAGCATGATCACCTCTAGGAATTCGAGGTGTTAATAGGCTGGGAACAATGTGGACAAGAGTTCATTAGTGTCGCGAAGACGAAAGAATTCCTGCAGAACCCATGTTAAGACGATTATCGAACTTAATGCGATTAGCATTTACACAATCCAGCGAACAAGAAGCGACACACCGTGTTAGCTAAGACATCTTTGTTTAGAATCCATAGTGTTTCTCCTCATTTTCAAGTGATTCGGCTATATGCGGCCATACACTGTCTCCCTGATTGACCCGATTTGTTATGACCATCGCTCGCCAACGTTACCTCACGATGGTAGAACAAGGACCGCAGGCCGACAGCGCATTCAGTGACGACGATGGATTTACGAGGTAGGAATGATGTCGATAGAACGACGAAGGCATATAAGGACGACGGCATGACGACGATGAGAGGATTCTGAAGTGACGGCGATAAAGAATTGCGATGGAATACAATGCCATGACACCGGTGTTCTAATCTCGATTCATTGACAATAATAGCAAAATACTAGCGGAATGAAATAGAAATTATGCTGATGGAGCGGAAGGTGGTATGACGACCAACGCATTTATCAATTTTTAGCCAACCAGACAGGCTTCTGAATAACATATCAGCCTGCTCCCTTTCTTTTCTCCTATTCCTTCCCAAGACGCTTTGCAAACATATCCTCTGCCGTTGAGCTCAGTACGCCAGTGCTCTAGCTAATTAGGCCACGATCACACGTTTACAAACGTATCTTGCCAACAAGTATATTATTCCAGCTCGAACTTAGGGGGAACATTGAGCTTGGGGGCTCCTATCGAAATACATGGGAAATCGGAAATAGTTTCTCAGTGCAACCAATGCACCAAATTTGATGAGTTATGTTGAATTTAGAAACAAAAAGTTGAAGTGTAGTGATTGCCGAAAGAGATATTTTATTACAGGCGGGTCTACCTTTCTTACGTCAAATTTTAAAGAATTGCTAAATTTCTAAAAAGAAAACTTGGCGTATAGAGCTATGTAGCTCAGCAGCTAAAAATGATATCGGAATTCTGTAAACTGCACCTAATAATACATCGAAAGCGGATAGCAATCATATATCATACACCATCCTGAAATATACCACTATGTTGTGAATGTTGCATTTGCAAAACCCTTCCAAACATTATAACAAATTCACGTAAGTTTTAAGTTAAAGCAAAAAAATTTTTCGCTTTTGATGCTCCAACGGGTGCAGTTTATAGAAATGCCATATTTGTTTTTAATAGCTGAGTTTCGGATTTGTAAACTTCATGCTTCTACTTTTTTGAAATTTACGAACATCCTGCAATTCTTTGAAAACATTACACTATTTAAACGAAAATTCTATTTGCGGCAGTCTCTGCAATTTAACTTTCCCTCCTAAATGCAACACATTTCATTCAAATCGGTTCAGCGGTTTTCTCATGAAAGCATTCCTGCATTTTACATGTATTTGATAATCCGGCATCGAAGATAGGCCCGAGCTAAAGCTTCCTCTTAAACAATGGATCACGCCAGTTTTATAGGAAACCCATGAAACAGAACCCTGACGTATACGCAAGACCGTGGCCACAGTGGTGTACAAATAAAAAGTCTCCTCAAGGAAAAATATATATATTCATCGGAAGCTTCGCGGGAGCCGTAACTCGATCAGACATCTCTCCAGAATGCGGACGAGCTTTCTGGCGAAGTGTCTAGCAAAATCGTCGATTCATTGTCAGTAGAGCAAGTAGCTGGCCGTCTTCGAGATAACGCTGATACACAAGCGCGCTCGTTTCCAAGCACCGAGGTGAAGCCACAGCTTCAGGGTGTGTTTCTTTTTATTGCGCTTTCTTTAGTTGTGCGTCATAGCATACGTCATAGCAGGAATTTCGAATTCTTTAAGGTCGATGCGCCACGTGGTGGCGAAAAAAGGAAACTGTACGAAATGTCCCTAATTTCTGGTATTGACTCCTTGGCAAGATCGATCATGACGAGATTAAAGAGCATTGGGGAGATAACGGAGCCCTGGGGGGTTCCCGCGCTCCCAAGAGTCCGGGCGTCGGAGCGGAGATCTCCCACCGAGAGGAAGGCCGTGCGATTAGAGAGAAAGTCTCTGACGTAATTATAAGTGCGCGCACCGAGGTTAAGGCGTGAAATGCGGTCGAGAATGGTGGAATGGGCTATGCTGTCAAAGGCCTTTTCTAGGTCGAGACCGAGTATTGCTTTAGTAGTGCGGTTTCTACCTTGAAGTATATTGTGCTTAAGTTGTAGCATGGCGTCTTCGGTTGACAGGTGAGCCCGGAAGCCAATGACTGAGTGAGGCTACGCTGCAGTGTCTTCCAGATGGGTGTTAATTCGGGCGAGGAAGGCATGCTCCATAATCTTTACCACACATGAGGTTAGGGAGATGGGGCGAAGGTGATCGAGGCTAGAGGGTTTGCTAGGTTGGGAATAAGGATGACCTTTGCTGTTTTCGAGGATGGGGGAATTGCACCCTTACGCCAGCAGTCATTGATATAATCTGTAAGGTGGGTGACGGAGGCGTCATTCAGGTTACGGAGGGCTTTTTTAGGGGCCCCCTCGGGCCCAAAGGCAGAGCGGCTGTTTAATTTGTGTAGGGTGGCTTGGATCTCAGCGACACTAAAGTCTTCGTCCAGTGGGGGGGTTGGGGGCCCTGGTGTAGGAGCCCTGAGACTGCACTGGGCCCACGGGGAGATACTTGTTAGTAAGGTGGTATAAAACTTGGGCGTGGCCCAGCTCCTTCGTTTCTGTATAGAGAAGTTTAGTGAGGAGATCTTGTTGGGAAGAGCGGGTTTCTTGACTATCGAGGAGGTGTTTGAGAAGCTTCCAAGAAGAGGGACAGTGGATCTTTCCGTGAGCAGTATTGCACAGTTCAATCCACTGTTGACGGCTGAGGGTGAGGCAATGGGCTTCGATTTCCTTAGTAAGGAGGGCTATTTTAGCGCGGAGGCGCCTGTTGAGACGTTGCCCTTTCCAGCGGGATAGGATGGATGTTTTAGCCGCGAGTAGATGAGCTAGTCTGCTGTCCATGCGCTCGACGGGGGCATCGGTGGTAACGGTGTGCGTGGCTGCCTTAGTATCAGATAGGAGATTTCGGGTCCGTGCATCAGTGTCCGCTATGCGTCCCGCGTGTGGGTCAGCGGATCGATGCTTGAGAAATGCATCCCAGTCAACTCAGGTGAACTCTCGGGGATTGGCGGTGACTGCAGCTATCCGAGGGATACGTATGGCAATGATGAAGTGGTCACTACCGAGATCATGTTGTGTGTTGCTCCATTGGGCGTTGGTGACATTCTTGGTAAATGTGAGGTCGGGGGTCGTGTCGCGGGAAGTGGAGTTATGGAAGCGTGTAGGGAACGTGGGGTCTGTAATGAAAGTGAGGCCGAGGTCCTGAGAGTCTTGCCAGAGGTTTTGAGCCGCCATCGTAGAGTAGCCATATCCCCATACTGTGTGGGAGAGGTGGAAGTCTCCACCGATAACGAGCGGGTTGGTGCCAGCTACGTTAAGGGCCTTCTTGAAGAGGTTGAGAAAGCGTCTTCGAACTTTGGCAGAGGGATGGCTGTACACGTTAAGGAGAAAAATATTTTCCTTACGTTTCCTAGTGGGTATAAGTTCAACGAGAAGGTGTTCGATGTATCGGACGTGCAGATTGTGTTCAATGGTGGTGATTCTTTTGCGGGAAAAGGTGCAGAGGCGGCGAGAAGCGTCTAATGGGATGAAAGGTTTAAAACCTGGGAGGGTGACCGAATCGATATAGTTTTCTTGAATCATGATGACGTCCGCTTGCCGAGTGGAGGTACGTAGGTGTTGGCGGATGACTGGTTGTTTGCGGAGATAGCCTCGGAAGTTACACTGCATCATAAGTGTATCGTTGTTAGGGTGGGCCATGATGGGATTGGGGGATGCCATCATGGGCAGTGCCGGGGTTTCGCGGGCAGGGGGAGCGGGCATGGGGAGAGCTTGTAGGTGGTTTTCAACGTTTGTGACGCGCTGTGTCAGGGCAATAAAGGCGTGTTCTATGGATTCGACTGCGTTCTGCATGGGGTGTTTCCATCGCGCTTCGTAGTGAGACTAGCATCTCCTTAACCTCTGAGCGCACTTGGGCCGCGGCTCCCGCTTGATGGGCCCACTTTTTGGGGGCCGGTGTCAGTAGGGCGTCGTGACTAGAGGAGGGGAACGCTTCGGCAATTTTTTTTTATTGCCGGTGTCAAGCGCCTATCTATGCCTCAAAATGTAGTGTACTGGAGGAGGATTCGACCCTACAACCTTCAGAATAAGAGGCCCGGTGTTCTACCTCTGCTCCACGCTATCACTTGAGCACCTGACCAAGGCGGCGGTCGGACATGCGACGCGGCAGAGGTTGCTAACAATCTGGCACCGGACAGGCCACCACTGGAGCATGAACCTGGCAATATTGAACACGCGCAGCCTCTCAAGTAAGGCTAGCTTAGCAGGGCTGTTTGAGGAATTGTCAAGCATTGCCTGGGATATTATTGGCCTTAGTGGGGTAAGAAGAACAGGTGAGGCTTATACAGTGTTGACTAACGGCCACGTCCTCTGCCACAAAGGTCTTCCAGATAAGAAAGAATACGGGGTAGGATTTCTAATCCATAAGAACATAGCGGGAAACATTGATGATATACAGCATTAATGAGAGGGTAGCAGTCATCATTATCAAACTCTATAGAAGGTATAGAAGGAAAGTAGCACAAGATTACGCCCTAACTTCCAGTCACAATGATGAAGAAATACAACAGTTTTATGAAGATGTATACTTACCGATGAGAAAAGTGCTAACTCAGTATGCTGTTGTCATGGGCGATTTCAATGCAAAAGTGTGGAAACGCAGGCTGGTGAGAAAGAAATTGGCAAATATGTCATTGATTCTAGGAACACTAGAGGATATATGCTCGCAGAATTCGCAGAAAGGATTATGTACGAATAATGAATACCTTCTTCAGGATGCGTAACAACAGGAAGTGGACCTAGAAAAGCCCTAACGAAGATGCAAGGAATGAAATAGATTTCATATTATCTGCTGGGCCCAGCATAATGCAGGATGTACAAGTGTTAGGTAAGGTAGAGTGCAGTGACAATAGGTTAGTGATATCTAGGATTTCTCTCAATTTGAAGAGAGAAAGAGTGAAATTAATCAAGAAGACGCAGGCCAATCTATACGCATTAGGGTAAAATCACTCCAATCCAGGCTGGTACTCGCAAACAAATATGCAGCTTTACAACAGGAAGATGAAGATAACATAGAGGTAATGAATTAAACCGTAACTAGGCTGATTTCAAAACCAGCAATAGAAGTGGGAGATACGGCATTAAGACAACTAGTAGTTAAGGTCTCTCATGACACAAAGGGCCTAATAAAGAAACGACAAAGCATGAAAGTGTCAAACTCAAGAGATCAGATAGGATTCGCTGAACTGTCAAAACTGATCAACAGGGAGCAAGTAAGAGATATTCAAAATTATAACCTGGGAAAGATTGACGAAGCTGAAAACTTGGCATAGCACAAGGCAAGATGTATGCACTGGTAGGTATGCAAGATAATATCATCAGCAATTTCGATGACATCGAAAACACAGCTGAATAATGCTATACCTGCCTGTACAGTTCCCATAGCAGCAATGCTACTTTCATTCGAAGTAGTGATGAACAGGATACAGAGGCTCCTTCTATACCTAGTGATGAAGTTAGAAGGGCCCGGCAAGACATGACCAGGGGAGAAGCTGCTGGAGAACATGGAATAACAGTCGATTTAATCAAAGATGGAGGAGATGTCATGCTTGAAAAGCTTGCTGCCCTTCATACGCAGTGCCTCACGACTACAAGTGGGCCAGAGAGCTGGAAGAACGCCAACGATATACTGATCCATAAGAAGGGAGACATTAAAGAAGTAAAGAACTATAGACCCATTAGCTTGCTCCCAGTATTGTATAAAATAATCACCCAGATAATTTCCAATAGAATCAGGACAACACTTTACTTCAATCAACAAAGATAACTGGCTGGCTTCAGGAAGGGATATTAACACGTATACATGTTTATCTTTCACCGGTGGCCGCTTTCCACCGGCTAACAAATGTTAAACGTTATCGCTCGGCGCAGGACGCGCCTGTATCGGAAGTTTCTAGAACGTTATCGATGCTTTTTTCCGTTGCCTGTTTTCACCGACGCTTACGTTATCTGATTGTATGACCGACGCGAATTGTCTAGAACTTTCTGGAAGACACGCGGGCATCAGGGATTATACTGGACTCAGGTATAAAAGCCGACGCGCTTCGCCGCTGATCAGATTTTCGACGATCGCCGACTGTGTTCGCCGCTATCGTTGTGCTTTGAGTGTAGCTTGCTTTTGTGGGCACAGGTTCGCCCAATAAACAAGCAGTTTCGTCATACACAGTTTTGCGACTGTTTTCTCTACCGTCACTACTACGTGACATCTGGTGGAGGTGCTAGTCCGTTCATGCACCGAACGCCCCCGCAAAGCCGCGACCCAAGCCAGAAACCGGAGGACGAGACCGACGTCGCCAAGGACCAGCGAGCTAGCCGTAGGCAGCAAGGACTTGTGCCGGAGTTCGGACTTCTTCCCGAAAAGACCACTGCAATCAAGGCCAAGTCAACGACCAAAATGGCAGCACCAGCGTCCCCCATCCTGCTGCAGCAACCTCGGGAGCCACCGACTTTTCGTGGATCATCCGCTGAAGACCCTGAAATCTGGCTGGAGACATACGAGAGGACCGCGACGTTCAACAAATGGAGCGACGACGACAAGCTGCGCCATGTTTATTTTTCATTTGGATGATGATGCTCGGACCTGGTTTGAGAACAGAGAGACCACCCTGGCGACGTGGGACCTATTTCGTGAGAACTTCGTGAGGACTTTCACAAATGACGTGCGAAAAGAAAGGGCCGAAGTTTTATTAGAAACCAGAGTGCAATTGCCGAACGAGAACATCGCGATCTTCACGGAGGAGATGACTCGCCTCTTCTGCCACGCCGACCCCGATGTGTCTGAGGAAAAGAAAGTTCGGTTCTTGATGCGGGGCGTCAAAGAGCATCTCTTCACTGGATTGATGCGCAACCCGCCCAAGACTGTCGCCGAATTTCTTTCCGAGGCTACAACGATCGAGAAGACGCTTGAAATGCCCATCAGGCAATACAACCGCCGTGCTCTGACCAACTACGCCGACGCTCAAGCGCTAGGCCCCGACGACCTGCGCGGGACCATCAGAGCGGTCGTTCGCGAGGAGCTGCATAAGCTCCTCGCGAACGACCGTCATCGACCGTCATCGCCGACGTCATCAAAGACGAATTTCAGCGCTCACTTGGAGTTCTCGATGTGCAGCCGCAATCGCCGCAACCCCAGCCGGAAGCGCTGACCTACGCCGCCGTCACCCGTCGTCAAGGCCCCCCTCCGCGCTCGCGCCAGGGCCCTGTAACGCCGCCGTTCCGTCGTCCACCGCCGTCCCCGCCAGCACGCCCGCCCGTCGCCCAGCGCAGCTACCAGCGGAAGACGGACATTTGGCGCACCCCCGACCACCGCCCGCTCTGCTATCACTGCGGGGAAGCCGGCCATGTCTACCGCCGATGCCCATACCGCGACGTGGGCCTACGAGGGTTCACCGTCAACGCGCCACGTCCACAGCTTGGCGAGCGACCATGCGACATCGCCGACTAGCTTGCCGGAGCCCAGTGGCAACCACGACGACCCTCACGCTCGCCATCACCAGGCCGCTACATCTCGCCGCATCGCCGCCTGTATGCCGGCCCAACCCGGGGCCGATCTCCCAGCCCATACCCGGAAAACTAAAAGCAGCAACCGATGGAGGTGCGTTTGCTGTAAGACGCAATGCCGAAGATCCTCCGCCGCCGACGACGACGACGATTCGCGAATCATCACGACGAGATATCAGCACGCCGCCTAGCAACAGCCTTGGCAACACATCGCCGCCGAACGAAGACCTTCCGGCGCGACATAGCAGCAGCAGAGCAAGCCGACGCAGCCGTGATCCGACGCCACGAATTAACCGCAAAGTCCAGACGCCGGTCTACGGATCTAGACGTGCTCATCGATGGTCATAACGTCACCGCTCTCGGCGACACTGGCGCCGACTATTCAGTTTTCAGTGGCGCGTTCGCCGCCAAGTTAAAGAAGGCGAAGACGGCCTGGCAAGGACCCGATATACGGACAGCGGGAGGTTACCTAATAACGCCGGCTGGAATCTGCACAGCGCGAGTCACGGTAAACAACCGCACTTACCCGGCGAGCTTCGTAATCCTGCAGCACTGCTCCAGGGACGTCATCCTAGGCATGGACTTTCTACACCAACACGGTGCAGTCATCGACTTAAGGTCCAAGTCGATTACGCTTTCAACGCACAACGCGATACCACCGGATACAAGCATAAGTTACCATGCCTTGAATGTGCTTGAAGAACAAGTCACCGTTCCGTCTCACTCCAGCGTAATGATTTCCGTCGGTACCGAAGTGCCTGCAGACATGGAGGGCGTAATCGAGGGCGATCATCACTTACTGCTCGACCGTGAAATTTGCGTCGCTAGAGGCATAGGTGAACTACGCGAAGGGAAAGCAAGAGTGATGCTCACGAACTTCAGCCACGAATATAAGCATATTAACAAAGGCACCACGGTCGCCTACATCGACGAAATAGAACAAGCCAGCAGTGCTTTCGCCTTCACGGATTCCAGTGCACCTGCAACGACGACTGTAGTACCTGAACCAACTTTCGACGTCAATCAGAACCTTCCCAATCATAAGAAAGAACCGCTAAAAGCTCTGCTCCTGCAATACAAGGACTGCTTCTCGTCGTCGTCAAAAGTTCGACAAACCCCTGTCGCCAAGCATCGCATTATAACCGACGAGTATGTCCGCCCACTCCGTCAGAGCCCGTACCGAGTTTCGGCACGCGAACGCGAGGCCATAAGGCAACAAGTCGACGAAATGCTACGCGACGACATCATCCAGCCGTCCAAGAGTCCGTGGGCGTCCCCCGTGGTGTTAGTGAAGAAGAAGGATGGAACCCTACGTTTCTGCGTCGATTATCGTCGCCTCAACAAGATCACGAAGAAGGACGTATACCCCCTCCTACGGATTGACGACGCCTTGGATCGACTCTACAACGCAAAGTACTTTTCGTCGATATACCTCAAAACCGGCTACTGGCAAATCGAAGTCGACGAGAGGGACCGGGAGAAGACTGCCTTTATAACACCAGACGGACTGTTCGAGTTCAAGGTCATGCCGTTTGGTCTTTGCTCGGCACCTGCGACTTTCCAACGCGTCATGGATACAGTACTGGCAGGCTTGAAGTGGCAGACTTGCCTCGTCTATTTGGACGACGTCGTTGTGTTTGCCTCAAGCTTCGAAGAACACCTGCGGCGCCTTGAAACAGTTCTTCAAGCAAACAAAACCTCCGGACTCACGTTAAAGCCCGAAAAGTGCCGCTTCGCATATGAGGAGCTCTTGTTTTTGGGCCACGTCATCAACAAGTCTGGAGTGCTCCCCGACCCTCAGAAAACTGCGGCCATCTCCAACTTTGCTCTGCCCGCTGACAAGAAGGCAGTGCGTAGATTTCTTGGACTGTGCGCCTATTACAGGCGCTTCGTCAAGAATTTTTCACGGATCGCTGAACCACTGACGTATTTCACGAAGGCCGACGTCGAGTTCAAGTGGGAGACGCTGCAAGTCGAAGCATTCAAAGAACTGAAGCGACGCCTGCAATCGCCGCCAATACTTGCGCATTTCGACGAAAACGCCGATACCGAAGTCCACACCGACGCAAGCAGCGTAGGACTCGGCGCCGTGCTTGTGCAGAGGACTGACGGACTAGAAAGGGTTGTAAGTTACGCTAGCCGGTCGCTATCGAAGGAGGAAGCAAATTATTCCACAACAGAAAAGGAGTGCCTCGCCATCATCTGGGCTACATCAAAGTTTCGCCCCTACCTCTATGGCAGGCCCTTTAAAGTTGTGAGCGACCACCACGCCTTGTGTTGGCTAGCTAACTTGAAGGATCCTTCAGGCCGCCTCGCATGCTGGAGCCTGAGACTTCAAGCATTCGACATCACCGTCGTTTACAAGTCCGGGCGAAATCACTGTGACGCCGATTGTTTGTCTCGCGCCCCCGTCGAACCACCGCCACAAGACGACCAGGATGACGACACTTTCTTGGGACCCATCAGTGCCGACGAATTCGCCGAACAACAACGAGCCGACCCGGAACTAAGGAGCCTTGTAGACTACCTGGAAGGCAAGACCGTCATTGTGCCGAAGGTGTTCAGGCGCGGATTGGCGTCGTTTTTCTTGCGAAACGACATTCTCCTAAAGAAGAACTTCTCGCCTCTCCGAGCCAACTACCTCCTCGTGGTACCCTCAGCATTGCGTCCAGAGGTTCTGCAAGCTCTCCATGACGACCCAACGGCTGGACATCTCGGTTTTTCACGCACTCTCGCGAGGATACAAGAAAAATACTACTGGCCTCGCCTCTCTGCTGACGTCGCCCATTACGTAAGGACATGCCGAGACTGTCAGCGACGCATAACACCGCCGACAAGGCCAGCCGGACTTCTACAGCCAATCGAGCCACCTCGCCGACCGTTCCTGCAGATTGGGATGGACTTACTGGGGCCTTTTCCAACGTCGACGTCCGGGAATAAATGGATCATCGTAGCTACGGACTACCTCACCCGCTACGCCGAAACAAAAGCCTTGCCCAAAGGCAGTGCCGCCGAGGTAGCCCGCTTCGTTGAGAACATCCTCCTGCGTCACGGTGCCCCAGAAGTCCTCATCACCGACAGAGGCACGGCCTTTACGGCAGAACTAACTCAAGCCATCCTGAGGTACAGCCAGACAAGCCATCGCCGCACCACAGCCTACCACCCGCAGACGAATGGCCTCACCGAGCGCCTAAATAAGACCATCGCCGACATGCTGGCAATGTACGTCGATGTCGAACACAAGACGTGGGATGCCATCCTTCCGTACGTGACCTTCGCATACAACACGGCCGTGCAAGAAACGACGCACATGGCGCCGTTCAACCTGGTCTACGGAAGGAACCCGGCAACGACGCTTGACGCCATGCTACCAGACGTCGCTGACGAAGAAAATCTCGACGTTGCCACTTATTTGGAGCGTGCCGAAGAAGGTCGACAGCTCGCCCGCCTGCGCATCAAGAACCAGCAGAAGACCGACAGCCGCCACTACAATCTACGGTGACGCTACGTCGAGTACCAGCCCGGCGACCGTGTTTGGGTCTGGACTCCGATACGCCGACGAGGACTTAGCGAGAAACTGTTGCGTCTCTATTTCGGACCATATAAGATAATCCGACGTATTGGCGCACTGGACTATGAGGTCGTGCCAGACGGCATTTCGCAATCACAGCGGCGCCGGGCACGACCTGAAGTCATCCATGTGTTGCGCCTTAAACCTTTCTACGCCCGCTGACGACGTTAGGTACTTTGTTGCTTTGTTATTTTTTTAAGCATGGTTTTGTTTTCGCTTTCGTGTTTGTAGCATCGGGGCGATGCTTTTTAAGGGGAGGGTATTGACACGTATACATGTTTATCTTTCACCGGTGGCCGCTTTCCACCAGCTAACAAATGTTAAACGTTATCGCTCGGCGCAGGACGCGCCTGTATCGGAAGTTTCTAGAACGTTATCGATGCTTCTTTCCGTTGCCTGTTTTCACCGACGCTTATGTTATCTGATTGTATGACCAACGCGAATTGTCTAGAACTTTCTGGAAGACACGCGGGCATCAGGGATTAATCTGGACTCAGGTATAAAAGCCGACGCGCTTCGCCGCTGATCAGATTTTCGACTATCGCCGACTGTGTTCGCCGCTATCGTTGTGCTTTGAGTGTAGCTTGCTTTTGTGGGCACAGGTTCGCCCAATAAACAACCAGTTTCGTCATACACAGTTTTGCGGCTGTTTTCTCTACCGTCACTACTACGTGACAATATTCTAGGATGGATCATATCCATTTCGTCAATCAGGTAATCGAGAAATCTGCGGAGTATAATCAGCCTCTCTATATTCCTCTGATTTATTATGAAAAGGCATTCTGAGTGGTTATACTGGCAGTCACAAAGGCATTCCATAATCGTGGAGTACAGGAGGCATACGTGAATATCTTGGCAAATATCTACAAAGGTTCCTCAGCTACCATGGTTCTCCTCAGGAAAAGTAGAAAATTACCTACAAAGAAAGGGGTCAGGCAAGAAGACAAAATCTCTCCAATGCTATTCACTGCATGATTAGACGACGTATTCAAGATGTTAGACTGGTGAGGCTTAGTTACGAGTGAGAATCAACGGCGAATATCTCTGCAACCTTCGGTTTGCTGATGACGTTGTCCTATTCAACAAAAATGGGGACGAATTACAACAAATGAATGAGAACCTTAACCGAGAAAGTGTAAGAGTGAGGCTGGAGATTGTTATGCAGCAAACAAAGATAATGTTCAATAGCCTGTCAAGGAAACAAGAATTCAGGATCACTATTAAGCCTCTGGAGTCTGTAAAGGAGTACGTTTATCTAGGTTAATTATTCACGGGAGACCCTGATTATGAGCAAGAAATTTACAGAAGAATAATATTGGGTTGGAGGGCATGTGGCCGGAAAACCATAGCCTGACTGGGATCCTACCACGGTCGTTGAAAAGAAAAGTGTGCAATCATTGGATTCTATTGGTGCTAACATAAGGGGCAGAAACTTGGAGGTTAACAAAGAAGCTCGAGAACCATTTAAGGACCGCACAAAGAGCGATGGAACGAAAAATGTTAGGCCTAACGTTAAGAGACAGGTAGAGAGCGGTATGCATCGAAGAGCAAACAGGGATAGCCGATATTCTAGCTGACATTAAGAGGAAAAACTGAAGCTGGGCAGGCCGTGTAATGCGTAGGTTGGATAACCAGTGGACCATATTAGAGATACAGAATGTACACCAAGAGAAGGGAAGCGCAGTCGAGGACGGCAGAAAGTTAGGAAATTGGCAGGCGCAAGCTGGAATCAGCTACCGCATGATAGAGGTAATTGGAGATCACAGATTCGTCCTGCAGTGGACATCAATATAGGCTTATGATCATGGACGCGCTGTATTGTCACTGATGAAATGAGTCGTGTACGAGGCACGTATGCAGCTTGGCTCATCTCTAGCGCTGCCGTTAGGACAAACTGCCACTACTAATGACGGTACCACTAAGTCCACGCGTGGCGCGTATTCACAAAAGATTGATTAACTTATATGACGCAGGTTAGATTTCGCCCAAGGAAAGAATTTCAGCATTTTTTTGCTTATGTATTGGAACCACTTTACCAATTTTACGATTGAGCGGCAAGATTTCTCGATGAAGACACTGCTGAAATAACTTGTGCAAAAAGAGAGAATATGCACATGTCAGCTTGAGAAACTTTGAGTTAATGTTGTCAGTACCACATGATGAGGATGGTTTTACGGAATTAAATTCACAATTTCGGCAGATTCAAAAACTGTAGGAAACATTGGGTAATATTCAAGGCACGGAACTGTGTCAACAGGCACAGCAGTGTTTCCCGAGAAATTGGCGGAAAAACTATAGCTAAATAAAAGTGCACATTCAGATGCTGGTAGCGGCTCACCAGACTCATTGTTGATTGAAAGTTCAATACTTTCGTTAGAATTGATTACGTTCCAAAATTGCTTTCGGTTCCTTGATAAAATCTCAGGTAATGTATGGTTATGAAAATGATGTTTAGCAGTATATACAGCTTCCGTATACTCTGCTTCTGCACTGTGATACGCTTCCCAGCGATCTTAAGTGTTTTGACACTTGACCATGCGGAAAAGACGTTTCTTTTTATTAGACAAACATTTCAGGTTCCTGTTATACCATGGCGTTTTTTTTTTTTTTTGCTTCGTACACGCCAAAGGGGCACATGCGCTTTGGTGAGATCAGAGAAGCTGTATTAAAGAGCTGTATCACTTCCAGTTGCAGAACAAAAGCGCAACATCACTGCCATTGCGTAAAATGTAAACCCCAGCTAGAGACTGCACCTTACTTTTGAAAAGGAAGCATTCGACTATCCTGCCACCTACGGCGTCGCCAGAAAGACGCATCTCTGCAAAGGGGACGCTGTAGGCATACCCATGAGCAACGAAGTAAATGTTTCAAATTAAACCGAGTGTTTGCATTTCGCTTGCTCCTACAACTAGTGTCGATGGCACTACTTATAGCCATGTCCTTTCTAAATACATTTGTGCAATTCAACATTTAAAACTATCACATGCATTTTAATGTGATTAGCATATTTAAAATACATCACACATTTTCCGGCGCCCGTCATTCTAGGTATCTAATTATCTATCTTTCTGTCAGCCTGTCTATCTGTCTGTCTCAAGGAGGTTTAAATAAAACGTTCTGGAGTGGAGGGGACGCCCCTGAGCTGAAGCCGCGCGCCGCCATATTGCCAGAGGCGCCATGTTGCCATGTCTGAGGAGGGCATGGAGGTGTGCACTGCAGCCTTTTCGTTTGACATACAGCAACTCCTCAACAGGGCAAGAGAAGACCAGAAAGGCACGTACCCATCTGAGCTGCGTGCATTTGCGTTAACGCTGAACTTCTATTCTCCGTCAGCTTATGGGTATGTATGTACGCTCAAATTTTAATGGAGCACTGCCAGCAGAGCACAGTATACGAGAATGGTACAGATCCATCAACGGGGAACCTAGCTTCACAGCTGAGTCAGTGTCTTTCTTGAAAAACGTGTCCACTGCCGCACGGAGACTCTGTACGGTACTGTACTTTGATTGTCGATGACATGTCAATCAGAAAACATGTTGAGCTTGTGGGCGACGAAGTGGTTGGATATGTGGACTTTGGGCGTGGAATGCGTGATGACAGTGTTCCTGAAGCCAAGAATGCATCTGTGTATATGCTCCTTGGCTTGAACTTGCGAATGAAATTGCCACGTGGGTATTTTTTATTGATTCATTCACAAGAGCAGAGAGAGCCGAGCTAAAGAAACAGTATATTGAAAAGCTAACGTCAAACATCACCATGGCGTAGTGGCCGAACTGTACATGAGCATCAGACTCCATCACATGACGATAGAAAAAATGTCACAGTTTCGCCCTAAGGGCGAAGCGATGAATGCGATAGCAACACAGCAATGTCATACGAAGTAAGGTGAGCGGCTTTGGTAGCAATATGAATTGTAGTAAACATGAGCTGATTATGTAAGCAGGTGTGCTGCGGCGTAAGTAGACCGACATGAAGAGAGACTCGATGACCACGAGAAGGCGCGTGTGAAACGGTGGTGTTGCTGAGAAGCGCTTCCCGTGGGCAGCGCGTGCGAAGGGACACACCTGTAGCGCTGCACTGCCGACCCGGGCAGCATTGCATGTGTAGCGTGCGTTGGAAAATGTGGCCCGACTATTACTAACTGATTGAAGAAGCGTGGTGTGAGCGCGCACAAACAAACATGAATAGATCACACTGAATGACTGCAGACAACGACCGTCAAAACGCTGGCAGCGAGCGGATATATACGCCGCAGCAGGGGGCGAAGGTACGCGCGGTCGATCGCTGCAACGGAAACTGAGCGGCGAATGCGCATAAAGGTCAGAGCCGTGTGGAGATAAGAGACGGTGCGGTCGAACGAACGACGAGCGCGGTTGTTGGCAGCGTAGAAGTGCGCCCCCCCCCCCCCCCCCCCGCTCCTTCCGGCGCTGGCTTCCCGCTTCCTTGCGTGCGCGTGGGAGAGATAAGAGACTGTGCGGACGAGCGACGAGCGCGGTTGTTGGCAGAGAAGTGCCCCCCCCCCCCCCTGCTCCCTCCGGCGCTGGCTTTCCGCTTTCTTGCTTGCGCGTGGGAGATTGAGTGCGTTCGCTCTCCGTGATAGCGCGCGTCCCCGCACGCTGCCTCTGCGGCATACGGCGCGCGGCGAAGATTTTATCTATACGGAACCTCACGGCGACGCCGACGGCGACGGCGACGCCGACGGCAGAAATCCGGTTGAAGTGTCCATACAATTGCTATCGCAATAAAAGCAGGGAAATGAGTGCCGGAAAAGCTAGGTCTGCTCTTACGAGGCTGATTATTTTTGAAAACCAGTGATACAGACCCTTCCCCGGTGTTCATGCTTGCAAGGAGAACGCCAAAAGAAACAAAATAAAGTGGATTGCATTGTTATCTGCCATGTGACTTCTAATTATTGACTACTTCCCCCTTAGTGTTCGCCATAACCGTTAAAAACCACAGTGGAGAGACGCAGGCAGCGCAGCGGGCGCGTTGCGGCTCCCGTTTCTTGCCTATGGTAAGATGGCCACCGCGTGCGCGGCGCGGCTTCACCTCCGCCCATTGGTAGGTATAGGCGACCTCCGCTCCAGCAGACTTATTTAAACCTCCTTGGTCTGTCTCTGTCTGTCGCTGTCTGCCTGTCTCTATCTGTCTGTCTCAGTCTGCCTGTCTGTGTCAGTCTGTACTGCCGCCAACTTGGGTAACCGCATAGACCATGGTGCAATGCAAAGAGCATCGGGATGCTGTGCTAAGGCAACCAGCTGTGAAAGCAGTCATCAGACCAATTAGGGTTACTGAGTATGTGACACTGGGTATGTGCCATTCTGTAATGGCAAAAAAATGCTGAAATTCTTTCCTTGGGCGAAATCTAACCTGCGTCATATAAGTTAATCAATCTTTTGTGAATACGCGCCACGCGTGGACTTAGTGGTACCGTCATTAGTAGTGGCAGTTTGGCCTAACGACGGCGCTAGAGATGAGCCAAGCTGCATACGTGCCTCGTACACGACTCATTTCATCAGTGACAATACAGCGCGTCCATGATCATAAGCCTATATTGATGTCCACTGCAGAACGAATCTGTGATCTCCAAATACCTTTATCATGCGGTAGCTGATTCCAGCTTGCGCCTGCCAATTTCCTAACTTTCTGCCGTCCTCGACTGCGCTTCCCTTCTCTTGGTGTCCATTCTGTATCTCTAATATGGTCCACTGGTTATCCAACCTACGTATTACACGGCCTGCCCAGCTTCAGTTTTTCCTCTTAATGTCAGCTAGAATATCGGCTATCCCTGTTTGCTCTCCGATGCATACCGCTCTCTACCTGTATCTTAACGTTAGGCATAACATTTTTCGTTCCATCGCTCTTTGTGCGGTCCTTAAATGGTTCTCGAGCTTCTTTGTTAACCTCCAAGTTTCTGCCCCTTATGTTAGCACCAATAGAATCCAATGATTGCACACTTTTCTTTTCAACGACCGTGGTAGGATCCCAGTCAGGCTATGGTTTTCCGGCCACATGCCCTCCAACCCAATATTATTCTTCTGTAAATTTCTTGCTCATAATCAGGGTCTCCTGTGAATAATTAACCTAGATAAACGTACTCCTTTACAGACTCCAGAGGCTGACTAGTGATCCTGAACTCTTGTTTCCTTGACAGGCTATTGAACATTATCTTTGTTTGCTGCATAACAATCTCCAGCCTCACTCTTACACTTTCTCGGTTAAGGTTCTCATTCATTTGTTGTAATTCGTCCCCATTTTTGTTGAATAGGACAACGTCATCTGCAAACCGAAGGTTGCAGAGATATTCGCCGTTGATCCTCACTGGTAACTAAGCCTCACCAGTCTAACATCTTGAATACGTCGTCTAAGCATGCAGTGAATAGCATTGGAGAGATTTTGTCTTCTTGCCTGACCCCTTTCTTTGTAGGTAATTTTCTACTTTTCCTGAGGAGAACCATGGTAACTGAGGAACCTTTGTAGATATTTGCCAAGAAATTCACGTATGCCTCCTGTACTCCATGATTATGGAATGCCTTTGTGACTGTCAGTACAACTAGCTTTTATCATGCCAGTATAACTAGCTTAACTAGCTCTGGCGATATTGCCAGTATAACTAGCTTTTATCAAGGAACCGAAAGCAATTTTGCAACGTAATCAATTCAAACGAAAGTATTGAACTTTCAATCAACAATGAGTCTGGTGAGCCGCTACCAGCATCTGAATGTGCACTTTTATTTAGCTATAGTTTTTCCGCCAATTTCTCGGGAAACACTGCTGTGCCTGTTGACACAGTTCTGTGCCGTGAATATTACCCAATGTTTCCTACAGTTTTTGAATATGTCGAAATTGTGAATTTAATTCCGTAAAACCATCCTCATCATGTGGTACTGACAACATTAACTCAAAGTTTCTCAAGCTGACATGTGCATATTCTCTCTTTTTGCACAAGATATTTCAGCAGTGTCTGCATCGTGAAATCTTGCCGCTCAATCGTAAAATTGGTAAAGTGGTTCCAATACATAAGTCTAGCAATAAACACTGCCCTCTCCACTACCTGGCCATTTCATTAACAAGCATTCCGTGTAAACTTATGGAACATATATTGTACTCGCATATAGCTAAATTTCTAGAATTTAATTTATTTTTTGCATTGGCCGGTCATTTTTTGCACGAGGCCGGTCATTTCGTCGGATGCCTCGACGTCAGGTGCTTGCTCCGGTAGTAGAGCTCGGACATTTCTCTGGACTGTTGATGTCTCTTCTGCATCAGATGTTTCCTCGGCTGCCGTGCCTGGGCATGATGCTGACGAGACATCGCTGGTCCTGTAAATCATGAAGGGACAGCGCTGCCGGTGTCAGGCCGGCCGTCTGACTGTGCGCTTGGACTAGCTTCGTAAGCATTCCTTCCAGGTGTAGTTTAATGCCGGTGGTGGACTTGGTCGATGTGGCGCAGCACTACTCCGGCTGGCTTTTAAACCTTTAGCATTCTGTCTCCGTAAGTAGACTGCACGTGCCCCGGTGCCCGCTTTGGACCGGTTTCATAATTCCGCCCATATATGCTGCTGTCTGGGGAGACGGCCCAGGCGTCAGGGCCCGCCGATGAATCGGCAGCCCTAGACGGCTAGCACGTGTAGAAGCGTGAATGTAGCTGATAGCCGAGCAGCCTCTCGGAAGGGGACTTTCCTTCCCTTTGGTGGGTTCGCCCGTAATTGAACAACAGTCACATTAAGGGTGCGATCTTGTATGCGTTCCAAAATGGAACGGAGGCGTTCCGTTCCATCGAGCCGCAGACGATTGGTCAATTTGAACGTCGCGGTTGAAATTGACCAATCGTGTGCGGCTCGATGGAACGCAACGCCTCCGTTCCATTTTGGAACGCGTACAAGATCGCGCCCTAGGTTACCTTCCAGTGACCCTTCTATCATCTTGCGCAACCCATCCTTTACGTTTCGGTCCGCTCTTTCTGCTGCTTCATTCGATTGGAGATGGAATTGTGCTGTACACATTTGCACAATATTGTTTCTTGCAATGAACGTGGCGAACTTCTGGCTTCTGAATTGTCTGCCATTATCGGACACGATTGTGCGCGGCGCTGAAACGGCAGAACATGCTTCGCAAACACCCAATAGTACAAGCTGTGTTCGCGTGCCTCATGGGAACGCTTCAATCCACTTCTTGCCTGCATTTTCCGCCACCAGGATCATCTAGCCTGCTATCGGCCCTGCAAAATCAATGTGGATCTGAGTCCGTCGGTCGGATGTTTGGGCCAATTAAGTGGTGGGGCTGCCGAAGGCATGAGAAGGCTCTGCAAGCAGTTTGTACATTGAGCCTCTATGCTGTACAAGTTCTCTCTATATCCCTGTCCAGACCCAGCCACCAGCACAATGGCCACGCCACTGATTTCATTGACGACGGACCCTGGTGCGTTTCATGTAGTAGCTGTAACATTCTTCTTTGTGCCCCAGATGTTATCATGACCCGACTTCCCCAGTAGACTAGTTAGTGGGCCCACGACAGTTCTAATTTGCGATCGAATAACGGCAAAAGCGATCGCTCCATTGCCTTAGCCGTTCGAGGCCACCCAACCAATGTACAGTATAGCGCATGACGCTGACTAACACCAGGTTCTTGGCGGTCAGCTCCTGTAATTCGTGTGTCGTTACGATAGCTTCTTCGAGGGCCTCCAACGACAAGACGTATTCGAGGGGTTCGCCTTCCGACGTTGGACCAGTTGCCTCTACTGGCAGTCTACTGAGGACGTCTGCTGTTCGAAGTTGCCTTCCAGGCACGTAATGTAGCTTGTACCACCAAGTGCCCCCGTTGAATGCGAACAGCCGCCATTGTTGGCCTCTGGCGATCAGACCTAAGTTGTCCCAGCCGGGGTTGATGGTCGGTGACCATGGTAAACTGTCGACCTTCAAGGTAATCAGGGAAACGAGATACGCGAAAAATAGGTGCTAATGCCTCTCGCTCCAGTTGCGAGTAGTTTTGTTCCGCTTTCGTCGGTATGCTGGAGCGGAATCCAATTCGTCTGTGCTCGTTTCCCTACGAGTGAAGCAGAAGCGCTCCCACGCCATACGGAAATGCGCCACACTGTAGCTTAAGCTCCTTATTAGAGTTTGGGGTCTTAGTGGATCAAAAGTTGTGCATTGTTCAAGTTTTCCTTGGGTTTTTCGAATGCAGTCTGCTGCGGCGGCAGCCACTTCCAACGCACTCTTTTTTACGTTAGCCGGTACAATGGTGAGAGCACCGTGCACACATTCGGCAAGAATCGTGCTTAGTACGTGGGCGTGCCCAAGAATGGACGCAACTCTGCGACATTTTGTGGGCGTGGCGCTTGCATGATGGAACCTACGTGCTTCTCAATGGGGTGCAGTCCTTTGCAATCTATGCGATGCCGAAGGCACGTGACTGAAGGTTGTTGAAACTTCCATTTGTCGGCCCTAAGCTTAACGCCATAGTATCGGAACCGTTCCAAAATGCCCTTGAGCCGCTCTCTGATGCTACTGCTACGTTCTGCCACTAGCACGTCATCAAGGTAGGCTGGTACACCTGGTAACCCACCGAGTATTGCGTCCATCTTTATTTGAAAAATTGCCGGAGCGGATGCTATACCAAACGGAAGGCTGTTATAACAAAACAGACTACGATGAGTTGTCCGCATAGTCTTACAGTATCATGCTTTCTTACGATACTAAGACAGGCGTAGCCCACTCTGCATGTTGTACCGGTGATAAGACTCCAAGCGCCACCGACCGATCAATTTCGCATGAGGCCTTATCGCGGAGTGCGTAAAGAAGGGATCTAGCCTTACGGAATTTCGGGGTCGCCGTCTCCTTGTGCTTCAGGCATGCGAGAGGACCTTTGCTGAGACCCAGGCATGCCGAGAAGACGTCCTCGTAACCAGAAAGCAGCGGTTACGGCGCCGATGTGCTCGGTTAATTGGCCTAGTATCGGCTGGAAAATCCGGCACTGTCAGCTGTACAATCAAAACGTCCCTCTTGACGAGCGCAGTTATCAGGTCGCGTCCACACAGATTTGGTGCTGTACAGTCAAGCAAAATTAGCTTGCACGTGACGGACACTTTTTTGTGCCGCACCGACAGTTCGAGTTCGCCCAAGAGGGGCAATTTTCGTGCGTAACACGACAAATTCATTCGCGGCGCCTTCAAGCGTGGCCACTGTATGCAGTTTGTGTCGTAAACTTGTCGCGATATGACGCACACCGGGGATCCTGTCTCGATTTCCATGGGCAGTACAACGTTTCCCCAACAGAACGTGCGCCGTATCAGGGAGTCCAATCCATTTTTACTTTGAGAAATTAGCGTCCAGGCGTGTGCGCCACTGCCTTCGTCGTTATCGTCATTGTTCGACGCGATTTGCATGACTGTTATTGCTTTTACACTCAGGCCCAAACAATGAAACTTTCATTTATTTCGAACGCTTTGTAACTTTACGTGAGGCGTCCTTACAGCGAAGAACCGATGGAGGAAGCAAGCGCACTCTGAAAGCTCCCATCGCCCGTCCTCACGGGAGGAACGGTTGCCGCACGCCTGGGTTGAGAGCATCCCTTATAAGCCTTATGCGAACACGTTTATTCAATAAAAATATGGAGGCACGTGGCGAAAGAGAGAGAGAGAGAAATAAGCCTTTATTTCATGAAAAGGTAATCCGAGTGAGTACCCGGTTCAACCTAGGTGGGAGGATTCCTAATTCCTGGAACCCTCTGGCTTGGGCTGCCTCCAAGCCCGGGCGACCAGGCTGCGTTGGTCGTCAAGGTCATCAGACGAAAGCTTCGCCTCCCACGTTTCAGTGGTGGTATTGAAGTGCGCTGAGTTAGGGTGCTCTTGTCTTGTGTCGTCTTGTTGAGTTTGTGAGCTGGGGTCTTGGGATGTGTCACGCAGTGGGCAATCCTGGACCATGCGTTGCAGGGTGTCTGGGACGTCACAGTGGGTGCATGTGTATGAGTACTGCGTAGGATAGAGTCTGTGCATGATTATTCCGTGTACATAGCTGTTTGTCTGCAGGCGGCGGAGGATGACTCCTTCTTTGCTCAGCTTCTTGTGTGGTGATGGGTACATTCTTCTGCTGAGTCGGTGGTGTTACAGAAGCTCCCAGTACTTTAGGGCGATGTCATCAACCTTGATGGCCGGCCTAGTGTGGGATGACAGGAAAGCCCGCCTGGTATGCTCACGGGCAGCGGCGTGTGCCGCCTCATTTCCTGTCATGCCCTGATGGCCTGGAATCCAGTTGATGTGGGTGACGGGGAGCGGGGCGCGTGCGATGTGATGTTGAAGTATTTTGGGTGCGGTTTCTGATATGCGTACTTTTTGATAGTTGCCAGCTGCTGCTTGGGAATGAGTGAGGATTACGGCTACTTCAGGTCAAGTTGTTATCGCCAGAGTGATAACTTCTTCCTTCTCCTCGGTTGACCAGGCTGAGCTTGTCCGCCGAGTCGGAGCTGGACAGCACTGCGTCCCATAGCCGGGTGGTGGGGTGTGTTATGGGTGTGAGCTGTGGTCTGTTTGCGCAAGCGCATACCATGTCGTAAAGCGCTGCACATTGATCGCAGTGCGGGTATTTATAGGAATACAGCGCAGAGTGTATGGCGTGGTAGACACCCAAATGTGGATATGTGTTTGTTTCGAGTTTTCGCCATATCACGGCTTCCTCTCGCGTCAGTGCATTGTGAGGTAGCGGTAGCGTTCTTCGTGAAAGGCGACAGTGTTGTAGGTTATGCGTGCAGGTTAATGATATGGGCTCGAGATGTAACTTCTGGACCCATTTAAGTTACAGAATGGATACCAAGAGACGGGAAGCGCAGTCGAGGACGGCAGAAAACTAGGTAGGGCGAAGAAGTTAGGAAATTAGCAGGCGCGAGTTTGAATGAGCTAGCGCAAGACAGGGGTAATTGGAGATTGCTGGGAGATGTCTTCGTCCTGCAGTGGACATAAATATAGGCTGATAACGATGATGATACTGGCAGGATCAAGTTGCATAACATTTATAAGGAAACCGGGCTGCGTGGAGATGAGCAAATAGCGCAATGCTTCCGCATATTTAGACAACTCCCAGATGTGTGTTTGTGTGAATTTTTATGTCTTTGTTGTGAGAAGGCGTACGACGATCCATTTCGCATCTATTCATTTGGATCGTCGCTAAAATGCAGGTGACGACGGGCCCGGTGCGCTGAACTCCAGATACCCCAAATTTCTCCTCGCGCGCCACGTTGCTCGAGCGCCGGAGTGTGCAGAGGCGCAGCATCGTCATCGTCGGTCTGGCGATGAAAGCTCGAGCGAGAAAGCCAGAGGATGCACAAGCGATCGCTCTGCGTGCTTTGCAGGTACCCGCTTCATTGCGACGAAGTAAACGCGTCGGATGGCCGCAGTTATTTGGTCATACGGACGGCAGTTCCGTTTGTTGTGGCTAAACAGTCCGAGTCGATTGGTAATGATTCTTGTTGGTCCAGGCTGAAAGTATGGCAGCGGACGGGTTGCACACGGTGTCTTTGCGCGAAGACTGGGAATATGGCTAATGCGGGCACCTGCAAAGCACACCGAGTGATTGCTTGTGCATCCTCCGACTATCTCGCTAGGTCAGGTACACTGCGCGAACAGAGCTAGGTAGAAAAATTGTCAGCAGCGGATACGCCATGACCCAGGCTTGATGCTCGCTTCTGCGCTGGAACGCAACCCTTCTTGTTGGAGGCATGTTCACGCTCTTGGCTATTTTGCTAGTCAGCTTTGCGAGCATGTCGTGAGCCACTGACATCTGCGAGCAAGATCACGCTTGTCGCGGCAAGGGGGTCTAAAGCACGTTAGTAGGAACTTCGGTCGCATCCCGGTGAATGGACGCAAGTGGCGCTCGAGACGGCGAGTAAATAAAGTACGGGTGAAGCGGCCGTCAGCAGGCGCTCGATTGTGACACTGTCGCGGAGGTGCGAAACATGGTCCAATTAAGTCGGAGAACTCGTGGCTTATCCTTGCGGCTCCGTGGGTTCAAGTGCTCGTACGACACGAAGGACAGCCTGAGGTGGTAGATGCGAAAGGTCGTCGGGAATCGTGCCGCGAGAGGGTGGTGCTATTTCAAGAGCCTTGTCTGTGGCGCGTCCAGAGTATTGGTAGCTCCCAATCTCGGATTTGTCAGTGCAGTCGCCAGAGGGACTTGACAGCAAGTCAGCCGAAGGAGAGGACAGACCGCACAGGGAAGGGAAGGATATCGCTGCTGCAGATTCATCGCTCTCGCTGTCTAGTAGCGGCCGTGGTGTAGCGTAGAGTTGAATGTTCCAGGCGTCGACGTAGTAGACCGCAATGCCGGTACCCTGGGAATGCAGCTTTGCACCATGCTATGGAAGGTCCACTTGGCGTCTCAGCAAAACACCTTCGTTGTTCGCGATGGTGTCGGTGGGCTTTGAGCGCGGCGCGTCAAAGTGGTGAAGCATGCGAAACGCGGAAGATGCCGCTTAGGTTGGAGTAGACGAGGATACAGCTTCCATGTTTTATGAGGCAGTCGCCAGTGAAGGTACAGCCAAGTTCGGGGTTACTGTGGGGCGCGTGAGCGCAGGTTCGTCATGTTGTGCATGTAGCAGAATGCCTTAATGAGCGCGTACACGGTAGCCTGTAAGTTCTCGCAATAATGGGGACAGGTGGGCGGCAGCTGGTGTTCGGAGCGAAGTTCATCGGGCAGCCCCCAATGTGCGTGGTTTTCTATCATTCTAGCATCGGGTAAGTAACAATTTTTGAAGGGAAATGGTTCTCCAACTGCATAAAGCAGAGCTTCGGCCGACCTACGTAGATAAATGCGGCCGGCCTACTATACATGCGGGGGAATTCTGCCGGCACGCTCGCCTTGGACGAGTCCGTGCGGTGATGCTGGCATAGCTGGGTTCGGCGCGGTGGTTTTCGTTGGGTTAGTTTCTATGTCTTGCAGGAGTGGGCGGGCTTCGAGGCTTGATGAGAGTTCCACCGACAAGAATTTTCCCGTGAATGGCTGGTGCCTGTGTTGGGAGGGACGAATAAATTGTGCGTTTCCGTACGGCAGTCACCCCTTGTGGGTTGCTTCCTTCGGAACGGTGCACCTCGAGAAGCGTCCGTGGTCGCCACTAGTGGAATGGCGTGAGACAATCACTTGCCCACATATTTATTTGGGTGGTCGCTCTAATGTACGCGGCCACGAGCCCAGTGCACTGATGTCCAGATGCCATGGATGCTATCCTCGCTTGCCACCTTGCTGGAGCGCAGGAAGCGTGTGGAGGCGCAGCTTGGTCGTCGTCTGCCTGGTGATGACGGCTCTCCATCGTATCTATGTAAATCTGTATGTCACCATTTTTTCACCTACTTTGGTCACTGGGTAGTCCGTGGTCTTATGGTAGTGAATCAGGCTGCTGCTCTACGCGAACAGGTTTCGAAACCATCCATCGAACCAACATGGCTCACTGAGTATGTGCCAATGTGGGCATACGTGCCGCTCTTTAATCCTTTCAGTCCGCGTGATTCCATCGCTCCAACAACTGTCACTGTAGACGCGTAAATGGGTAAAGCCCGGGAATGGCGAGGCACCGCTGCTCGCACAAGCTATTTGACGCCCCATTGGAACCCTGGGTACCTGCCACTGTGTTTGTGCCGCTCTTCAATGAACGTCTTTGACGCCACCTTGGGTAAATAGGCATTTGCCTCTCTAAAGTAAGGAAAAAGATCCCTTAGATGTTGAGCCGACTCGAACTCGCGTCACAAGGGTTCCTCAAGGACCGCAACCCGACGCATAACCCTTCTGCGTTAAAAATTTACGGGGTATGTACCGCTTTTCAATGAATGCCTTTCATGACAACACTTTAGAAAGCTGCGTCATGGTTGTACTGGCTGTGTGCTATGCCGCTCTTCAGTGAGGGTCTCGCCAACTTGGGTCACTGAGTATGTGCCACTGAATGCAACGGCAAGTGGGGGAACAACGTTTAGCGTTCCCAGGCACCGGTACGCCTCGCTTCTCGTTAAGAGGCCCCACACAGGCTTCTCAGCAGTGCCCATACATGACGCAACGTGTTTAGAAAGAAGCATGAGAGAGGAGACTGGTGGCCACCTCACGATTTTCATGCTTCTTAAGGAAGCATGAAAGAGGAATGCCGCTGCAGTACACGCCTTATACATAACTCGTTTCGACGGTACCAATACGTATAGTGACGCTATATCGATCCAATGTTAAACCCGTCACCGTCGACAGTCATCGTGTGGAGGGTTCTGCTGAATGTTATCTTTTTAATTGAAAGGTGTTTTATGCCAGGGTCTACGATCAAGTTCCAGTAAGATTTGGGACGCCCGGCTCGCACGCGTAAAATATGCGTTGTTGACAGGGGTGGTGGCGCCATCTTGGATCGTTGAAGCAAAGTACTGCATCATTGTACTATCGAGCGCCGACAGTGATCGATTCGGTAGGCTGAGTGCAGCGGAGGCGCCAACGCGGGGTAGCCAGTGTAGGCCTTCTGCTGAGAAGACGAAGCAGTTTCCGCACATGGCTTGTCTTTCGCGTCCGATTCGCCTGTGACGCCTCGTCGGCTACGGAGTGCAGCTTCAACGTGCATCAGCAGTGCTTACACGCAACCTACTGCCTCGTTTGTCACGTCCCCAACTAAGAAAACAGCTGCGCTTGGCGGCTTAGAAAGGCAACAACGTCAACGCGCGAATCTAGCTTTGGTCCAGCGAGAGACACGCCAGCGTGAAGCAGAACGCCTTGCATTCCTAACGCTGAGCGCGTTGCAACTCACTGGCTGCCCAAGACACTACAGAGCCGGACCAAATTGCTCGTACCTTCGCCGTAGTGTCTTGGCAGCCGGACGCCGCTCTCCAACAACTTGGCTGGTTGGCAAAGCACAACAGGGGTCCCAACTTTCTTTCTCCTTTACAGAGACGAACTTTCATGCAATATGGCCACAGTTCTAGCGTACCGGCCGGATGATTCGGAGTCGGCGACTATTTCCCGAGCGGTTGCATTCGCCGAAGAATGTCGCCAGCTCGGTCGTTGGTTCACATCCCAGGACCAGTGGCGCCAAAAGCATCTCCATGACACATCCACAGAGGCTCCATGCTTTGTTTCCTGCTCGCTGATCTGTATGTGGGTGCCGTCTACTCCTCCGGGCCTTTCCTCCAAGCTGCATTCCAAGTACCGCGGTCGCTACCGGGTACTGCAACTAACTTCCGCGGTCAACTACCTGATTGAGCCGATGGACGCGTCTTCAGACCAGCGTCGTCACGAACAGGAACTTGTCGACTTCTCCACGACACCCCTGTGTTCTCCTGCCCCTAAGTCGCCAGGATGGCTCCTCTTCCGGCGAGGAGTGATTGTACTGAAGGCACTGGGCCACGGTGCTGGCGAAGGTAGAAGACAGGCAGCGCTTGCTCGCTTGCTTCCACATAGCTCCCACTGACTTTTTCAGCTCTCCACTGCAAAGATAGGTCATGTTCTACGAGGCTAACACCCCCATTGCAATATATATATATATATATATATATATATATATATATATGTATATATATATATATATATATATATATATATATATATATAGACGGTGATTGTCTGCCTGGATCTGGTAGTAGACTAGGCATTTGTAGGTTGAGGACGCACGTACGAGAGAACCGATGCTTTATTTCCAACGTTTCGGAGGGGGTCCGGCCTCTTCGCCGACCCTGGCCGAAACATATGGAAAAAAGCATCGTTTCTTCCGTACGTGAGTTCTTAACCTACAAGTGCCATTACGAGTGCCCACAGAGACGGCCCTCGTCAGGCGTTGTGCCTTTTGGCCTCCTTCCTGGAGTGTAATCACTTAAAATATAGAATAAATAAAGTTAGTCTAGAAAGAAGCATGCAAACAATGTCCTTTTCTGATCGATTGTCTGGGGGCGCTGAAATAGTGGCACGATCACGTGTTTTTTTTTCGGAGGCTTTCATTAAAGGCAATTACAAGCTCTATCAATGATACATAGTTGCAAACACTTCAGGTGGTAATTTTTAAATGTGATCTGCAACTTTCGTATAGAGAATTTCTTGATAAAGCCAATAATTAAAAAGTTAGGTAATTATTTACACTATTTATTGAATTTGCAAAGCGAAAAAAATACTAGACTTGGACGCGCGATCCTCAACACCACTGTGTTGGTTTGAGCCTCCTACACACTCCGTCCTTCTTAAAACATTGGCTACATTTAGCTGGGACACCCTGTATATATAGACCTCTACAATGTTACCGGCTTACCGTGCTTCACCTAAATTTTTTTTCACTTTGACACTCAGATTGATGACGCAATATTAAGGATGTATTTTGTGAGCGCAATGTGAATTAGTACTGTTAGGAACACCGTGCTGTGAAACGCATATACGTTTTGAACCCCACTACATAGGCGTTGCTACATCACGGTCAGAGAGCCCACCTAGAGTTCAGCCAACTTACGTCGCTTATTCGCATATTTTTAACAAAATGCGTTCAAGAAAATCATTTTCATAGCAACGTTTTAAACTTGAAAGTTGTAGAAATGGGCATTATTGTCATGTCGCTAAAAAATTTTGCCCCACACACTGCCCCACACTAAAGAACAATACCGGGCGTCATATAAGAAAAGAGAGTGGCAAAGGAGGAGTCTAATGTCAACATGAAATGCATTGGGGTTCCGGTAGAGCCCAGCTGTTCATCGAACAAACTGTTGTGCCATGTGTTGAAATTGTAAGTCGCAGCGCAATGGCTTAAATTGTTTAATGTCTAATGGGCCACGCTTAAAACGTCTGACGTCTTAAAATAGATACAATTTCAATTGAACTAGAGTTTAAGAAGAGTCGGTGATCATGAACAAGGTGTTTACCTTCTTTGTTTTTTTCTTCATATTGATTTTTAGGCCAATATTGGATTACAAATTAGTGAAGTTTGATAAAACTTGATTACCTCGAGCAAAAGTGATGCGCAAGGACAAGGCGCCGAGGGTTCAAAGATTGAACTTCCTTTTCTGACTCACTGCTTTTTTTTATTTAGAAGAAAAATTACATTGTACTTTATGCCTGCATTGTGTGAAGCTTCGGAATTCACACAAGGCTCGTACGCTAGAATTGCTCGTAAGAGAAAATTTGAGCCAATCCTAATGATGGGACATATTATTAACGAATGAGGCCAGCCCACGGCAATGAGCACTTACGAACGGGAAGGTTTGTTAATTTGACCCCCTAGTCACCATATTTTAGGTTATGAAGATTCAGATATTGAGCCGCCATGGCGCCGACCTTTGAAGTGTCTACAACGCAACAAGCCTCCGGCGGATTCGTACAAACAATCCCTCCGGGACATGCGCTCTAAACATGCACATGCATAATCTATAAAATACAAACGTACAAATGGCTTTGACACGGCTTAATCGATGAGCACAAAGTTAGGAAGCAGTGTCACTGGGAAGTTATTGTACCAACTACACATACTAGCAACGCCGCTTTTCCCTGCTTCCTTGTGGGCTTCAGCGTCCGATAGACATTTTTACCGAATCTTTTTACCATGTAGGGGCTCAATCTACTTGGTATGTTCCCAACATCGGCTGCCCGCAGCAAATGGGTTGCTACGACCAGTTTTGCCACTCGCTGCGCCATAACACGAGCCCTGAACGATTGCTTCGCTACGGACATCACGGATATCCTTCTGCACCATGTTATACGGCCCGACGGTGTTCCTCGGCAGATCCTCATCGATCGCAGACTCTACTTAATGTCAAAGGTAATCGAAGGCATCCGTCGCTCATGCTCTATGCACACCAAGTAGCCACTCCTATCACCCCCAGACAAGCGACCTTATGGAATGCCTCAACAGAACACTCATTGGCATGCTTGTCATGTACAAGCTATAGGGCACTGCCAATGTTACCTCATTTTCCCGTATGTCACTTTTACGTATAACTCGTCCCACCATGAGACCGCGGGTTACTCGCCGTTTTACTTACTAACCCTTTGGCCATGTTCCTGTATTGCCTCTGGACACCGGACCTCGTCAGGCACTCCAGTTGCCGAGCGCTTATGCTCGTGACGCAATTTGCCTGGCTATCAAAGCTCGTGAGATCACGCACATCCGCCTCGCGCCTTCACAGGCTCACCAAAAGTCTCGCTACGAGAAGGATCACAAAAGCGTGGATTTCTTGCCCGGTTCCCTCGTGCTGCGGTGGTTGCCGCGTCGTGTTGGCCTATCACCAAAACTCTAGTCGCCTTATTCAGGTTCCTACAGGGTCGAGTGATAACTTTCACATGTTAGATAAGACTGCTGCTGCCGACCTAGGTGCATCGTCGGTGTAACGAAAAGGGAACATTGTCCACGTTCCTTGTTTGAAGAGGCCTGAAAACCGTGCTCCCTTACAATGGTGTAAAAATGATGAGCGTCCTCCATATTGCTCCCGCGCAAAATTGGATTGAAATAAGGAGGGAAAGCCTCAATTTTACATCATTTTAAAATGGAGTTTATAAGAGATAAGCCTCCGTTTAGCATAAACGGAGTTCTATTTCTTATTCGTTTCTATTCTCATTGTATTCTTATTTTATTTTGCACATGCGTTCGAAGTAAACGAGCAATGAGAGATGTGTTGTTCAAATGTTTTCTTTTTTTCTGCGAAATTATACATTTCCAGAGTGCCAATGAAATTCTTCAAAGCTATATAATAGACGATTTGTTCATCTCGCCGACTAACATGTCCTGTCGCGCTGCAAGATCGGCCCCGACAACTGACTTTCGAAGCGGGACCTTGCAATACTTACATGGCTTCGGCTTAGAGTGTACTCGCGTCTGTTCGTATCGTACTGCACTGGCGCTTGTTACATAAGGTAGAATTACAGATCCTTTGTTTCAATATTCAGCAGCTCGGAAAAGGATTAAAGTGACTAGGCAAAGTAAAGAAGAGACACAACGTCAACCCTCAACCCGATATGAAGGATTGCTCCTAAATGTGGAGGAGCGTGTACTGAGCATGCTTTTTAACCCGATCATGATTTAACCCAATCAAGAAATTAGAAGTGGAAAACATGACTCATACTATCTATGCAGATGACATCACGATCTGGTCCGTTTGTGGCGACGACGGACAGATCGAGAGAGCAGTGCAGGAAGCTATCAACACAATGGAGAAACATCTGGCTGACACTGGGCTCAGATGCTCAACAAAGTTATTACGATATCAACCCACGCTCAAGGGGAGACCACTCAAGAACTACGCCAGAGAGAGGGAGTATGAAGGATCAAGCTCACCACGAATAACGGAGGCACTATCCCCATTGTCGATCACATTCGAGTCCTCAGCACGCTGATCGAAAAAATGGGGTTAACGGACAGACCGTTAAAAGACATGCATAAGACTACAAACGCAGTCAAACACCTTTAACGAGTCGCTCACAAGAGCAGTGGCATGGGGGAAAACAGTTTCATCAGGTTTATACACTCCTTAGTGATGTGCCACATTGCATACGTATCAGCTATGCACAACTGGTACAGGTGCAAGAGGAATAAGATCAATATAATCATCCGTAGGTTATACAAGATTGCACACGGACTGACGAATCCACCAGCACCGAGAAACTGCTTACTACAACTTGGGTTACACAATACCCTAAATGAGGTGGCAGAAGCACAGAGGATCTCGCGATTCGCAAGGCTCACCACCACTAGCACAGGAAGACACATTTTGCAAACGCTAAATATCACGTACGACCGTCAACATGGCGACAAAGTCGATATGCCAAGAGTGATACGAGACAAGATCCAAGTAGCCCCGATACCAATGAGCATGCATCCATCTTACAACCAGGGATGCAGAAAGACCAGGGCCATAAGACTGCTACGGAAATATCACGACAACGAAGCAAGATTCACTGGCGCAGCTGGCTACCTGGATGGCCGATGATTCGCAGTGGCATTCGTCAACACCGACGGTAAAGCTACACACACAGCCATTATCAACACGAAACAACCCGAAACGGCCGAGGAAATGGCTATTGCACTTGCCATATCTGACATAGAAACCCAAGTTATCCTGAGGGACTCGTGTACAGCCGTCCGAAATTACGCAAAGGAAAGAACTTCGCCTGAAGCTTTCTCGATTCTCCAAAGCAGAACTCAAGCTCGGGAAACTCTATCACCGTGATCTGGTTCCCCGCCCACATGGGCGCTGTCTGTCCTAAACTTATCAACCTTCACGAGACAGCAAACTTCGCTGCACCCTACATAATTGACCGTTACCGAACAGCTCTTTCGCTTGACGCAGACAAGGACAGGCTAACGAGCTACAATGAAATCAATAAGGCCTTCAATCTGTTACGAAGAAGTTTCACTCCACCTAACAACAAGGTATGCAGAGCCCAAGCTACCACCTGGCGGCAGCTACAGACTGACACTTATCTAAACCCGCTAGCGTGTCATAAATTCTACCCTGAGATCTGTCTTGACAGCACCTGCAAGGTCTGTGGCATAGAACCTGCTACACTAAAACACATGCTCTGGGAATGTGAGGCAAAGACTAAAGGCGTTAATCCCGATGTTCTCTCGGCGAGGTGGGCCAATGCCCTGCACAGCTCCAAGCTCGCCGACCAAATCTAGGCCGTCCAGCCGGCCCGGGAAGCGGCGACTAGGCAAGGCGTAGACGTCCCGACGTGGGAGACTTGAACCCGGGTCATCAATCTGCAGGACACTTAATAAAAGTTTTTACCAACCAACCAATGTACTTGGGTAGTTGGTAACATTGTTTGGTCTGCACTCCAGCCACGCATTATTTATCAGGCTCAGTTTTACTGGCTCTCACTGAAGCGCTGGGACCAGATTGAGATCATTATTCGGAACGTGATGAGTGCAACAGCGGATCTCCATCACTTTAACATTACCCTGCTTAACTAAAGAACATGCCCAGCTGAACACCATAGTAGCATCAGCAATTGAATGTGAACGAGCATGTGAATTAAAGAGCATGTGCATTTGCTTCTGAACCCTTTGACTATTTCCCCAACACATCACTATTGCTTTGCCTCAGGTGTATTAACTGCCCCCTGCAAATGCACTTGCATGAAAGATATCAAATTACTTTGCTACAAGAAGAGACCAAAGGCCATGGTACAGCTTTACATAGATGTTCCTCTGGATAGTGTATTTTGTACAGACAGTGCTACTACAGGAAACAGAAGCATGGTATTGGTCAGCCTTATGCATTTCCCTCTTTATGAAAATAAGGAATATGCGATGGATGTCTGCAACTCTACATGAGCTCCATATCATACATGACAAGAGTGTGCTAAACCGGACTGGTACATGGTTACGCCATACAAGACGCCAATGAGGCAGCCTCATTTTATGAAACATCGTCCACATACAGACATACACAATTTCCACTCAACAGCTGAGGCAAGTCAGTAAAGCCACATTGCTTTGTCAGAAAATAAACAAACAAGCTTCACAATAACTCACTTTCTAGTGTGCGCCTACACTGGGTACAAGGACACACCTCTGGCCCCGTCAATGCCATGTCAGATAAAAAAGCACACAACAACATGAACATGTATCCGCCCACACCTCTTGTGCCACACTCGCTTACTATCTTCCTACCCCCCCCCCAAAAAAAAAAAATTGCTCTGGCGAGACACACAAGCGTTTACGCTCAAATTTGGCAGCCCTAGCTGCATCAGTTTTGCCAGCATTGTCAGGGACATAGTATCCTTAACTGCAATTTACCTTCAGGAAATATGTTATTTTAAAAGTGTGAGCACAGGTATTTTGATTCACTGACAATGAATGTAAAGAAATGTAATTGCTGATTGAACGAAGCTAGAGAGCAGTCGTCTGCAGTTGTCGTGAGTCAGTGTAGTTTCATGTAATACTGTTTCACAGCAAGTATGTGCAAAGCATCATTATGGGCAGGAAATTATAGACATAATTGTGCTATTCACTTGCTCAGAACGTGACATTCGATAAAGCATTGTGTGTAAAAAAAGCAAATGTTCTTTCAAATGAAGCATGTTTCAGTGGGTAGCATTTTGCCTCTTGAGATTTTTAGCATACATGGTGGAGAGAATAAATTGCCAATGTATGTCTATAAGGCATGCTTCTAAAGGTGCACATGGTTACGAAGCTACATACTTGGAAACCAAGGATATTTCACGGAAACATAAATGTTAAAGTTAGCGCTCATCCTGTTCTCTCGATCTTGTCCGTGTCTTCTAGCGGTATGAGCACCTCTGATGTATCTAATCAACTAGCCCAAAAAGCCATGCTTGTAAATGTATTGTCGCAAAATATGGTAGAGTGTTACACTACTGTTAGAAATGTGATTCAGAAGAGCTAACTCCACTGACTAATTTATCACAGGTGATTGCAATGGTTGATTCCCCAGTGACTACATTAAGTAACTTCGGTATTGTTAGTCTACTCCTTAATGTCGGTGATATACACAGCATACCAGTCTTGGAGGTCAACTTTCAAGAGCCAAGAGACATGTTTATGGGTGACTGAATTTCTGAAACACATGGTTTTGTCACATTAAAAGTGTATCAACAGACATGTCACTATTAGTACGGCTCTGAAAAAGTGGTAGTGTCGTATCATGGCCTCCAAAATGTCTGGCCAGTGGCATTCTTTGTTCAGCCGACCATTCAGGCCTCCCCACCAGCTAAATCGTCGTCCCCACAGGTAGTGTTTCCTCCTTGCTAGGCTACCAGTTTATTATCCTTTTTTTCAAACTAATCAATTTTCTTTTTGTTTGTTGCTGTTATTTCTACCACCTGTTCAAATTTTAAAGGCCATATTGTTTTGATGAATATGGCCTCCAATGTTTACCATGACTTGTAAATCCTATATAATCTAACATGACTACCTGTAAAAGAGAAAGAAATATAGAACAAGCACTGGATTTGGGCAAATGCATGTGCAATGACTGTATGTGCAACAGTCACCTATGAAGGTTTAAAACTGGGTTCCCCGCAGGGGATTTTGCGTCAGCAGGCATTTGGTGTGTTGCGACACCACGGACCCGAGCCACACGGGGGTTAACACTCTCGCGCCTAACCGTGCGTGGCTTAGCCGTGTCCGGGGAAAAGGGGATCCTGGTGGTTGAACCGATGCCGGGTATTTGGGCCTTTATGGGCCCTCGGCGGAGACAACACACCCCTTTGGCCTCTGCTTCGCGTAGACGGCACCCTCAGACTGACCCAACCAGGGGAAATCGGTAGTTGCCTTTTCTTATCCTCCTCTCCGATCTTCGTCTCTCTCTCTCGCTTGTAATATTTCCTGTATCCTCCTCTCTTCCTCTAATTTCCGACTTCGCAGGCAGCAAGGGTTAACCAGGTGTATTCTATCCAACCTAGGATATTTATATTAGGTTATAGTAGCTATGTACAGCTGGCGGCTGTGTCTCCTTCTAGTCTCGTAGCGTGCCCTTGTTCGGCTCGGTGGTGGGCGGCTGGCGTAGCTGCCGAAATTAAATTCATTTCATAGCTAAAACGTCATTCCCCCCGTTCTGATCGTCCTCTTTTTAAAAGAGGGCGCACCGATGAAACATTGAAATTATTTGTCCAGCACAACGAAACTCGTTTTCATGTCGTGAACTGTCCAAATCCTGAAAAAAAACGTGAGAACACTATCTCCTTTTATTGTTGCTAAATGTCTTTCTCACACAATAGGGCCTGGATACAAAGTTAATAAGATGGTCAGTGGGGACCTCCTACTCGAGGTTAATGACGTCCAACGACAAGGCAAACTGTCGAACCTTGTGGCATTCGGTGCTGTCCCAGTCACGGTGACTCCACATCGCTCTATGAATACAGTCCGAGGAGTCGTATCAGATGATGATCTTCTAAATTTCACCGAAGGAGAACTTGTCGAGGGATGGGAGGACCAGAACGTTATCAAAGTCCAAAAAATAAAGATCAAGCGTGAAAACAAAGAAATCCCTTCCAAGCACCTCATTCTAACATTTGCATCGAGTAGACTGCCAGATTCCCTCGAAACATGGTACACAAAGACACGGATCCGAGCTTACATCCCTAACCCGCGCGGATGTTTCAAGTGCCAAAGATTCGGCCATGGCTCGCAAAGCTGCCGAGGCCGACTGACCTGTGCAAAATGTGGTGAATACGAACACAACTCTGACAACTGTAGTGCCACGCTCCACTGTTCAAACTGCGACGGTGGACACGCAGCCTACTCTCGTTCGTGCCCCACGTGGAAAAAAGAAAAGAATATACTCACACTTAAGGTAAAAGAAAATATCTCATTTCAAGAAGCGCGGAAACGTGTTTTCTTCCTGCATGACGCAGGGTATGCTGGTGAAGCGCGAAAGGGGGCAACGTTGCAGCAGACTCCGGCATCGGCCCGGCCCACAAAAAGCGTGGCCACGGCTGTGCCAGCAGCCCCCCAGGCGACAGCAGCCAGCACTGCTGCGCCGTCTTTGAGGGAGGGCCCATCAACGTCTGGGTTGGTGGCGTCCAAGGCCCTGCTTTTCGAGGCAATGCCTACCCCGAAACTACCCCGCTCAAGTGAGCGGAAGTCCACTGGCTCCCAGGAGTCGATGGACACAACTCGAAATCAGACGGTACAGCCAGCTCCTCCGGAGCGGCGCGATTCTCGCGAACGCTCCAAGACAAACAAACCACGGATTAGAGGGCCTGGAAGGGCTTCGTAAGCCAACTTCAATCCTCTTGACACACAGCATATTAACATAAACAATATGGATACACAAATATTACACTGGAATGTGAGAGGTCTTTTGCACAACCTTGATGACATTAAAATTCTACACAAATGCAATCCAAAGGTGCTGTGTGTTCAGGAGACACACCTAAAATCACTACAAAGTAACTTCCTCAGGAAATACGCCATTTTCCGAAAAGATCGAGATGACGCACTCGCCTCATCGGGCGCCGCCGCTGTTATAGTGAACAAAATGTTACTTGCCAACAGTTACCGCTCCGAACTCCTCTTGAGGCAGTCGCAGTCCGAGCGGTACTCTTTCAGAAATTGGTCACTATAAGTTCCCTCTACATCCCTCAGAATTATCAACTTTCCAGATGAGAGTTTTTAAGCTTCATCGCTGAACTTCCCCAACCATATATCGTTGTTGAAGATCTAAATGCCCATAGCAGCCTGTGGGGTGACTCGTTGTGACGCGAGAGGGCGCTTAATTGAAAACTTTCTTTTATCCACACATGCGTGCTTGCTAAATAAAGAAGAGCCCGCATTTTACAGCGTGGCACACAATACATACTCATCTATAGATTTAAGCGTAGCATCAAGTACAATCATGCCGTATCTTGAGTTGAACGTGATCAAAAACCCCTATGGGAGTGACAACTTCCCGATCGTTTTAACATTAACAAAAATGGAGGAAAACTGTCCTCGTGTTCCCCAGTGGAAGATTGACTCTACTGACTGGAAGCAATACAGAGAGCTCACCTGCCTAGCATGGGATGACATCCGTACATTTAACATTGACGATGCAGTGGCATATTTGACAGCATTTATTGTGATTATAGCGTCCATATGCATCCCAGAAACACAACGAAAGCATTCGAAACGACATGTTCCCTGGTGGAACGATGACTGTAGGGAAGCACGAAGAAAACAAAATAAGGCTTGGGGCCACCTTCGTGACACTCCAACTGCAGAAAATCTTATAAACATCAAGAAAACAAAGAGTGAGGGTTGAAGAACGCACCGCCTTGCCAAAAGGGAAAGGTGGCAAAATACATATCAGTTATAAACTCTTATACAGACGGAAAGAAAGCCTGGAACCGAGTTAACAAATTAAACAGCCGGCAAACTCATCCTCTGCCATTAGTAAACAGCCAGGGAAACACTCTTGAAGACCAGGCTGGTTTTCTAGGTGCCCACCTCGAGTACATTTCTAGCTCGACCCATTACACAGATACATTTCTACGATACCAGCGGCAAGCAGAGCGATTGCCCCTGGATCGGAAAATAACAAAGAATGAACTTTACAACCGTCCATTTACCATGGCGGAATTTCAGGCGTCACTGAGTTGCTGTAATAAGACAGCGCCAAGAAAAGACAGAATAGCTTATGACATGATCAAATACTTACACCCTTAAACTCACAAAACACTTCTGTCACTTTTGAACTCCGTATTCTGTGGTGGGTATATCCCGGCTGCCTGGAAAGAGGCAATAATTATCCCTATTCTCAGAGGGAAAGGACGCGACTTCGGTCAGCAGTTACAAGCCTATTGCCCTAACAAGTTGTCTGTGCAAACTCTTTGAGAAAATGACTAACCGGCGCCTGATCCATTTTTTTAAAGTAACAAAATACTAGATCCCTTACAGTGCGGTTTTATAAAAGGTAGATCCACAACAGACCACCTTGTCCGCATCGAGACAAATATCCGGGATGCCTTCGTGCATAAACAGTTTTTCTTGTCGGTGTTCTTAGACATGGAGAAAGCATATTACAACACATGGCGTTTAGGAATCCTTCGTGATCTGGCAGGAATGGGCGTCCGAGGCAACTTGGTGAACGTGATTCCAAGTTATCTCTCGTACCGCACATTCCGTGTTTGAGTTGGTAACGTCCTATCTCATCCATTCACCGAAGAGACTGGTGTACCACAAGGAGGTGTGCTGAGTTGCACTCTATTTGTTGTAAAAATGAATTCTATCCACAGTGTCATACCACGCACAATTTTTTATTCCGTTAGCGCGGATGATGTGTAACTCGGTTACAAATCTTGTAATCTTGCTATCTGCGAGCGACAGGTGCAGCTTGGCCTCAACAAGATTTCCAAGTGGGCGGACAAAAATGGATTCAGTCTAAACCCACAAAAAAGCACGTGCGTCCTCTTCTCGAACAAAAGAGGTATGCAGCCAGACCCGGTTATTGATCTTAATGGAGAACAGCTATCTGTGAGTCATGAATATAAATTTTTGGGCCTCATCTTAGATTCTAAGTTAGCTTTTGTCCCGCACCTAAAGTACCAGAAAACAAAGTGCCTGAAGGCTATGAATCTGCTGAAGCTCTTGTCACGCACATCATGGGGAAGCGACAGGAGATGCCTCCTTAGCTTATACAAAAGCCTTGTGCGCTCACGCCTTGACTACGTAGCCATAGTTTATAACTCTGCAAGACCTAGTGCTTTAAAGATGTTAGACGCCGTTCACCATCTGGGTATTCGGCTTGCTACAGGCGCCTTCAGGACTACCCCTGTAGAAAGACTGTATGTGGAGTCGGATGAATGGTCCCTGCATCTCCAAAGAGCGTATTTAAGTCTAACCTACTTCCTGAAGGTAAAGGCAGATGTAGAACACCCATGTCATTCCACTATAAGTGACATATCGGCTGCCAGGCTGTATCAAAACCGGCCGTCTCTGAGGACTCCTTTGTCCATGCGCCTAGAAGCGTCAGCTGAAGAAACAGGCATACTACTTCAAGGGAATGTCTTAATGGCTCCCAGTCGGCTTCCACCACCTTGGGAGTAGCACACTATTGAGTACGATGTCTTTTCCATAGAGATCTCCAAGCACACACCTGAGATTCATATACGTTCACACTTCCTCGAGCTTCAGGCGATGTACTCACGTGCAGAATTTTACACAGACTCTTTCAAATCTTCTGCTGGTGTTGCTTACGCAGCTCCGGGACCGTGTTTTTACACATCTGCTGCACTAAATCCGCATACAAGTATTTTTAAAGCGGAAGCATACGCAATCCTCTCGGCAATTAGACACATAAAGCTAATGAATGTTACCAAAGCAGTTCTGTTCACAGACTCATTGAGCGTCATTAGCGCTATAATGAGTCTACGAAAACACAAGAATTCAGTTTTTAATGAAATCTACAGCTGGTTAGGCTCAGCTTACATGCGCAACCAAGTGGTCATAGTGTGCTGGGTACCTGGCCATAGAGGCATAAAAGGCAATGTAGCTGCAGACGAAAGTGCCATGCCAGTAGTTTTTAAACATACATATACAAACATGTATAGCTATTCCTGCCACAGACCTAAAGCCTTTCTTGCGCCATCAGTTGCGGAGATTTTAGCAAAGGCAGTGGGACAGCGAAGTCTCAAACAAGCTACATATGATCAAACCAAGAATGGGGAAATGGATGTCCGAGAAAACGACAGGACACAAGGAAGTGCTTCTCTGCAGGTTAAGAATAGGTCATACCTATGGCACACACTCTTACCTCCTTTCTGTAAGTGATCCTCCAAAATGTGATAGGTGTGGCGACATTCTTACAGTCCTCCATGTTCTTGTACAGTGTCCTGAAATAGAAGCACAGCGTAAAAAGTACTTTTATTCCGCATATCGTCAGCACATCTCTTTTCATCTAAACCATGAGCCGCTTTTTGATTTTTATAGTCTTAAAGTTTTTATCAGACGTAAACACTTTACAAATAATCTGTCCAGGGTATATGTAGCACAGCCTCGTCTTGCATGTTGCAGCTGCAGTAGAAAAAGTGTTTACAGCACGTGCCTCTCAGCCCTTGATTTCAAGGAACCTCTTGAGTCACTAGCGCTATTGTATACGTTTTAGTACATCATTCATTTCTAACGTAATTTTTATAGTCATAACTGTAATCATTAGTCATTCTCATTATTTTAATACCAATATATTTTACGCAATTTAAATCGTCTTTCTTTAAGGCCCTTTTACAGCCACGTTACATCAACTATTTAACTAACTCATAGACCACTCTATTTATAGTACACAGAAAAACAATCACCATTTGTCATGGCGCTCTTTGGCCATGCGCCAATAAAAACCACATATTGGCCACATATATTTGGCCTTGCGACAATAAAAACCACATATTATTATTAAAATTGGGTTGCTCAATAGATTGAATATTCTCAGTTGGAAAGCAGCACTGAGTGTGTTTGTATGCCTCTAACTCATCCCGTATATGTAAATGTATGTTGCCTAACCAACTCGCTTTCAGACTTAAGTGCAATAATTAATATGTCTTCCCATGCGGGTTAAGTTAAGACATTGAATAGAACCATTATTAAAATGAGCAAATAAGTTAGAGACAACTAATGCGGTGTTTAATTTGTGGTAAGTGTGGCATGATCTTACAAAAGAACAGAATTCATACTCGTTTCAATGTTCTGATCTATGCCTTTCATTTACCTCTCTCTCTCTGAAATTAAGTAGCAGGGCATGACATGAGCATTGCTCGTTTATAGTGGAGACATCAATGGGTTTCTGGGATAGCCAACTCCTGTCCCTTAGGGACATGTTTTGATATTGTAAAAAGTGTTCCTGTCATACTAAAGCCAAGGCACATTGGCCCCTCATGGTATTCAAGCTTGCTCAACAATTAGAATAGATGATAAATTTTCTGGATTTTGTTACGTGTCATCTGCCTTCTCTTAATCATGGTATGAAAGGTAGGCCCTGCTGGTCCTGTGCAGCTATCTGATTAAAAATCTTATAATTTCATGTTTCTTCTCTTGCTCACTGAATTGCATCACCCAATCAGAACACAAACAGTTTCCTTCTTAGGTGCACACTTGAAAGCAAAGGCTTGCAGACACATGCATGCAACAATGTAGTGATTTTCATACACCCTTGTGCTCGACACTTCATCCAGTTAGGGTTGCACATATATCTTTTTGAAACCATGCTTTTTACGAGATCTCATATTCTTGTTCAAGTACAAAACAGATTATGCAATGTGCAGTGACAGCTATGCACAGCTAGCTAATTAAGGCTGCACTTCGAATCACAGTGGTTGTATTCAAGCATATCCTTTGCTAATTAGACCATGTTCTAAAATTGTCTCGCATATAAACCTAGCTGTATGTTACTCTAGAATGTAGTAGCTCAGCTGTAAAAGCTGTAGGTGGCGATCCTGTGGGGTATGTTTGTTTATTTGAAAAGCAGATTTTACTCAGTTGGTCATTTGACAAAAAATTTAGTTGTGTCCTGAATACCTCAATCCTACATTGCAATATTATACTACACGCTAAAGGTTCATACAGCCCACATATCCAAGCATTAGATTACCAAAATGCAAATACCAATATCTGCACACAGTAATTACATTTATAGTTATATACAATACTGTACCTAGTGCGCTCATCGTTCGTGTACACGCTAGTTTATTTAGAGTTACATGCGAGAAAACAGTAAACAGCATTTCAGCTGTATGTCGTCTCGCAAGCATCTCATGTGGGTGCTACGCGAGATTTTTCGACCGAGACATATATACAAACGGTGCGATTCGAGAAACATGAACCTATTTACAGGGTCCGTATGTCGCAAAGATTCCTTTCTCTAGGTCAAATTTCATTTTTTTTCGTATTACCTACCGTCCATAAACGACCTATCGGCTGGTGATAGCCTACTCGCAGCTCGGCTACAAAAAGGTCCCAGCGAGTGCGGTAGTACGGCACCTCTGGCCTGCCTCCCCGCTCTATCGCCGCCGACGTCGCCGAAAAAAAATATCTATTTCCTTTAAGTATAACTGTCCGAATAAAGTGATCGCAATCGCATCTACTTTGTAATACAACAAAAAAGGCAGAAAAAAGAAGGCGAAAGCCAATAGAGCTGCGATACCGAAGGGACCAACGTTCACGATTTGTTGACAAAACATGCTTCTTACGACAAGCCCTGGCCAGACAGAAAGCGTTGTCAGCCGCATTTGTCGAACGCGATCCGAGAACTGTCAAACATTCATTAGCGACAACCGGGAAGTCGGCGAGTCGTTGAAAGCTTGCCGCTCGAACGAACAATGCAACACCGCTATTGCTTGAGCGAAACGCAAGCGAAATTCAAATATGTTGGTTTCGACCATAAATTTAAGATATCCACCGTCTTCAATCAGGCAGCGAGACGCATTGCTCCGCGCTACACACTGTGCAGTTAATCGAAGAATCATTGGGCTAATCGCAAGTCGTGCATCGAACGCCGCGTCGTAAGAATTAAGGCGCCAGCTCCTTCATACAGCGAGCACACCATCCGAGAGTCCATATATTATTGCGTGGCCAGCATCGCGTGCGGCAAACATGGGGCGGCACACAACGAAGGGAGCTTTGGCCAAGCCGGATTAGCAAACCGCAAGAAACGGCCATATTGTAATAAGACATGGTCATCAGTGCGTAAAATCATCGCCGATCATCGATCATCGCCTGTGCTCATTCACGCCCGCATATGCCGGCTTGGCCGCCGTCGTCGCCGATACGACGTATAGCAATTGTATAAAAGTTTTCACAAACAATTAACAGCCCTGCTTGTCTATTTCATAACATCTAAAATGATTATTTGGCGCTGATACATTATATGACTGATGAAAGTTTTTTCTAATGTATGCACATATCGCATTCACATGTGCATCTATATTGTTTACTTCAGCATGCAACAAATTAAACGCTGTGAAACTCGATCCACCTGTATAATTTCACCAGAATTACGTTTTTTTATTCTTCTTCTTTACTGGCTTGAGGCTCCCCAAAAGTCTAGTTGGATTCAGCCCATGTATATGTTGACTAATAATCATGTAAAAATACAGTGCAATATGTACAAATAATTTATGTCATTTTTGCACTACTCAATCACTTCATAATAGCAAATCATAGAATTTTCCTATTATTGTTTTAAAGTTTGTATTTAGTATGAGACAGCTCACCCCTCATTCGCTTAGTGTTTAACAAGCTCTTGGTCGACGGCGACACATATGTTTGAGACACGGAAGCAAAGTGTGCCATGCATGTGTCGCAGCATGTTTCGGAATGACAAGTCAAGCCTCCGTTGTCTGCAAGTGTAAAAACTAGACAGCTTTTGCAACCACGCACCCATAACACTTCTACAAACCTATCATTCTCATACACAAACATTCGCAGTGTGTGATGTCAAGAAATGCGTCATTGTCATCTCTCATTGATTCATGCTCGGTATCGCTTGTTGTACTAACCACGATGTGGCTAAACGCTACTATCTTCAATAAAAAATTATTGCCACATCTGGAGAGGCGGACTAGTCCGCCGGGAAGTGCGGACGCGCAAACATCGGCTCCCGTTTCCTCAAATGTTTTCGGTGGTAAAGTCCGCGAAAACCCTTGATTATTGTGCACCATTCAACGCAGTTTGTTGCGGTGATCAAGCCGATACCGGATTTATTTCGGTAGGTGCTTTTTGGAACTTTTATACGACTTCGAACTTTTCGCGACGCCGTGCGGAGCTAACCCTAACGGGCTACACCGGTGACGAGAACGGGCTAGGCCTCGGCCTAACTCGGTGGTGGTGGGGCATCATGCCCGAAGTCGAGATGGTGGAGGGGGTAGAAATCACCCCCGAAGAAGCAAGGTGCCCCGGCTGGACCAGGCAACGGGCAAGAATAAGAAGGCAAGGCAAGAGGCTCCCAATCGACGCCGAGCCCGGTAAAGCAGGGAGGCGGCAGGGGCGGCCGCCGCACGGCAGCCCCGCGGAACGCGCTGAAGAAGCTGGCCGCCGCCTCAAGGCTCCCGAACCTGCCTCGGGACCATATTCGAGTCATCGTTAGGCCACGGGGTGGCCTCGACGTGAAAAAGATCAGCACTATTAGGGTGGCACAAGCGCTGGCTATGGCGGCGGCGCTTTCCCCCGACGAGGTAGGCGAAGACATCGTCTGCCCTAACAACGTGCAAAACATCTACGTTGTCTCAACACCAGAAGAAAGGAATGCGCGTGCTTACGCGATAGTTCAACAGATCTGCCTGCGCGAAGGGGTCTTTGAGGTGGCCGCGTACATGGCCGCCTCGGACAATACGTGCAAGGGTGTTGTGAGGGGAGTCGACGCCGAGTTCAACGACGCTCAGCTCCACTCAATGATTGTAAACCACCGGAACCCCACCGCATTGGAGGTGCGTCGCATCAAGACCACCACCACGGTTATCGTCCTATTCGACGGACTGAGGGTGCCGAACTTTGTCATGTGCGGCGCGGGCATGCTGCCCTGCGCTCTATACAAAAGGCAAGTGGATGTGTGCTACGGTTGTGGGGAACTGGGCCACAGGGCCGATGTATGTCCGACCCCAAGTGTGAAGAAGTGCAGGGGATGCGGAGCAGCGTCCCCCACCGAAGACCATCAGTGTGAGGCGAGATGCGGCATATGCGGGGGCCCTCACCCAACGGCTGACCGTAAGTGCGAGCATCGCTTCCAAACGCCATATGTCGTTAGGCAGAGACGTCGAAGACGCCGGCGGAAGAAAACTGCCGCCGCCAAGAAGGGCGCCAACGCGGCATACGAGGAGAGCCAGGCACTGACGTCAGCGCTAAGGAAGAGGAGTTCTTCGAGGGGGCGCTCCCGCTCCATGGGGCGCTCTCGCTCGCGGGGGCGCTCCGTGCAAGGAGGGCGCTCTCAGTCTAGGGGCCGCTCCAAGTCTAAGGCGCGCATCCCAGGAGGTTCCACCTGGGCCGACAAAGTGAAACAGACGAATCCGACGGGCCAGACGAAACATGCCGCCGCACAGGCGAGCGAGCGGGCGCACGATCCCAGGATCGCGCAGTTGATGAATGAAAACGCCAGTCTCAAGGAGGAAATCCAGAGAATGAAGGCCGACTTCGAGGCATTCCGAAACGCTAGCGCTGCCCAAGCGGCCGCGGCAAAGCAACCTTCTGCGGAAGAAGGAGCCACAGCAAGGGCGTCCAAGCGCAAAGCCACCTCCTCGCAGGGTACGGTAGAGGACGTGAGCACGGCGGAGGCTGCCATGCAGAGGTCCTTGGACCGCATGCAGAAATCCTTTACCGAGCTGGTACAGAGCAACCAGACCCTTCTATTCAGAGTACAACTGCTCGAGAACGAGCTTGCCAAGCGCTGTGACGTACACTACGGCGACGCCGCCAGGCCGGAGGCGATGTCCAGTGAAATGCTAGAAAACAACCAGCAGTCGCAGGCTGACGAGCAAGATGGCATGCCAGCCCACCTCCGGTCCAACAAGCCCAACCATGGCGCGACCGGACAGTAAGCTCATCGTGTGGCAGTGGAACTGCGCCAGTTTCCGGAGGCGCAGGCCTCAACTGGTGCAGTTCATCAAGACCCGGGAGCCGCAAGAGAGGCCCCACGTCATTTTGCTACAAGAAACGGGAATGGAAACAATTACCCTCCCGGGGTACCGAGCCGTCTCCTCGTTAGCGGAGAACGGGCATGGAATCGCGACACTCATTGCAAAGAAGTGTGCCTTCCAGGAGCACGATCTGCGCCTTGGCAACACCAAGCTGGAAGCGTCCCTCGTCGAGATAATACCCAACAGCTGGCTCAAGAACAGCGTCTACGTTATGAATGTGTACTGCTCTCCTAGGGACAACCGGCAGACCTTCTACAGCCTAACGACCAAGGCGTCGTCCAAGGCGAGAGAGACGCCGCTCGTTATGGCCGGTGATTTCAACGCGCCGCACGAAGCCTGGGGCTACGTGAGAAGCATTCCCAAAGGCTGCAGACTCATGCAGGCAGTAACAGACAGCTCCCTAGAACTGATCACCGACCCCCATTACCCCACGCGCATGGGAAACTCGATATCGAGAGACACCACCCCGGACCTGGCCTTCGTCAAGAACGCGCCGAGAGCGGAGTGGCATAACTTACAAGAGAACCTAGGCAGTGACCACTACATCGTGGAAATCTCCCTACCGGTCTGCGCGGCCCCGCAGAGGGCCTTCAAAATAGTGGACTGGGACGCCTTCCGCAAGAGAAGGAAGGACGACAACGAAGAATACGAGACCTTCGCGGACCTCGTAGCGAAGCTCAAGAAGGACGTGGCTGCAGTCACCAAGACCGTCGAAACGGACCTAAAGCTCGACCGCATGGACGCTCGATTGGCGCACCTGGTGGAAGCCAAGAATTCCCTCACGGCCAGATGGCAGACGCAGAAGCTGAATCGAAACCTCCGGAAGAGGATCGCGGCCCTCAACCGCGAGATCGAATCGCACTGCAAGGAGCTCGGCCAGCAGCAATGGAACGAAATCTGCGCGTCGGTCGACGGACAGATGCGCGCGGGAGGCAAGTGGAACCTCCTCAAGCAGTTGCTGGACGACACACAGTCCAAGAGAAACCACACTCTGGCCATCGACAGGCTGGTTCACAAGCTCAGTAGCGAAGGCGCATCTACGAACGAAGTGATGGACGAAGTCGCGCGTCGCTACCTCCCCATCGGGCAGTCCGGGCCGGAAGATTACCCGGCCTACGGTGGCAAAGCAGACGAGGACCTCGACGCCCCCTTCTCTGTCTCGGAAGTCAGAGAGGTCCTTCAAGGCCTCAACGGAAGATCGGCTCCCGGGCCGGATGGAATTTCGAACAGACTCCTCCGAAATCTGGACGACGACTCGATCGAACTGCTCACCAATGAAATCAACGAGGCCTGGGCGGCCGGCACCGTACCGGATGCCTGGAAGGAAGCCACAGTGATCCTAATTCCGAAGCCAGGCAAGACACCGGCCATAGACAGTCTGCGACCCATTTCGCTCACGTCCTGCGTGGGCAAGGTGGCGGAGCATGTCATCCACAACAGAATATCGAGGTATGTCGAGGAACGTCAGCTCCTCCCGCCGAACATGGTCGGTCGGAAGAGGCAGATAGTAGACGTGGTCACGAGAGACGTCCGAGGCATCTTGGCGCTGGACATCGCGAAGGCTTTCGACACCGTCAAACACAAGCACGTCCTCGACTCTGTGTCGAGTTTGAACCTCGGCGAACGCTTTCACGCGTACGTCAGCTCTTTCCTCAGGGATCGTAAGGCCACGATCAAGTTGGGCGAGATCAAGTCGGACGGATACGCGCTGGGAGCCCGCGGCACGCCTCAGGGTGCGGTGCTATCCCCACTACTCTTCAACATCGCCATGAGAGACCTATCGGTCCGACTCAACCAAATCGGGGGCGTCAATCTCAATCATGCTCTCTACGCGGACGACATCACCATCTGGTGCGGGGGCGGGTCGGACGCAGCGGTGGAGCAGGCTCTGCAAGAGGCCCTGGACGTCACGGAAAAATTCCTCGAGGGCACGGGACTGGTCCTATCGCCGACCAAGTCGGAGCTCTTGCTGTACCGGCCCGACAGAAAGGGCCGCAAGTTCGACATGCCGCTGGATCAAGTACCGATCGATCTCAGAACGAAGACGGGTCAGCACATCCCGAGGGTTGATTATCTCAGGGTGCTCGGACTGGTCATCAACGCAAAGGGCAGCAACATGCAAACAATCGCGCGCCTGAGGGCGAAGACGGAAAACATGCTCAGACTGGTCTCACGAGTGACGAGCCGGAGGGGTGGCATCAGCGAAGCCAACCTCCTAAGGATCTACCACGCCTTCCTCATGAGCCATATCAACTACGTGGCTTCCGCACTAAACTGGTCGCGGTCTGAGGAAAACAAGATTGACGCACTCATCAGGAAGAGCATTAAACGAGTGCTCGGTATCCCTGTGACGACCAGCACGGATAAGTTGATGCAGCTCGGGGTCCACAACACCCTGAGCGAAATCGTAGAAGCACAGAAAACGGCACAGATCGTTCGCCTGTCTGCCAGCAAGTCCGGCCGCCGAATACTCGAGATGGCGGGCCTCACCGCCATGGCCGCGGAGTCGTGCGCCGTCCCCCTCCAACAGGAAGAAAGGGACGCCTTTAGAGTCTCCACATTCCCGAGGAACGTTCACCCACAACACAACGAGGCCAGGCGCGCAGCCAGGGCCCGAGCACTCATCAAGACTGCCCTGCAGAACCCAGAGCTCGCGTCCTTTGTCGACGCGGCGCAGTATCCCAGATCAAACTCGTACGCGGCCACGGTGGTTGACCCCCAGGGCAAACTCCTGAACGCAGCGTCCATCCAACACTCAACGGCGTCCGTCACAGAGCAAGTCGCAGTGGCGCTGGCTCTGTGCGATCCCGGGCGCACCCAGATCTTCACAGACTCCAGGTCGGCAGCGATGGCCTTTCTCGCCGGCTCGGTCTCGGCCGAGGCTGCGGCGGTGCTTAGGACCCGCAAGCCAGGCACGGTCCGTCACGTCATCACTTGGTTCCCGGCTCACATGGGCCGGAACGTCTCTCCCGGCTCGATCAACCCCAATGAGCTGGCCCACGACCAGGCGCGAGGTCTCGTCAACCGCGCCGGTCTGAGGGGCCCGGCTTCGCAGGGGATCGACCGGACCACGGACCCGCTGCTTACTTTTCACGACATCACGGCTCACTACCAGCTGGGACGCAGGGAGTTCCCGGCTCCTCACCCGAAGCTCGGCAGACCCCAGGCCTCGGTGTTGAGAATGCTGCAGACGGGCTCATTTCCGTCTCGATCTAGGCTGAGCCACTACACTCCGGGTGTGGATCCCCGCTGCCCCGACTGCGGCGAGGAAAGGTCCACCTTTAATCACATGCTGTGGCAATGTTCAGCATTGCACCACTCGCCTTTTAACAGGCAAGAAGACTGGGAAGAAGCCGTCAAGAGCGACGACCTTTCAATCCAGCTTCGGGCTGTCCAAAGGGCCTGCGAAAGGGCCGAAGATCACGGTCTTCCGCCCCCGGTGCAGGTGCGGCCCGCGACTACGACATAGTCCCTTAGGACAAAATAAAGTTTCTTGTCTGTCTGTCTGTCTGTATTGCCACATCTGGATGCAACACTTTTCATTGTGATCGACACAACCTCAGAGGAGGGGGCGTGCTCATAGTTAAAAAAAAGAATTTCTTGCCATTCCAACTGCCATTCATTCATTCCTAGAAAAGATGTTCATTTCACTTCAATGGTCAAGCAGAAATGTTATCATAGGTGTGTTCTACTGCCCTCCAGATATAAATGATGCGTTTTCAAGCTAGTTTCGAAGCGTTCTAAATGAAGTGTGCGTGCTATTTCGGCATTTTACTCTGATAATTTACGGTGATTTTAATTTACCCATTATTAATTTGACAACGGAATCTGTCGTAGCTGCTCACGCTGAAGTGCATAATTTCCTTCACGCTTGTCCAGATTTCACGTTATCTCAACTTGTTACTCTCCAAACCTGTTCATCATGCACATCGGCCAATATACTATATCTCTTCTTGAGGGGCCCTCCTCTAATCTGCTGCAACATCACTCACCTTGACGGGCTGTCTGTTCACACAGTTATAGGAGGTCTGCTTAACCTCACATTAACAAAGAAAAACAACACAACTAAACACATTAGATGCTACAATACGGCAACTTTCGAATTAATGTTGAATTATTCACTTCTGCAGACAAATTCATGGATAGATATTCCACTCAAGCTATTGAAGAGAGCTGAGTTATGCTTAAAGGCACCTTTACAAATCTTATCAAAATGTTTGTCCCTGTTCTTAGCATTAGATGCAAAAATACTACTCTTTGTTTCAATAAACGCCTGCAGCGCCTCAATATTAAAAGAAAAGCCTTTATAGAACGGCGAATAAAACAAACAAATATTCCGAGGCATGGCCGAGATATGACATATGTGACAAAGAATACCAGTTTCTACTAAAATCCACATGTCGGCACTTTTACAGGTATGATTTATGACAAATAACCCTTGGCGATTGTGGCGAATAATAAACCCCTGTTCTCACCCTAACATAATTTTAACTAATTCTGGCGGCGACATAGTTCCCAAGTTAGCATGCGCAGTTACTATATGACGCACCTTGTACAGTGTTCACCTGCGAACACGTCACTACATACCCTCACTTGCCCGCACGACCCAACATGTCTGAAATTGTTATTAATGAGTCGGGCATTCTTCCCTTACTAAAAAGACGAAGAACTTCATCTACATCAGATCACAATGAATATCATAACAACCTACTCAAGAATGCGTCACAGGGTCTCTCTCGAGTACTGTCCGCATTATTCACGCAATCACTTTCCACTGGTTCTATTACTCAAGACTGGTGAGTGGCTATAGTCATCCCATTCTATTAATCGTGTAAATATTTCTCACCCTTTAACTAGAGACGAATATCATTAACAAGCACAGTTTGCAAACTTATGGAACACATTATTGATTCGCAAGATCACAGCTTAATATTTAAATGCCAGCACGGCTTTACAGTACGCCTCTGCTAACTGCTCTGACTCTACCTTTAGTCCCATCACATCTGGAGTGCCTCGGGGAAGTGTGCTTGGGCCGTTACTGTTATTCAATTGGGCTATAACGACTTACCTGTGTTCCGTCCCGCATTACACTTTTTGCCACTGATTGTGTACTTTATCATCAATTATCTTGGGATAACGATCATGTAACTGTCTGAAATGATTTAGATGCAAGTAACACATGGTGTTAGTCATGGTTAATGCCCCTAAATCTTACTGAAACTAAATTTATTTATTTTACTAACCGAGCCACCCAAGTCTCAACTTCGTATAGGGTGCAACGTAGTATTGTAGAACTTGTCTTAACCTATAAGTTTCTAGGCGTTCACTTGCATTACGACTTAACAAGAAACTTTCACATTTACTCCACCCTTGCAGCTGCTAATCGTTCTCTTGGCATCATCAAACGCCACTTAAAGCATGCTCCTCTTAACATACATAAATTTGCTTACACTACAGTAATCTGCCTGAAACTCGAATACAAATCGATAATATAGGATCGCGGCAGGCATGCATCATTGACGAGATTGAATCGGGTAAAAACCGTGCTGCCTGCTTCATCTTTTCCAACTATTCATCTTACCCTACCATGTCATCATTAAACGCACGTCCTGATTTACAAGCGTTATCCCTTTACCACAAGGCAGCGCGTCGTTGCATGCTACAGAAACTTTATCATCATACTTCTCTTCACAACGATTTCTTTAGGCCATTGCCTTTCATCTTTCCATGCCGGGATCTACATCTCAAATCAAATGCATACCATGTCACATGTAATAATATGCATGCCTTTTTATACCCCACACCATTATTGAATGGAACAACTTGTCCTCTGATACTGCCACGGAACCTGACCCAGCAAAATTTCACGACATGCTACACACTTGTAAAGGCGTTTATTTCACGCAAGCGTTAGGGCTGAACGTTCGATCAGTTCAGGGAACCACGAGCGCGAGCGGCGTAGTCCGAGCGATGCGCTGGAGAGACTGACCCACTAGACAGCGCTGGTAAGGATGCCCCACTGCATCATCCCTCTTCTTCACTACAATTATCCCGGAGACGAAAAAGGGAGCCGTCCGGCGACCTAACTGTTCGTCACTATTAGGGGATCATAATACGGCTTGAGGCGCTCGACGTTGACAATGTCGCGTCCGTGACGGCGCATGTCGGAAGATGGTTCAACGGGCTCAATTACATGTTACATAGTTGACCGGTGATGCACGCTCGACGATGCGGTACGGACCTTCATACTTAGGCATTAACTTGGAAGACAGACCAGGTGCAGCGGAAGGAACTGAGAGCCACACAAGCGCTCCAGCAAGAAAGGTGGGCGCAGAGGTGGTGTCACCGCGAGTGTTCTTCTGGCGCTCTTGATCATTGGAGGTAAAAGCCCGGGCGAGGTCGCGGCACTCTTCGGCATGTCTCACCGTATCAGAAATGGGCGCACATTCAGATGCGTCGGGCCGGTATGGTAGCATTGTGCCGATGGTGTGCGATGGGTGCCGGCCATACAATAAGAAATATGGCGAAAACCCAGTAGTGCTCTGCGTAGCGGTATTGTACGCGTAGGTGACGAAGGGCAGAATGGCGTCCCAGTTTGTGTGGTCGGAAAAGACGTACATTGAGAGCATGTCGCCGAGCGTACGGTTGAACCGTTCTGTGAGTCCATTGGTTGGAGGATGGTACGCCGTTGTTGTGCGATGAATAACGTGGCACTCTTTGAGAATAGCTTCAACTACTTCGGAGAGGAAGACACATCCGCGGTCACTGAGCAGCTCCTGGGGTGGCCCATGACGTAGGATGAATCGACGAAGCAGGAAGGAGGCAACGTCACGCGCTGCAGCTGCCGGAAGCGCCGCAGCTTCAGCGTATCGCGTAAGGGCCTGTACACGCTCGAGCCGCACATCACCGCAAGCCACACCGCCCTCGCGCGGTCCGCTTAAAATGGCATCTCTGACGTCACAAGAGGCGGTCGTGAACGCTTTCCTGTATGCAGCATGTACACAGCCACCGCACAAACATGGCGCTGGTTCGAAACGAAGCGAAGCGCGAGGCCTAGGCGCCTAGGCTGCTGTGGCAGTTTTTTTTTTGTTTTTTTTTTGTCGTTTTTGTGGCATCATTGCAAGAGTTATCGAGCACTCGCGGAGATAGTCGTCGAACGCAGCAATCCGATGTACCCTGCCTGACCTCTTCAGCGCGTGCGATCGTCAACGGCAACAGATGGAAATGTGTTGTGTTTACGCGAGCGTCGGAAGCTATGAAACCGGCGATTTCGTGTGTGTTGGGCCGTATTTCGCTTGTGCAGTACCAGAAGTAAAAACGCGAAGGCCATCACACACACGCGTATTCTAAGCATGACACATGCATTCAGTACGCGCCAGAACGAAAATAGTGCGGTCGCCCATCTCAGCGTATGGTGTACCTAGGTGTTGTGTGTGCGCGCTTCATCGCTGCGAAGCTCATACGTGTATGTGCATTGTGCAGTGCTGGTTTGTGTTTAAGAAGTGACCATATGACCTGTAGCGATTAGCTTTGTTGTCGCGTCATCGCAGCCATTCGTAATGTGCTCTTTGTGCCTTGGTTCATGTGAGCTGTTTTGGGGGCTGCGATGCGCCTTGGTGACCGCGAACACGTACAGAGCGTTTGAGTGCTGGGGTTCTTACAGTACGAGGTTAAGGGTACTGTTATGTATACTGCAATGTGTCGCAGTGGTGCTAGGCGTATAAGTATTCGTTTTATGCGATATGCATATGCTCTGAAGTGAACCGTGCTTACAGAACGGTTTGTACAGAACATTAGATCCAAAATTCAAGGATGCCAAAACCAAAATTCAAGGACGCGGAAACAAACCGTACTTGTACACATACCTTGAAAAATATTGAAACCTCCTTTTCCTTGGCCGAAATTTCTTATAGCTAAGCAGCTGCTGAGTTGGACACACACTACAAGCTCTTTAGGGTGCTTTTTATGCATGTGCTCTGAAGTAAACAGTGCAGAAGCACTGCTGGTCATTTGTGCTCTTTGCATGTCAGTATGGGTTTTGTATCAAACCAGCTTTTCTTGCTTTGTACACGTGTTGTTTGTTTCCAGTGTTGTCACTGCACATTTTACTCTTTACGAAGAGGGGAGGCTAGGGAACAGCTTAAAAGTTATATCACTGCTCCACGTATTGCAATTGTGAATTTTGTGCTAGGTGTGATGTGCTGTAATGTAAACAATGCAAATGTGCCGCATGCTATTTTTTGCGGATGTGACGAAACTGCAACGCACCTTCTCTGCCACTGCCCAACCTTTCATGCTGAACAATGTGCTTTGCCAGTTATACTCCATCTCAGTAGTTCCTTGCAGCACTGGGGCAGCGGCAGGGCTTCTTAGCCAATAGGAAGGCTGAATTCCCCTCAAAATGTGTTCATCCATGCTGCGTCAGCTGCTCATCGTCTGCTTGCCATCCTTTCGATACATCAGCCACTGTTGGAGCAGTGACGCAACAAATGTTCCTACGTTGTAACTAAAGGCTGCGTTTCCATGAATGCTACTGTTGGGCTTCGCTTCATCGACACGCTATCTGAGCAGTTCAATACAGCCTCCTGAGCCAGTTTTAGTAAAAGTGAACACCCTGATAAATGTTCACATGCACCGCGCCATCTGCTCAGCGTGTATTTGATGTTTGCTCACCACTGTCATCACGTACCGTACTAGAGCAGAGTAGGAATTTATGATGCAGAGCGTTTGAGTGTTGGGGTTCTTACAGTACGAGGTTAAGGGTACTGTTATGTATACTGCAATGTGTCGCAGTGGTGCTAGGCGTATAAGTATTCGTTTTATGCGATATGAATATGCTCTGAAGTGAACCGTGCATACAGAACGGTTTGTACAGAACATTAGACCCAAAATTCAAGGATGCCAAAACCAAAATTCAAGGACGCGGAAACAAACCGTACTTGTACACATACATTGAAAAATAATGAAACCTCCTTCTCCATGAATGAATGTTCCTACGTATGTCTCTTTAGGAATGAGGCCTTCGTAGCGTTCTGCATCGTCAATGCATCACCATTGCTACTGCTGTGGTGCCACCTGCTAAATAGAAACCGAACCAGTTTTACTGCCTGTGTAGTCCTAGCAGTGTCAAAACAAACAGCTGATCTCAATAAGAACAACAAAAAATACCTAATGCTTTGTCCTCAACATGAGATGAGACTACGCAGTGATGGATTTTACCATTTATTTATTTCTGTCAGGGCGTACAGCTAGTAAAAGGGCAAATTGAGATTGAAGCGGGTGGTCTGGGCTGCATTTGCGGTGCCATATTGCTGCGTAATCACGGTTAGGGTGGCTACTGATGTTACCAGTGCTAACCGCCACAGTAATTCATCGTACAAGACGGGCATGCCAGAAGGGCCTAACATCTGTAAATCTTTTGTGAACGTCACCATGTAGCCTGCATTAAAGGACAACAGAAAGCTAGGCAACATGAGAGACGTAAGGCGTGGAATTGACGAGGGAACAATGTTTAGCTTCATGCACCTTCGCAACGATCCATCTCCTTACATTAATTATCTGCCATCATGTCAACAAACTCATTACAGTTAGACTTGTAAATGTAACATGGATGTATTATGCCGTTGTCGTAATCTAATTTAAAAAATGAAGGTGCATTAGGTGTTCTGGAAAAAAAAAGAGAGAAGGAGGTGAACCCACATTTCTTATATGGCAGTAGGCAAGAGAGAAAGGTCCTTTGCGTTGCTGGTTGGGCAAAGAAAGAATGCCTCTGTGCACGAAGAGCAGATCGCGTTCTTGTACTACAGATTCTTTGCTTCTATTTCGGCTGCTACTATGCCGTTTTAAAGAATTCTTGTGGTAGAATACTCTTTGGAAGGCACTTTACAACTTTTATAGTATAACTAAAATTTTCCACAGGGCCCTGGCGAACGGTCCTCTTAAATTTCTGAGGGGCCCATCAAGAGGTTGTACAAATTAGATGAGTTGTTTCTATGTAAACCTCACATTGACAAGGTTTGCAAAAATCTCGGCAAGGCTTGTTATATTCTGCTCAAGAGCCGAAATTGTTTTGATACAGAAACCCTTCGAGAAATTTATTTCAGCTTGTTCCACAGCCATCTGTGGTACTGTGTTACATCTCTGGGCCATTCATACATTGAACCATTTATCAAACTTCAAAAGAGGGCTGTCCACTTTATGACTTCCTCACAATACAATGCTAACACGACACCGCTCTTTCAACACGTACACATTTTACCGCTTACTTCATTGCTAAATTTTTAAACTCTTGTAATGGTTAATAGTAGCATCGTTACTGACTGCCCACTCTCTGCTACCAACTTTACTGAATCAGGACGCTGTACACGCAGTGCACTAAAACAAAATTTTCTGGTTCCAAAGGCTTGTAATGTGTGTGGTAAACGGAGAATTTGAAGTGTTGGAGCAGTCGAGAGGAACGTTCAGCCCACGTAAGTTAGAAATGCAGCTAATTTTCAGAGATAATTAAAACAGCCTTTTCGTGATCTTCTTTCGTATGTTTATTAATACATTCACCGCTTCTTTTTTCTGGTGCATTTTTCTTTACTTGTAGATGTTCAATGATACCGTTTGCATTTTGAAGATTCTTTGTGTTGTATTCTCTACTTATTCTAATGTAAAGTGCATATTGTTGCTGAGAAGTACATGTGTCTGTGATAAATTAATTGCTTTGCTTCCTCTACATTTTTTATGGATTGCAACTGGCCTCGAGCTAGGGATCCCAATGTATTTGTTCACATTATGTTTTACTCTGTACTGTACGCAAGCAATAAAGTTTAATTCAAGGAAACATTTTTCTCACAGGGCCCCCTAGCCTGGAGCTCCAGCCCCCTTAGCCCATAGGTTAATCTGGCCCCAGTAGTATCACGAATGCAATTTTTGCCTTGCCATCCCTTTTATCAGGTTAACATTGATTTTCACAGCAGAAATCCTAACATTCATTGCATGCAGAAAACAGCCTTAGATCAAAGGACGCAAGTAACTTGTGTCCTCAAGAATCTAAACCTTGTTTGGGGTTTTCTGGAATGAAAGCAGTTTAGGTACCTTAGTCTGAAACTCTATTTTGCTTGACTGCAGCATTTATCATGGATGCGAAGTGGGTGTTGTGACAAAAAGTCAGTGTGCACTTGCAAGAAAAAGTACTGCAATGCAGCTCAAAAGTTGTCTAGGTGTATTGTGCAAAACGACAATTAATGTACGAGAATGACATGACAGTGGTCATAACTTAAAGCAACGGTTCGTTACACATGGGGTACACATGTATGGTCGCATAAACATAATGGTGAAAGCTTGACATATAAGTGATAGTCCTTTTTAAGATACAAGTGGCATGGTGACATACCGGGAATCAATGCTTGTTATTTATTTATTCCCAAAATTATCAGTTGTACACTACTTGTGCCCCGATACAATGACGTATCTCTGAATCACAGATGTCACATCCTATCTGCCCTGTGAAATACTTTGCCACATGAAATGGAAATCTCATTGACATAATCAGTTATAGATTTTGCATTAGTTGTATGCTGTTTCTTGCGGTCTTGTCTTTCATGAGTACTTGCATAATATGGAAAAGGGTACCTTGACATTCTAAATGTTATCTATATATGACCACACAACTATTATTTTTTCCTAATCAGAGGAGGCTCTCGTGTCATTATATTAATTGAACTTCTTTAACAATGAATACGCGACAGGTACTTGCATGTGAACAAGTGTATGTAGCCTCCCAAAGGCAAGCACGTTGACGAAAGTATCTTTCAATCATATTTGGAACAAAACTTTCCCATAGGCTTTTTTTCACGCGAAAGGTGACCACACATTTCTTGATCTAGCAGACTGATCTTTTATGCTACAAGTCTGTGCTGTTTTCCTTACAGCGAGTAGTTTTACTTATGTCTAGACACCTAGGTCCTTCATCGGCTATTCTTTTTTTTTCTACAACTTTGATATTTTCTTGCGAACAATATATTGCATGTTTTTAAAAGCTAGCCATTCAGAGGCCATTCTTTCTTGAAAAGCTTCTTTGCAGCCAGGCTCTAAAGTCGTTGATAGACTGTTTATGTCGATTTTTTTACGTAACAATTAGTAGTCTTGCATTTAAAACTTATCCTTTGTGCCCAACATTTAGCCCTCTTTTTGCACTAGTTAAGGTGTGGTACCTAATTTTTTTATATGAAAATAAATATTGTTACTACAGGTACGTGTGTCATCGTATGACTATTGAATATTTGATAAATAACATTTTATTCAATTCGTATTTGAAAACGTTTACATTTGCCCACCTTTACTTCTTGTCCAATGCACAAAGAGGCACGCAAGCCATAGTGGTGCTTAATGAAGTCTCTTTTTGCTGCATGTAATAGTGGCAAAAAGCAGCTTTTCACAGGGAACTTGATTGTGTTGTCTTGTGTATTGTTCTGCCATATGTATTCTGAATTGATAATTATATCACAGACAGATATATAACCTCTCAATGGAACAGACATTTATTTAATACACATGAACTCGCACCCGGTTTAGCTGGCTTTCAGTTAAGCTGATTGTGGCCAGCCTCTATAGAGTATGTCTGCAATGTGGTATGAGGGTATGTGTGCAGTGCTACTGTTAAGCCAACTATTGTTCTCACAGCAATGTATTGAGTAAGGTTATTGCATAATTATTATAAAAAAAGACAGCATTAGCCCAGGTTTTAAGAGTGAGAAAATGCTTGGTGCACTTCACCAAGCATACAGACAGCATATAATGTGACTACATACCGTGTGCTAGTTTGTATTTACAAACTTGGAGAAGCAACACTTCAGTTGTACTGATGGTACGGCGTGACCATATAATTTCCTTATTGCTTGGTTAAAAATATGGTGGGTTACAACCTATGAAATGCCACACCAGCAAGGCTGAACATCCATCCTTACTTTTCAGTGGCTTAAATAAGCCACTGTGTTGTTGAGCCTGTGTTGTTGAGATTCCGAAGGATCGCCTCGTGTGCCACGTTGTCAAATGCCTCCTTCAGGTCTAGCGCGAGAATGGCCCGTGGTGTGTGGCAGGGATGACGATCTCCTTCTTCAATGGCATTAGCACGTCCTGGGTCTCAAGATGTCGTATAAAGCCACACATGGGGTCTGGCATTTGCTGGGTGTCGTCCAGGTGTTGTTGGAGGCATTTAAGTACTATCCTTTTCATGATTATGCTTATGCATGATGTGAGGGATATCAGCCACAGGTTTTCAATGTGCGGGGACTTGCCCGGTTTGGGGATAAAGGGTACTTCAGTTCTTTTAGGGGCGAAGCTCCTTAGGGTGTGGGTCTGTCCCTCCTCTGTAGTAGTAGTCGTCGTAGTAGGTAGCCACGTCTACTTTTATGAGAAAAAAAAATTCCGAGAGTTGTGGCCATAGCGGAATCGAACCAGGGACCCCTCGCTTCTGAACGCGTGGCGCTAACCACTACGCCACGAAGCGCACATGGACAGACGCACCACGATGGCAATAAATACCCAACATTAACAAAAGACTGCGCGTTTCTAACGCGTTTGTGCTAGCGCGTTACGGCCCATGCAAGAAGCTGGTGTAAGACGCTGTGGCCTCTCCGCCTTACCGCCGTATTCATAAACGCTGATGGCGTCGGCAAACGCGGTGCACGTTCCGGCATGTGTAAACGGCTGCGTAAGACGCTGTGGCCTCTTCCCCTTAGAGTACTGCACGTTTCTAACGCGTTTGTGCTAGCGTCCCCTTAAGCGGGAGATGGTGCAATTATAATGAAGGGCGCTGTTATAAAATAGGAATGACGTCACATATGGCGCGTGTCATTGGTGGAAGTCAATCGTTCGATTTAGTGCGGCGAGACTGGGCGAATTACACGGAAGATTCACGGTTTACCGATGATTCCCTCCGGAGCTTCGCCCACTCATCATCATTCACCCCGTGGATATGCGGTGTTTTTCATTCTTGCGATAGCTTGCGTGATGTCCAAAAGTCATTGAAGGGGTTTAGAAGCGTCTCTAGGGCCTGATCTTCGAGGTTAGCTAAGAGTTTGTAAGTATTCTGGTCGGGCCCGGGGGCACTGCTTCGCCGGCTTTTTTCATCAATGGAACAACGACATAACACAGAATGAACAAACACGAGTGCTGTGTGACACTGTCATATTCCATCATATAATCAATTGTACGCTCACTTTTAACTTGGCAGCTACTAAAAAAATGTGAGTAAGTAAATCAACAAGCCATAGTTGAATATTCACTCGCGTGCTCGGTGATGAAGAGAAGTGACTTTTCGATCTACACAGCTGTATTCCGTGATAATAGAACCATCTGTATAAGAGTATGTTAATATACAGGGCGTTCATTTTAAAGTTTTACGGAATTTTTAAAAATCGCCTGTGGCAGGTAATAATTCTAATCGTTGAGCTGGGTTATTCGATGAGGTGGACATTAGTAGCACAAAAAATCGAAACACATATTCAAGTAACAAAAATTGACTAATGAACTTCTTGGTTAATTAGTTTACGACATATTGCAATTTAGGAATTATAGCCGGTGAGTTTGCAAGACACATCCACTTGAAATGAATTTCCAGGAGGACGCCAGCTTTGAGATATTATTTTCCAAAGTGTGGGACGAAATACATGGGCGTTCCAGTTACTTTCGTGCTTCAATGTATAAAACAGCATTTTGGTAAAAAAGTAAGTGGAACAACAGTGCATTTTTAGGGCGAGTTTGATGGCACATATCACCAAACTGCCGTCATTCTGGAAATTCATCCGAAGTTGATACGCCTGACAAGCTCACCGGCTCCAATTCGCAAATCACAATATGTGCCGTAAAGTAATTAACTAAGAAGTTGATTAGTCATATTTTTAATTAATTCAATATGGGATTGGTCGTGTTACTAATGTCCGCCTCATCGAATAACCCAGCTCAACGATAAGAATTATGCTACCTGCCACAGAGGATTTCTAAAAAATTTTTAAACTTATAAATGAACACCCTGTATAACGCTGCGGCGCTTCAGCGTGCTATGCTGTTGCTGCGACAAATTCCTTGCTCATTATCTTAAAAACGCACGCGCGGTCTTGCAAGCTTGCGCTAGCACATCTACAAAAAATGCGCCGTCACGCCGCACACAATCGAGTACATCGCGATGTATGTTGTTACAACAGTATGCGGTAGCAATGATTAAAAAAAAAAGAAAGAGAGGAAAACGAAAAAAAAAGAAAG